>NC_056727.1:686601269-686953769 GCF_019279795.1 Protopterus annectens | reverse complement strand
AGGAAAAAAATGCAGGTTTTTATATGGCTTTTCACATTTTACAGCTTATTGTATCTTTTTTGAATAAAATCCACATTTTATATTGTTTTCCACAGTAATAACTGATGAAATAGTACAGAAACCTGTGTTAAACATAGGCATTTAGTCAAGCAATTAATTATTTTGCTGGCTTGTTGCTTTGTGTGGTGCTCTAGCCTTGATGTGTCACCAAGATGACTGGGATATGCCCATCCATAGACTTCTGATGTAGTCTGTACAACCTCCTCCCAAATGTATGCATCATGGATTCTTCCAGGGCACAAAGCACATACATTTGTAATTAGTCCATAAGCATTGCACACCCATTCCTGCTTATGCATAATTCATCATCCTCATCACTGCAAATCTTGAAATGATATATGTGCAACTGATGACACCTTGTACTCTGGAAACTGTAGTATCATCAGCTTACAGTAGTTTTAAGGTAAAGAGAGAATATTTAATGTTTCTATTTCCTTTAGTGATGGTGGGCCAGGGTCCTTTTAATATAGAATTTTCCACTGTTAGTGCTCAAAGTGTTGAGTGGGTAACAAAATAAACTGTAGTAACCAGTAGTGCACATTATGAGTCTAAATAGATAGATATTACATGACAGACCCTCCTGTTTAAATGAGGATTAGGTCCAAAATGAAAGGATTATAGATTTAAGCCAGCAAGACATAAAGTGAGCTTGGTTACAATTCATTTGATTCCTTTATTCTTCACAGATTTGATACACATAGCTCATCCATTCTTCAAATGAACAAAGTAAGAAATTGTACTTTAACTCTCTTATTGGGCTTGGATTCTGGTCTTTGCTGATAGAAGATCAGCTCTAGGTAATGGAAAAGGAAACACTGGTTAGTGATAAATTTGGGAAGGAACCATGTGATTAAACATAAATATTCTAAAAGGTCAGCAAAGTGGCAACAATGTCAGACTGAGACATCCAATAATGATCATGTGCTGAGCTTATTACAAATGCAGTATCCACTGGAAGCAAATCTGCAATCATGAAAGTGGAAGGTAAATGGGAGTACTCCCCTGCATCAGTAAAGAAGATATAAATGGACTTTACATCTGCTGTATAACATTTACCCTCTTCAAATCTCCTCAAGACATGACACAGAGAAACTATATGGTTAACTTTGAAAATAAATGTTTTCACAAGCTTGTGTGTCTCTGTGTGGGTTGGGGTGGGGAGTCTTTAGTTATATTTTTCTGGTTCATGTTTGACCATTTCCATCAATAAGTCTTTGATTTGACATTCTGATGAGTAGCTTCAGGAACAGTAACTGTAGACAGTAGGATTACAGTTGTATCTTGGTTTTGTTATGGTCTTTCCCCATCCACTGTCACTTGTTAGGGTGGTGGTCAGTCTCTTCAGAAAAATAGGAGGATACCTGTTGTTTGCTTAAAATTCAAGCCATTTATTTGTATTTGTTAATAGGGTAGAGCACTGATCTCCATGGATCTTTTTCAGACTCAGCCTGGGAGCAGTGTCTGGTTAAGTGACTTGCTCAGAGTCACAGAATTAGTCAAATGGAGGGTAAGGGAGTCAAACCTTTGAGCACAGACAACAGCTTGTTAACAGCTTATAACCTTAATCCTCTGTACCATATGATAAATATAGGTGATACATCTAAATGTTTATAGTGTTCACAATCTCCTCTGTAATGTTGCATGGTTGCATAGGTTGCCATAAGAAATCTCTCTGGAATCAAAATAATTTTCAGGGTTCATAAGGATCATTGCTTCTAGTGAGGGGTTAGTCAGGGCTGTTATGTTGTTATGTCCCATCAACTCAAGTTCTAGTCTTGGTGACTTGATAGACTAAAGAATCAAAAGAATTCAGTTTTATGCTATTCTGATGAGATCCTCCAATATCCGACCTGTCATCTTTGTGATCGTATCGATCCATCTCATTGGCTGTCTTTTTCTGCACCTTGTGCCCTCAATCTTCCCAATCATGATGTCTTTCCAGTCATCTTTCCCTTCGAACCATGTGACCAAAGTACGACAAACACAGTTTCAACATTTGTGCTTTGAGGGGCATTTCTCATTTAATTTCCTCTATGATTGACTTGTTATTCCATCTCACTTTCCATGGTACATGCAGGATTCTTCTCCAGCATTTTGAATGAGCCAGTCTTCCTTCGGTCTTGTTTCCAAATTGCTCAGTTTTCACAACCATAGTTGACAACCAAGAATATGAGAGTCTGAACTAGTCTTATCTTCATCTGCAGTCTGATGTCCTTACTTTTCAATATTTTATCTGAAGACTTCACAGCCATCTTGCCCAGCAGCAACTGACATAATATTTCTTGAGTGCTAGCCAAATCAGTGGTCATAAGGGCACCCAAAAGGTTCATACTCAAAACCATCTCAATTTCTTCTCCATCGAGCTCAAATTTATTGATATCAGTTGACATAATGGTAGTTTTCGTCATGTTCAGTTCTAGTCCCATCCTTTGACTTTCTTCTCTGACTTTCCTCAGCAGATTTTCCATATCTTCCTTTCTTTCAGTCAGCAGTACTGTTCAGTCAGTGCTACATGCATCAGTATAAGTAATGCTCTAATAGAGACACAGCTGAAATATCCCTTCAAAAACCCTTCTTGGGAGGCCTGCCTAACGTGAACAGAAACCTCTGGTTAAAACTTTAGCATAAAATGTGGCCTTTATGTTAATAAGCAAAATGGGTATGTAGCTGCCTGGAACTAAAGGGTCCTTCCCTAGTTTAAACAGTACTGAGATTAGGGAAGTATAGGCTTACATATGCATATTCTCTTCCGACTGCATGTAGGTATATATGGCACATTTAGGAGAAACAGTTGAAGGAAATTGTGTACTTTTTCTGGGATACCATCAAGTCTTGGCACTTATCCCCTTGAGACTGTCCAAATAAGATGCCTACCCTCATTTTTTGTAATGGGCTTTGTCAAAAACCATGTCATAGATAAAAAGAACTCTTGTAGTACCAGCCTTTTCAGAAATTCCTTTACATTTTATTCCCTGGATATAATGTCAATGTGGCCATTCATATAGACCTTTTTATAGAAACATATATACTCTGTGTTAGGATCCTCCAGGTCAGTTAAAATCTCAATGCTGCTTCCCTTTATTTCTGAAATATGTTTCCCTCCTCTTCTTTTTTTCAGAGGGAAAGTTAACAGCTTTCTTTCTTTTCTCCTATAGCCTATGACTGTAACCTCATCCATTCACAATGTTGTGAGGCCAGCTCTTTCGGCAAGTTATTCAAGTCCCAGTTTAATCTTTATATATATCATAAGGCCTTCTTTTTTCCCTTTTTTATTATAAGGCCTTCTTATTCCAAAATCATGTTTGTACACATTCCCTACATGCAGTGGTAACTAAGTGCTCCATCTTCCTCATGCTTTCATCATACTGTTTCTTATCAACACCTTGGCAGCTTTACGACAGGCTTTTAGTTTGTTGTTAAAAATTTCCCACCAAAACATGTTAGGCATATATTCTGTGCGGTTGAAGTAAATATATCTAGCTTTTGTGATAAAGCCCTGAGCTTCAGAATGTTGGAAAATTAAAGAATCTGCTATTTACACCTTTTAGCATGCTTGAGAAAACTAGTCAGTTATACAGCATACTATAGTTAGAGCGGGGAAGAACTAAATATGCATTTCCAGAATCCTGTGGATACAAATCTGTCCATATATCTAATGAGTCAATACCTTGCATTAGATTTTCAGTGCTATCTGTGACCTTGTGCAGTCTCTGGAGTGGGGTTAGAAGTTTCCATTACCAAATCATGGATTACATTAAAATCAACCTCCTATTTTATAATAAGGAAGTTATTTGTGCTTGAATGTTTTTTTTTTTTTTTTTTTTTTTTTAGTTTGATCTGGGACCTTAGTCTTGCAGCTTCATTTACAGTTGTATGAAGATTATGTATTACTGCAAGATTTTAGCATTGATTATACATTATACTGTATTTATATTTCCACAAATAGGATTACATGTAAAAGATAGCTTTTTATATTTTGAACACAGTCTGAGGCCTCAATCAGTCTTGCAGCTTCTTTCGCAGTTGTGGCAGAACTATGATCAACTGCCAGATTTGAGCTTCATTTAGTCATTTATTACAGCATTACTAAAACATTTCTGCATAGCCTGATGCCGTAGTCTGTGGTGGGATTACAGTAGTGGCAGTATTTTGAATTCTGCTCCAGGATTTTGTGCTTCAGTACATTTTATAGCTGCATATGCCTGCTTAAAATTGCATTCCATTGCCTTTCTCTTTACCTTGCTACTGTTTTTCCCCTGTTCTTTGAGTCTGCCCCACCCCCACTGAGACACTTAGCTAAAAGTTTCTGAAATTCTAACCACAAACCTTACTTGACTGGATCCTTCTCTAGCAAGTCTACTATATACAGTACAGAGATACATGACAAAAGGTCTTTTGTTAAAGAGCCTGAGAAGTGTGAGGTACAATCTTTTCATCAAACCAGGATGATACCATGATGCTCATCTACATGCAAGTCACCATAGCTAAGGTCCTTCATCTATGCATCAAGAGTCTCACGACTCTCACCTAAACCTACTAGAGGTATTCACCATCTAACCAAACACCCCATTCATAGGAGCTCTCTAATTAAACTAAATAGGAAACAAAGAGGACAAATTAAGTCCCACAAGAGCAATTACAAGGTCAAGATAGCCTCACAAGTTAAAGACAACCACAACACCTTCTACAGCTATGTCCAAAACCTCAAAGTCAGCCAAACCGGTGGTCAACCTCACCTTGACTGAGCAGAGTAACATAGCAAATTCACTGGCTGAAACTTTTAGCTCAAACTTCATCAACCACTTTCTCCACCCACCTCCTCCCATGACATACCTACTAGCACCCCCCCCTAAGTATAAACAGGGAGCAGGTCCTGATGATGCTCTCTAAGGATAAAAACACAGCCTCAATGGGTCCTGGCAATATCCCAGGATGTCTCCTAAATAGCTTAAAACATGACCTATCAGGACAATTTGAGTCAGCTTTCAATTGTAGCCTCAAAACAGGCATTGTGCCACAACAATGGAAGACTATAGAGATTAACCCACTTCACAAGGGTGGACCAATAACCATCCCTGGAAACTACAGACATATTAAACTGACTAGTTTAATATGCAAAGCTATGAAATGAATTATCATGGAAATGATCATCAATGATGCATGCAACCTTCAGACACTAGACCCAACTTAGTTTGGCTTTGTCAAAAGAAGGTCATGCCTACTAAATATGGTGGACTTCTTTGAGAAGGTCACCAAGGCAATGAATTCAGGTAAAAAGGTGCATACCACTTACCTGTACCTGGTTAAGGCATTCAATACAATACCACACATGGGTATGGTTGACAAACCCACTGAACTGAGCATAAACCCCTACATAACTTGCTGGATTGCCAGCTGGCTCACAGACAGGAACCAAGTCAGGATTGGTGATACTACCTCCACTAAGAGACTGCTCACCAGCAGGGTACCTCAGAGTTCCATGCTGGGACCACTTCTATTTGCTGTCTACTTCTCAGAAGTAAAGATTAATGTCAATGGTCTTTGGCTGACAAGATTGCAGATGACTGCAAATTGGGAGCTATCATAGATTCCCCCATGTCACAAACATCTTACAGGAAAGTCAAACACATTAAATGACTGGAACCAATGATACAGATTAAAACTCAGTGCCAAGAAATGCATTATAGTGTCTTTTGGGAAAACTTCCACTCAGGCTAATTACTCTATCGATAAGACTTCCCTAAGAGATGATCTGGTAGTCAAGAATCTGGGAATATATGTAGACAGTTATCTGGCCTTTGACCAACATGTGGCCACGTAGTAAGAAAATCATTCTATGTCATCCAATTTATAAGTAAGGGCATAACATACGCGTCCAAGGAAGTCATAGTGCCACTGTAGTCAGCCCTTATCAAAACCATCACTGAGTATAATGTCCCTTTGGCATGGACCTGGCCAGAGATATGCAACAGTTGGAAAGCCCACAAAGGTTTCTTACCAGGGAAATTCAGGGTATAAACACATTGTTCTATACTGATTGCCTTAAAACCCTATCTCTATACATTGTTACTTACAGGTGATCTATGTCTTGCATACAAGGCACCCTTAGATCCAGCTCTGATGGACCTTTTGAACATTTGTTAAATGAACAGCATCAGAACCACTAGATTCAAGGATTTAATTTTGCTTGTGACATAAATAAGACATGTTGGTGAGACAGATATGTGTCTCAGAGGGTTCCCATGCTCTGGAAACAGGCTCCACATTTATGAGAAGCAGAGTCCATCCCTAACCCTAGTTAAGTGTAACCTTGACCAATGGATGGAAAACTGGAAATTCACCCCAGGTCTGGCCTTATGTCTCTGATGAACAGAGGCAGACAGTGATGCCTAAACAAACATGCCCCACCCCCACATAACCTCTAGAAACCTCTTTAACATACTGCCTCCTAATAAACACCCATGATACACAGGGACACAATTTGGTTGGATTGCACAGTTAGGCTTATAACAAACTTTGATGGTCATTAGCCTAATATATACCTATGAACCTATGTCTATGATCCAGCAAAGCCTAGCAAAGATCTTCTGTACCAACAGGAGTACTCCACTTTTAGTAATTACAAGCAAATGTCTCATTTTCTGCTCATCCTCAACTGCATAAACACTTTTCATAGTGCTATGTCACTTGGACCTTGTGTTTCCATGGCATTTGCTCATATTTTTAATGAATGTTATTATTTGTACCTTTTGTCTAGAATGTCCAACCTCCTTGCATTTACTGATACCTGTTTAAATGATAACATACTGCCCTACCTAATGAACTAGTCACCTAATAATTTTCTCCTAGAGAACTAGTTTACATCACAGGTAATTAAGATTATCAAGGAGGACACGTTTCTGCTCTTCCCTGACTGAGTTAACAATATAAGCTCTTTCCACATAGCTGAATGATATTGGTACTGATAGCAAACAGCGTAACTATAAAAGAAACCAGATTAAGTGCTGAGTGTGTGGCAGTGGTTACTGTAATTCTAATGCTACACAATAAAATCAATTTACAACTAAGCATATCGCAACTTGCAAAATGGCTAGGAAAACGTACACATCATATTGCAAACATGTCTATCAAATGTGTTTTATGCATGAAAGAAAACTAGTAAAGGCCACCTAGACTAAACATTCGGTCACAGACCCTCACACGCCTTCAAATTCTCAATAACAGCAATTTTTCTCCTGCCACTAATTAATGTAGGCACTTCTCATACTACAGTTTGTACACTCCCTCCCACTATTTTCATCTGCATCCACTTGTAATCAAATAAAACTACAAGGTCTTCTATAAAATGTCACCTAATTCTCATGACTCACAGTTCTAAGCAGTATTGTTTGACATTCAAAAGGTTTAATGGGCTTTGTATCTTTCCATGAATACTATTACACTACACATTAATCCTCAAGTCAATGTCACCCGGCTTCTGCCCCACTCTAACACATACACTTGTAATGTCTACCTATTATAAAACATTTGGATTTTCAATGTCCTTGTAAAATACCTTGAACAATCCATTCCCAAGTTAAAATCAGATGGTTAGGCTTTTTCTCACACACATCAAACACCTACCGTGCAAACTCCTTAATCCTTTAGCTTAAAGATAAAGAATACTTATTTAAGAAGGCAATTTGTACCAGATGTCAGATAATCTCATCAAACTGCGATCTGTCAGAGCTGAGACTTTTGTAATGACACTTGCAGCTGCATGTAGTTCAAATACTTACATTAAAAGACTGCAACACTGACAGCACAATGGCTCCACTGGAAATTTCTTATAACATGCGAAGATGCATTACTTTTTCTTGATTCTACTACAAAGCTGATGTTGAGTCTTTCGGCTTTTCCTGGTTAGGGGTCACCACAGCGGAACTCCGGTCCGTTAATGATTGGTAGTTGATTTTTACGTGCCGAGTTACCAGCCCTGATGCACAACCTTCACGCATGTCTCCACGCAAAAGACGCTCTAGCTGAGAATCGAACTGAACAGCATCTTACTGTGAGGCGACAATGCTACCGCAGCACTACAAAGCTGATAAAACATGAAAATTATTATTTTTACACTACTTTCAACAAATGCCAATAACTCTAGCTAAACTTCACATTCTGAGCTCAGATTTTCAACATACCATCTATGGACCACCATCACTTGAACAACAGCACTAAATTTGTGTAATTCAGATCCAAAATGAGACTTAAGAAAAAAAATGTGAAATGACATTTAGAAATGGAATTATATACCTGCACAAAACAATTTGTCAGAAGGGTCCCTAAAATGCATAGCCCAGAAACTTCATACCAAAATTACACACAGTTAAAAGTTATGAAATTGCACAACAGTTGCTTAAAATGGGCAGTGGAGCTATTTTACATTAATAAAATACACAACAAAACAAATACTTAGTACAGATAAATGTCTAAACATAAAATTACTACATACCCAGGTATTATAAAGTACTTGTGGTGTGTATGGTACTGATATCACTACATACTCAGGGATTATAAAGTACTTGCGATGTGCATGGTGCTGATATTGCTACATACCAAGGGATTATATGGCACTTGGGATGCACATGGAACCAATATTACTACACACACAGAGATTATAAGGCACTCTGGGTATGCACGGCACTGATATTACTACATTCTCAGATATTATAAGGCACATGAGGTGTGCAGGGTACTGATATTATTGCACACTCAGGGATTATAAGACACTTGGGATGTACATAGTACTGATATTACTACATACCCAGGGATTATAACACACTTGGTGTTTCCATATTCATAAAGGATGCGCATACCTCCAGAATGGTAGCCCAACATAACGCATCTGAGATACTTCAGGTGCAGCTAACATTGAGTAAGACAGCAATTCAGGTCATAGCCTGCTATAGGTCCCCAACCATGTCCCAAGACTCACATTCCATGTTCCTATGCACCCTGGAGAATATTAGGGTCCAACCTAACACTCTCATACTGGACAACTTCAACTACCCTCCATTAACTGGGAAAACTATTCATGTACCAATACATTTGCCCAACGCTTTCTGGAATTCATTAATTCCAATGCTCTGGACCAGCTCATTCTTACCCCCTCTAGAGGTAGCAATATCCTTGACCTGGTCATTACTAACATGGGCAACCATTGCTCTACACCAATAGTCAACTCCTCCCTGGTTAGAGCCGGCCACAAACTAATCACCTTGGAAATCCACAATCCCCCCCCACACAAAGGTAACCACCATCAAAAACTTCTCCAAAGCTAACTTTAGGCCTCCTACAAACAGAGGTAGCTAACTTCACAGCAGCCATGCAAATGGAGAATAGTTGCATGACTGCTGAATCATACACCAATGCACTGTACAAACATGTACACAAATGCATGGCTCTTGCCATACCCAATAGAACCAAGAGCTCTCCTCAAAAACAAAAGAAAGCCAATCTGGTGGTCCCCTGCCATAAACAAACTCTACAACAAAAGGAGGAAACTGATGTGGAATAAGGTGATGTCCCAAGACTGGAAAAACTCCCTTATCAGCCTCAACAAAAGTTTGAGATCCCTCATCAAATCCTCTAAAGCTAGCTATGAAAACAGAATTGCAGCAGATAGCAAAGACAACCACAAGGCCTTATATAGTTATGTAAAGAATCTCCACAGCAATAACCAGACTTGCTCTGAGCTACTGCACAATGGTACCTTACATCCTATACCGAGCCAACAGATATTGCCAATATACTGTCCGACAGATTCAGTGCCAACTTTACCCCTCTCCCCCCAAAGGACCAATCACAATACCAGTGGATTGCCAGGCACCCAGTACTACTGCTGCACAGGTTAAAACAGCACTGTCCAAGACCAAGAAAACAGCTTCTATGGGACCTGACAACATCCCTGGCTGTGTTCTACATGAACTACAGAATGAACTGGCACCTCACCTGTGTGCTCTGTTCAATCACAGCCTCACCTCAGGCTTTGCCCCTACTGAATGGTGCACTGCTACAGTCATCCTTCTCCACAAGGGAGGAGCGACTACAGACCCTGGGAACTATCGCCCCATTAGCCTGATGAGTCTGATATGCAAAGCTATGGAACACATCATCATGGATCTAATAAACAAGGATATAGGGGAATCTCCAAACTCTGGATGCTACACAGTTTCGTTTTGTGAAGGGTAGATCATGTCTGCTCAACTTGGTCGACTTCTTTGAGTCAGTTACCAGAGCTGTGGATGAAGGCAAGGTGGTTCATACAGCCTACCTTGATCTGGCCAAGATCATGATACCATTCCCCACTCAGGAATCATAGAAAAACTCACTAAGCTTGGCATCAACCCCTATATCACTAAGTGGGTTGCAAAACGGCTCACAGATAGAACCCACAGTGTGAAAGTAGCTGACTCCAAGTAAGACTATCGACCAGTCACGAGTGGAGTCCCACAGGGTTCAGTCCTGGGTCCTCTCCTGTTTGGTATCTACTTCTCTGAAGTCCAGGCCAACATGAAAGGACTCTGGCTGACAACGTTCACAGACAATTGCAAGTTGGGAGCTATTATTAACTCCCTAAGTGATGTTGACATCCTACAGAAAGGCCTCAATGAGACCAACTACTGGTGTCAGAACCATGGCTTTAAGCTCAATGCCAAAAAATATGTCGTCATCCCCCTTGGGAAAAACCCAGTTCCCTTGATTTACCACATCTATGGTAGTCCACTGAGCACAGAAGAGGTTATAAGAGATCTAGGAACACAGGTTGACAGCAACCTGTCTTTTGACCACCACATTGCCGCTGTGGTCAGAAAGTCCTTCTATGTGGCACATCTCATTACTAAGGGTTTTGCATCCAGGACGAAAGAGGTCATTGTCTCCCTCTACTCTTCCCTCATTAGGACAATCATCGAGTACAATGCACCATTTGGCATGTACCTCACTGGACACCAGCAATATCTGGAGAGGCTGCAAAAGTACCTCACAAAGAGGATCCTAGGCCTTAAACACTTGTCCTATATGGACAGACTCAAAAAACTCCAACTATTCTCTGTCTCATATCGCCTACTTAGAGGCGATCTCTGCTTGACTTACAAAGCCATGTCTGACCCAGCTCTGTTAGAAATGCTACATCTAAAGAAATCCCCATCCCTCCACACCACCTGCTCCAGAGACCTCAACCTCATTACCACAATCAACAGAACATGCTGGAGAGACAGGTTCATAACCCAGAGACTCCCATGCTATGGAATAGACTTCCCATACATATCAAGCAGAGTACCTCACTGGCCCTCTTCCAAAGAAATCTTGATGAGTGAATGAGAAATAGAAAATTCACTCCAGGGATCACTCCAGTGGCTCTACTCGACAGAGGTACTAGGAACTAAGGTCGGGCGATACAATGCCAGGATAATCCTATGGGCTAAGCTTGTAAAGGCTCCAGGGCCATTAGCCTAGTACACACCTATGAACCTATGAACCTGAGGTGTGCATGGTACTGACATTATTACAACCTTAAGGATTATAAGGCACTTGCCCTGTGGGATCATGCTGCACAGCACACTGGGCATACAGTAATATCTGCACCATGTATACCCCACGATGCATTATTGCATGCTTATAACCACAGCTGAAGGATAACAAGTACAGGTCATTTAGACCTCATGAATTATGCAGCAGTGCACAACACTTGTGGATGGAATGGAAAAGGCTGATATGAAACATCCTTTCTTAGTAGTGTATTGCTAATAACATGTATATATACTTCCAAGATCTCCATACCACTTACCCTGACATGTGACTGACGAAATTCGCCAAAGACTACAAGCTGGGTGTCGGTTATTTGATCAGCATCAATGCTACTACAGCAAGTGAACTATAGCTATGCTATCTGGTGCTCAGTGTCATTCCCCAATTTGGTGCAGCATCAACTCTAAGTTGAGGAAAAAAAATGGTCTTCTCAAAGTTAAAGACTGAAAAAGGGCTCATGCTCTGAAACTGAAGAAAACTGCTTGCTACAAATATAACAAGTGGCATGCTGCAGTTAGAATACCATGCACAAAGTGCTTCAGCCATGATCTCACAACTGCAGTATTAGAATTCATTTCTAAATGCTGGTACCACACTACTGCACCACTGCCACCTGCCACTCATGTTCCCTAACACCTTGCATCCAGGGCAGCCCCCCCTCCTTCACCCTGCCCTTGATACACCTTTCACTGCAAGAGAAAAATCATACAAGCCAGTTGTGCATTAGATATTGTCTTAAATTAAATGTAAATATGTATAGCATTGTCACCTTTGGTAAACAAATCTCTAAACAAATTATAGTATAGACAGACCCCTACTTCAGACTGATACAGTCATCAGACATTTTGGTACCTTCATAGACCATACCCTAGCTTTTGTCTACAATGTCACAACACTAGCCAGGCAGACCATGTATCTATTCCTAATTAATAACTAAAGGTATTCTATCCAGGTCAAAAAAGTTATTTTCCTCTATACTCTGCCCTGATCAAACCAGTTATAGAATATGCAACTGCATATTGCATCACAAATGAAACTCTAGATATTGTTTTTATGATTGTTTTGTTCTCCTGTTCTGAATCTAAGTGAAGCTTGCACACATATCTATTGCTATTAGTGGTATAATGTAATGAGAATACAACAATGTATACTGTAGACTGCAATGTGAAAGCAACCCTGTAGATTGTATATAAATCTGATTTTTATTTTAATGCTTTTTGTCATAGAAGAATCGTTTGCTATTTCTGTATACTGTATATGTCTTGTGTGTATATATTTGTTAGTTGGAGCTTTTCTCCCCAGCCCTCCACAGAAAAGGAATTGTATTGACCAGTTGGACATTCTCAGTAATCCAGTACAATAAATAAGTAAATAAATAAACATCCAAACACACCATGCAGCTAGAAAGATCACAGAGATCTGTAACTAAAGTGATCACCAGACAAAATTAGTTATTATTTTATTTATCATTTGTTTACCAGGAAAGTCCAACTGGGACAAAGCCCATTTTCAGCAGAGGCCCGGGAGAAACACTATGGACACATGTCTTCAGAATGTGAGACGAAACTGGATCACCTGGAGGAAACCCACGCAAACACAGGGAAGACATGCAGACTCCATACCAAAAGCACCCCAGCTGAGAATCAAAGGCAGCAACAATAAACGCTGCACCACTGCACTGCCCTCAGCTACTAAGACAGGCTTGAAACTACTCGTGTACTCAGTGCCCTATAGATTTTTGCAAAGTGATTTATATCTAGTATTTCATGCTAGTGACCCAATACTCCTTGATCTCCTTGACTTTCAAAGTGGTTCAAAAACACTTTCACCAAAGATTTGAATTTCCATCAGCAAAAAATAAGACACGCCAGAAGGGCAGATTAATTACTCCATTCATCCCCATCTCTAGAATAACCTTCAACAGAATGCTATTCTCTTCCTTTAAGGCAAACCTTGCTGATTTGATAGGAACTTATAAATTTATACTAGACTTGACTTGCTTTGTCCTTTATCAGGTAGGAAGTGTTTGATGAGGATGGGTATTGACAAGGTGATCATACCTCTCAAATATCTTGTAGTCTGTAGAAAATACCAACTTTTTGACTTAAAGGAGAAATGCTGCCAAAAACTGAAAGAAAACATGTTTTTCAACAAATATTGAACTTTTCTGCATTACTGATGTGTCTGTATCGAAGTAAATGGTTACTGTTATTTTCTAATTTGTTATACCCCAAATGATCTGAAGGAGGCTGCCATGGCTAGCATTACCTTCCTCATGTCATGTTAGAGGGACAGACAGAAATCTTTACGATGAGGAGATCGTTTATGGTGGTTTTCCCTCTCATCAGTTGACAGTATTGCTGTGACGGCCTACATTCACTATCAGCATCAATTTGCAGTTTTAATTACTGTGCTTCCTTTGATTTTCATTAATGGCCATCTCTGTTACAGCATTTTAAGGGATGTTTGAATCACAGGCTTGAAAATGTTGTTGCTGTGTCTTTCGGCTTTTCCCGGTTAGGGGTCGCCACAGTGGAACTCCGGTCCGCTAATGATCGGCAATAGATTTTTACATGCCGAGTTGCCAGCCCTGATGCACAACCTTCAACGAAGGTATGCCCATTCATGCATGTCTCCACATAGAAGATGCTCTAGCTGAGAATCGAACTGAACAGCGTCTTACTGTGAGGCGACAATGCTACCGCAGCACCACCACCGCAGTACAGGCTTGAAAATGTATCTGAGTTAATTGTTCCTTTCAAAGTAACAACTGTAGTTCCATGTTCCAAGTGTGAGAAATCGGACTCCTGCAATTAATAGGTGTTACTTGGGCTGAGATGGTTTGGGTTAAATTAACAGTTTTAAATATTGTAGCTAGAATTAAAGTCTTTGATGTTAATCTTCTTTGGATTGTTAAACTGGGAGGTCTCCTTAAACCAGGGCTTAATGAGCATCTTTAATTGATCACGTCCTCTGAATTATGTATTTAAAGTATTTCTTAATTTGCTGATAACCACACTGATGAAGGCTATGTAAACTATACAGCCAAAACCGGTTTGTTTTTTGTTAAGAATACTTTTAATAAAGTATTTATTTGGAGCCACTGTATGCTGGTCTTTCTATTTTTTGATTTGCATTGACCTTCATTGAGACTGTGCCGTACTCGCAGAGGTTTCTGTTGTTTCAGTTAATCTTCTTTCCCCAGCACAGTTCCTGTGTCAGCAGGTGTAAGTGTTGCACTACAATGCAGGTGAGCCTGGGTTCTAATCTAGCACACTCCTAATTTTAATCCTAGTATTCTGTCTCCTACAGGCTTTTGAGGGGAGATCTGTGCCTGACATACACGGCATTGTCAGACCCCACTTTGATGGATCTCCTGCATACCTGTAAAACAATCAACACCAGAATTACCCATTCTAAAGACTTAAACCTTGCCTGTGGTATAAATAGGACCTACTGGTGACACAGCTATGTATCTCAGAGATTACCCTTCCTCTGGAACAGGCTTCCCATCCATGTGAAGCAGAGTTCCTCCCTAACCCAATTCAAGTGCAGCCTGGACAATTGGATGGGGAACAGGAAACTCATCCCTGGTTTGGCACCTGTGTTTAATGGACAGAGGCAACTGCAAATAGTTCATCTCCCAGGCCATAGCTTGTAAATATTTCATCTCCCAAGTCGTTGCTTACACTTATCAAGGGTATCAGAACTTGTCAGAGATTTGGGATGCATGGCTAGGCTTAAAAAGGCCCTTGTGGTCATTAGTCTAGTAAACACATATGAACCTATTAACTTGTCTCTACAAAACAATGTATACAATGCAAAAATGATGTAACAAAACACCAGAAAAAACACACACTTTTACAGAAATTTCAGTGCAAAAAAATGCTAACTCAAATACTGACAGAAAGCAAGAAGAGTTAGATGAACATATTTGCTTTCTTTCTTTGTGGCACTGAGTTTTATTAAAGGGAATGACATTTACATCTCAAAAGTAACCATGGAAGCTCTGCCTTTGTTCAGATTCCAGGTTACAATATTTATCTGAGGCTCGTTGCTGGCAATCTGTAACTGATAATGCAAATTTAAATGTTGTTTAAAAGGCATTGTTTACTTAATAGCTCTGTAGTTGGGATAAGTGACCTAACTTAATTACTCTGCCACTCTTAGTAGCATTTGTGATGCAACAGATGATAAGACAAATGCAGGAAAGAAAGGCAAACATAATTATTAAATGAGGTTTTTGCTGTATGTGAAGTGTTAAGCATTGAATTACAGGGAAGGGAAATCAGTTTTTGGAAAGAAAAACTTGACTTTTGGGTGGAGTTCTCCTTTAAAAACAGGCTGCCACAAAATACAGCATGAACAGGATACCATGAAAGAGCAAGTGGCATTTTTAAATTACAACTTTATAGGGCAGGATTCATTAAAACCTACATAGTTTGCTAAAACCATGTTTGTGTCATGGCATGATGCGCACATAGTGGTGCACCAATTTGAATTCAGTAAGGTGCTCTACGTGATGTGTAGAACTGCACAAACACAGTAAACACTGTGGCATGCTAAATGCTACATAAACAGCTGAACTGTATGCTAATCAACAAATTCAAGATGGAGGAGCTATTCAACAAGCTATAAGGCAATCATGCACACTTAGTGTAGCCTTCTGCTATGTATTCCAAAACCTACTGGAATACAGCCATGGAAACTACACTACATGGAGAGAATGTTAGGGGCTGCTGCTGCTTTTCTGCATGTGTATGTGCAACAGGCTCAAGTCTATGCTGCTGCTGCTTTTCATGGTCTGCATGAGATGGAAACAGTAAAGTGCTACAGGGTGGATAGAGAAACACTCCAGAAATTCTGCAACCTCTGTCATCCTCACCTGAGAGCAAAGGCAAACTGATGGGAGCCAATAACAGTGGAGACCAACATATATGTAGCACTTAGAATATTAGCTACAGGAATTTTTCAATGATCCACAAGGGACATGCTTGAGGTGTCACAGGCATCAGCATCTAGGATTCTACACCATTTCCTGAATGCTATGCTACAGCATGCCAGTGACTATAGAGAACAGTGTTAGAACTATGCCGGAGTTCTACCCAACAGCACACTTCCCAGAAGTCTTGGGTGCCATAGTCTGTATGTGTATTGAGATCAAAGCACCACACAGGGAACAGGGAAGGGTCTGCATCAACAGAAATGGGTTCCACTCCATTAACTGCCAGGTTGTGTGTAATGCTAGGGGAATCATCCTGAATGTGTGTATTGGCAACCCCAGCAGTTACTGCGACTCCTTCATCTGGCATACCTCACAGCTCTACCATAGGTTTTCCAGGGGTGATGTCCCACATGGCCATTTATGGGGGATGAAGGGTATGCACCTAAACCATGGCTGATGATGGTCATCAGAAATACACAAATGCCCACAGAGGAATGCTATAATGAGGCACACTCTGAAACAAGAAATATCATAGAGCATGCAATGTCCTTCCATTTCACTGTTGCAGTATTCATTACACTAGGGATCCCCTTCCAAATGCAGACCGACATCTGGCCAGTATACCAAAGCCTTCATTATTAGGAATGAGTTAAAGGTATGCTGTACATCACACGTATGCTCCTTGCATAACATAGGGCACAAAGGTGAAGTCCAGACATACCATTCTCAGAATTTCTTTGCAGTCAGTCCAAATGCCATCCCTTAATCATTGGTCTGAACACCCATTCCATTGCTGGTTCACTAAGCCGTTGCAGATCAGTGCCCCATTGGGGTTTATATTTTTATACTTTATTGCTTGTGGGGTTTCATGTTGTGATGCTCCACCACTGGCCCAGTAATCAAGGAGTCTCAATCCTCACCACTAGTGCCAGTGGGGGACGTACATTGAGAGGAAGACAAATATACATACACAGTAAAGTGCAGTTTCCCTTTAGAGCACACAGAAACCACAGTCAGCCTGGGATTCGTTTCTCCCTCTTTCTCCATATCCCCAATAAAACTCCCCACTGACACAGCTATACAGATGAGATCTCAGCTGAGTGGCAAAGCCAAGACCTTCCAGCACCTTCTCTGTCCAACCAGTGTATTGTGTCCCTGCCCAAGTAGCTGACAAATACACACTTTGAGATTTGATTTATATAAACACACACACACACACACACACACACACACACACACACACACACACACACACACACACACACACACACACACACACACACACACACACACACACACACACACACACACACACACCTTGGAAAGGCTGGCACAGGTTTACTAGCTATGACCCCTTTTGCGCAGACTATAAGGTAGTTATCACTGCCACCAGCCATGTCCTTATCAGCTACTTTAAGGCCCTTAACAAAGGGTGTCCAATCTCACTGTGTAATGTTACTGTTAATACAAATAATAGTTTGACCAAAGTCAAGGCTATTAGGAGTGGCCTACACAATGTCACCAAATAAATATGCAAGTATTCTCAGAACGTAAATATGTCTCACAAATATCAGCCACAATGAAAAGTTTAAATATATTTAATTACAAATAATAAAAGAATAAGAAAATATTCAGTATATAATCATAATTACATCAGAGTTCAAAATTACACGAAATATTTAAAACAACATTGCAGGACAGTCTCAAATAAATACAGAAACACATCTAAAATAATCTCAGATATATTCTTGATTATATCTAAAATAATTATACTGTTCCCTAGACTTACTTACAGAGCAAGCAAGACAGATGTGGTGAATGGATCTTTTTGTCAGGTCAAAGACAAAATACAAAATGCTTAGTCTCTCTCTCTCTCTCTCTCTCAGAGACTTCTATAATTAATATCATAAATATTACTGCTGGGATAGCTTGCAGAATTACATCACTTCTTGTCATCTGACTCTATCCCAGGTGAACCCCCCCCCCCACTGATGCAACTGGTAGCATTCAACATCTACCTGTGAAAATACATAGACCTCAGATCTTTTGGCAAATGGTGGAAGTCATAAAATAGTTTACATTTCTCCACATTTAAAGACAATACAAAAAACTTCTACTTATAGACATTATGTCTCCTGCTGCACTGAAACTGAAAGATAACACCTCTTTTTATGGCTCAGCCATAAAGTAATTCAATCTCAACTATTCTTCTGAAGTTAACTTCTTATGTTGCAGTTTCCATTGTTAAAATATATACACATAAACAGTTACAATAGTGTATATACATTTCTGCTCAGTACTTTACAAAATATCTCTTCAGCACATGTCTGTACAATATGACATACAGTTCTAATACATCTGTAGCACAAGCATCTTACATGAAGCATGTTGACATTCGCAAATGACACATAACCATTTACAAAATTCCAGACTGCTGTGCTGGCAGTATCTCCCTTTTGTTACACTTGTACATAAATCATATTAATATTTACAAATGACATATAATTACTTACAAAATTCCAGCTATCTCGGCTGGCAGTATCTACTTTCATGACACATGTCATCCAAGAAGGGTAAATGACAGTGTGGGAGACAGATTCGCCATAAAGACTGTCATGACCAGTCAGGACCAGTGCTTGTTCTGCCTTGTGACTTCCCACAACCATACTTCCTTTTCAATCTGCCAGTTTTTTGTTCCACAAACCCTCCATAGTAGGCTTTCTTCTTTGGCTTTGTATCTGGAAAATCAAAGTCTTAAGCTTTTAGCTAAAGATGCCGTGGAAGGAACTTCCTGCTTGAGGAGAAGCCATCTGTGAAGAAGAAGGACAAGAAGTCTAGGCTGTATTCTTCTGCTGTACAGCCACTGATGGACATCTCTCCTAAGGTAAGCAAAAGCCTGGAGGTTCACCCAGCTCCATCTTTGGATTCTTTGGCCACAACTGCTTTAGAAGCTGGTGAGGATCTGACTTTGGGCATGTCCTTGGAGGCCTTGCTATCATCTGCATCGGACATTCAGGGGGAACCGTGGCTGATTATTTCTGGTAGGCCTAGGGATGTTCCTCAAATTTTAGTCAGGTAAGAAGATCCTACTACAATTATTGAATGCCATCTGGGGTCAGAGCCTTCTACATTTCATAAGGCGGAAATCCCCTTAAAGAAAAAACAGAAACTAAACATATTATTCCAGCTGCTAAGGACCCACAGAGTGAATGACAACATTTCACTCAAGCATTGTTTAATGCTTTGAGGGCTTTAAAACCTCTTCAGGGTGTTTCTGTTCCAGCTCCTCCCTGGTCTTCTTCTCCCCTTAAAAGACACTGGGAACAGGATTTCTCTGAGGAGGAGGCAGATTCAGATGAGGAATCCCTTGCCTACTCTTCTCAGATTCCCTCTCCTTTAGATTATGGGTCTGAGGAAGAGGAATCTACTGGTTCTGATACTTTGTTTGAGGAAATTTCTTTTGGGGACACAATCTCTACAATATCTCAGCAACAACTCAAGTTAGTCACATACTGTCTGCAGCATTTTATTCATCTAGCTGAGAGCTTTCGTATGAGGCTAAGGAGTTATGTCTGTGTTATTTGGTTGTTGAAATATTTAGAAAAATGTGACAATAATATCTATATAAATTAATATCATAAAACAGCAGTTAATATCTATTTATCTGAACTAGACAGAGGTCAAATATTAATGAAGCTGAGTTTACTATTATGCAAGCTTTAAGATGAAATCTTTTAAAATCTTGTACATAGCATGGTTTTGGAATTATTGATGCTAATATGAGTAAGCAATATTTGACACCTAGAGGTGTCAGTAGGAGTCAACTGCAGATGCACCTGGAGGCGTCACTTGGATGTAATGAGTTAAGACCCTTCAGGATAAGGGCAAAACTTTACAGGAACATTAAGCATGTTTTTATTTCTCCTGTACCTAAGTTTCAGAGAAATTACCCCAATAAGCCAGCTTTGCTTATAGGCAATCTCACCTTCCACCCAAGGGCAAGAAAGGTGGGAAGCAGGCTTTTCCTGTTAAAACTATTCAGACATCTGTGCCCCCAGAAGTCTCCTTTAACTGATAAACCAGATGCTGTCTGATTATCCTATTCTTCCCAGCCACATTCCTTTTTCTGTTCACCTTTCTCTAGCTCTCCCTGTTTGGTTAAAGATTACTCAGGAATCCTGGTTTCTGTCCATAATCTGCCAAGGGTATTTCATGGTCTGCAAATCTCTTCTCCCTTTTATGGGAATTTCTCATCCCCTCAAAAACCACTGTCCTTCTTTCCAGGGGAGCTTTGGGATCTCTTGAATTAGGGTACTATTCAAGAAGTTCCAGTTTCCCAAAGGGAGTGGAGGGTTTTACTCCAGAATGTTCTTAGTACTTAGGAAAGAGGGTACTTAGAGACCCAGTTTGAACTGTCTCATCTAAATACATTTCTGAAGGTTCTCTCTTTTTGAATGTTGTCTCTTCAGACTTTGTTCCCTCTTTTGCTTCCTCAGGCTTACCTGGTGTCTCTGGGATCTCAAGGATGCTTATCTTCATATTCTAATTCATCCCTTTTCAGGAAGTTTTTACATTTCTATGCTGCTTCCTGGCATTTTCAATTCTCTGCTTTGCCCTTTGGCCTTTCTACTGCCCCAAGGGTATTCACCAAATGCCTCACTCCTGTGACTATTTTGCAGGCTAAGGGGAATTCAAGTCTTTCCCTACTTGGACAACCTCCTGTTTCAGGCATCCTTTCCAGAAATCTTGTTATAAAATCTTCACTTTGCAATCTCACTTCTGCAGATCTTGGGGTTCACCATAAATCTCAAATAGTCCTTTCTGACTCCTTCTCAGGATCATGTCTTGCTGGAGTGCATGATCCAGACTGTTCTTATGCTGGCATCCCTGCCTCCTCTCAAGGACCTAACTCTCATTTTGTTTTTTTCAATCCCTTCTTCCTCTGACCTCTATAACAGCAAGGGAATTTCTGAAATTCTGGAGTTCATGGCTTCCACTATTCATATGCTCCATTTTACCAAATTCCACATGAGAAAACCTCAGTGGTTTCTGAAGTCACTAAGGATGTTAACAATAGTATCACCACCTCATTGTATAGGAAGCCATGCTGGAGAAATAGCATTTTACATTTTGACAGCATGCACCCACGTTACACCTTTCGTAACATCATAAAAGGCCAAATGGTCAGAATATCGAGGCTTTGCAGTAATGAGAGTGATGCTTTGAGGTTCATGGATTTTCAGAAGAATTGTTTTAAGGATAGGGGTTATCCACCAAACCTAGTGAATAGCTTAACAGTGACAGCTTTGGAAACTCCTGTTCATAGGAGAACAGGAAGGCACAACAATCATCTTGGCAGGAATAGAACACAGTTAGCTTTTGGACTTAAATATACAAATGATGTAGACAATGTCATGCTGATTATAAAGAATAATTGGAAAGTTTTGCTTCTTGATTCTGGGTTGTCACGGATAGTGGGTGTTAAGCCTGTTTTCAGGTTTAGCAATAGTCCAAACCTAAAGAGATTATTATGTAAAGAAAAAATGAACCCTAAGCAGTTGGATATTAGAGCAAGATATAAAAAGGGCACATATCCATGTAAAAAATGCTGTATATGCAAATATATATCAACAGCTCAGACTTTTGAAGTTCCTTACATAAATATGGCTTTTAAACCAATGTTTTATGCCACATGTGATACCCGGAATGTTATTTATATAGCTACATGTGATTCATGTGAAGCGTACTATGTTGGTATGACTTCACGCAGATTTAAAGATCGTGTATATAATCACGTGTATGATATTAGGAAGGGGAACCTTACTAATGTATTGGCCAAGCATTGTCAACTATTTCCCCAGCATGTATTTGGATTTAGAGTGGTCCAAGTAGTGAATCAGAATAAAAGAGAAGGAGACCATATAGGTGCACTTGAATTACATGAACTTAGATGGATATTAAATTTAAGAGCCCACATAGAACCAGGTCTAAATTCTACCCTCAGTATACGACCGGCTCTTTTAGGATCTATATGATGCTACCTATATTAACATCATTTATTGCATTCATCTACTCATATTCATAAATGTTGTAATTGATGGCTTTGTAGTGGGACGTTTTGTTCCAATATTGATTTGATACATTACATAATGTATATATTTTTTATACCTCTATCGAATGACCATCTTATAAACATACTTTATACATAAATGAATTTATGTCTGAACTACAATGTTTATTATAGTCTTTTCCATGTATGTATTTTAGAGTAGGCATTGGGTTCATTTGTTATGCGTGCATTTATTTAGTATTATTGTTTTAAATTGTAAATAATATATTATATGTCAAATATTGCTTATTTTATTATTTAAATAATGTTTATTATGATTCAGACTTTGACATCTGAATTTGGAAGTAAAGGGATAATATTGTTGACGCTTTAGATCAAGTGTAGTGCTATTTTAATATAACTTTTTACTATGGGGGATTAGGAGAAGCTAAGTATGGTTATTTACAATCAAAATGTTTCCCTCATAAGAAGAATAGCATTTGATTAAATGCACATGCTCTTTAAGAAATTCTATAGGGATACAGGATGTCATTCCGTTTTAATTTCCAATGGTTTATGTTAATTGATGCATCTAATTGATTAATTGAAGTTGATTTTTGTATTTAAAGGGTGATGTCTTGTTATTGATTGTAACCTGATGAAGCGCACCGGGATGGTGCGTGAAAGCGCTTGTTCTTCTTTTTCATTGTAACATCAATTAAATTGTGGATTTTATGCCGTGGTGGTTCCTTGCAGTTTACATTTACTCTGGTTTCTAAAGTCAGTTTGCCTTCAGCATTCTCATCCCCTAGATTTCTTCGTTCCTCTTCTCCCTTGTCTCAAGCAGGAACGTAAGTGGTGGATTCAGCAGTTGACTCTCAATCCAGGTCTTCCTTTTCATGCACCGCTTCTGCCTCAGGAGCTCTATACAGATGGTTTAGATGTGGGATGTGGAGCAGCTTTCAGCTCTCTAAAGGTACCGGGAGCCTGTTTGCCTCTTCAACAGAAAGACCACATTAAAGTCAAGAAAATGAAAGCTCTTCTCCTGGCTTTTCAGGCCTTTCATCCTCTTTTTTTCCCCAGGACCTCTCAAGGTGTTTACAGATAATACCACAGTGATGTGGTATGTCAACAAACGGGGGGACAAGGTCTTATCTTCTTTGTCGGTTTGCACTCCTAGTGTGGGAACTAGCTATCTGGTTCCAAGTGACTGTTCAGGCACTATACATTCCTTGAGGCCAAAATGTTGTGGCAGGCTCTCTGAGCAGGTCCATAACTCAATCCCATGAATGGATGCTTCAAGCGATGTGTTTCTGGACATTGTCCACCAGTGGGGTACTCCTCAAATGGATTGTTTTCTCTCCCCACTGAACAGACAACTTCCTCTATTCTGTGCCAGAGTCCAGGTCCTTTGGTTTGGAAGGTGGACGCCCTTTTTTTTCTCTTGTAAGGGGAAGTATCTTTACGCTTTCCCTCCCATTCACCTCATTCCAAAAGTCCTGTTCAAAATTCAACAAGATGCTCCCAAAATCTTGTTGAAGACTCCCTTTTGGCTGACACAGGAGCAATCATCACAAGTTACATCACAAGACAAGGGATCTCTCATCCTTCACCCACCTGTCCAGTCTTATACTGATATTGTGAGTGATATGACTTTGATTTCACATAGACACCTTTTTCTGATGATGTGCTTAGGGTTCTGCAGAAGGCTAGGAAACCTACTGCTAGGAAATCCTACTTATCCAAATGGAAGAGGTTTCCTGTTTAGTGTCTTTCTCTTAAACTGGATCCACTTTTTGTGGATGTTCCTTTAGTTCTCTATTATCTGGGTAAATCACTGAATGGGTTGGCTTATTCTTTTAGATGTGGGATGTGAAGCAGCTTTCAGCTCTCTAAAGGTACCGGGAGCTTGTTTGCTTCTTCAACAGAAAGACCACATTAAAGTCAAGAAAATGAAAGCTCTTCTCCTGGCTCTTCAGGCCTTTCATCCTCTTTTTTCCCCAGGACCTCTCAAGGTGTTTACAGATAATACCACAGTGATGTGTTATGTCAACAAATGGGGGGACAAGGTCTTATCTTCTTTGTCGGTTGGCACTCCTAGTGTGGGAACTAGCTATCTGGTTCCAAGTGACTGTTCAGGCACTATACATTCCTTGAGGCCAAAATGTTGTGGCAGGCTCTCTGAGCAGGTCCATAACTCAATCCCATGAATGGATGCTTCAAGCGATGTGTTTCTGGACATTGTCCACCAGTGGGGTACTCCTCAAATGGATTGTTTTGTCTCCCCACTGAACAGACAACTTCCTCTATTCTGTGCCAGAGTCCAGGTCTTTTGGTTTGGAAGGTGGATGCCCTTTTTTTCTCTTGTAAGGGGAAGTATCTTTACGCTTTCCCTCCCATTCACCTCATTCCAAAAGTCCTGTTCAAAATTCAACAGGATGCTCCCAAAATCTTGTTGAAGACTCCCTTTTGGCTGACACAGGAGCAATCATCACAAGTTACATCACAAGACAAGGGATCTCTCATCCTTCACCCACCTGTCCAGTCTTATACTGATATTGTGAGTGATATGACTTTGATTTCACATAGACACCTTTTTCTGGGGATGTGCTTAGGGTTCTGCAGAAGGCCAGGAAACGTACTGCTAGGAAATCCTACTTATCCAAATGGAAGAGGTTTCCTGTTTAGTGTCTTTCTCTTAAACTGGATCCACTTTTTGTGGATGTTCCTTTAGTTCTCTATTATCTGAGTAAATCACTGAATGGGTTGGCTTATTCTTCAGTTAAGGCCCACTTATCAGATATTTCTGTTTGTCTGCCTTTATTCCTCATTTAGCCTCTAGATTTGAAGCTAAATAATTCCTTAAAGGCATCCTTCATCTTAATCCTCCCAGGAAACCTGTTCCTCCTCCCTGGGATCTTAATTTTATTTTAGGGAAATTGACCCAAAGTCCATTTGAGCCTGTAGCCTCACCTTTCTTGTAGTATTGCTCTTGAAAGATTGTACTTTTGTTAGCCCTTACTTCTGCCAGATGGGTGTCTGAGCTTCAAATGTTTATGGCTTGTCCTCCTTTTTTTGGTGTTTCATAAAGACAGGGTGTCTCTTTGTACTAATCCTTCTTTTATGCCTAAGGGGGTGAATGAGTTGTCTCTTTATCAGTCTATTGATTTGCCCACTTTCGTCAATACTCCTCAATCTGCCACTGAGAAGGTGTTGCACACACTGGATGTGCATAGAAAACTGAGATTTCATTTGGATAAGACTAAGACTTTTTTAAAATCCAATCAGCTTTTTGTTTGCTTTCATACTAGGTCCTTAGGATTGGCTGTGTCCAAGCAAACTATTTCCTCTTGGATTTCTAAAGGCATTTCTTTTTGTTACTCCTTTCATGGTAAGAGCCTTCTTTCCTCTGTTAAGTTCATTCTACTAGAGCTCTGGCTTCTTCTGGCACTTTTTTCAAGGGTTTGGATACTAACTCTATTCTTGAAGCAGCTACCTGGACTTCTGTGCATACTATTACCAAGCACTACAAGTTGGATGGAATTTCCAGAGCAAGAGCTGGTTATGTTAGGGCCATCCTTCATGGCTTCCTAGAGAGCTCTGCAGGTTCTTCCTCCTCCCTCTCTGCTTCCTGAGCTTTGGCACCATCCCTATTGTAATGAATACTACAGCAGTGAAATGGAAGAACATAGTTCAGTTGTGTAAAGTCTTACCATAACAGTAGATGTCCTTCTCTTCACTGTTGCAGTATTGACTCCCTTCCTCCACCCCCTGGTCCATTTCTCTTTTGGATGTACTGATTATCTTTCTTTTCCTTGGACTGGTGTTCCTACTGGGGCTCTCAGTTTTGAGGATGTTATGTCTGGATGTCACCTTTATGCCCTATGCTACACAAGGAGCATATGTGTGATGTATAGCATACCTTAAAGCAACCTAAATGCTTTGGTATACTGCCCAGACATTGGGCTGCCCTTGACAGGGAACCCTAGTGTAATGAATACTGCAACAGTGAAGAGAAGGACATCTACCATTATGGTAAGATTTTACACAGATGTACTTTTTGGCTGTTGAAGTCATAGTTTTGGTGCTTAGATACATTGGGGGCTCTGCAGTACAATCCTAGTATGTGTGTTGAAATTATCACAGTCTGTGCTATCCTGCACAGTATCATCCTGAAAAAATAGCTGCAACAAGGAGCAAATGTTCCATCACAACTGGCAAGTTCACCACATCCACCTGCAGATGAGGAGTTAGAGGGGGAACCCCCAGCTGCTATGGGTGTAGTAGATGCAGGCATGCACAATATGCCCTCACCCTGGCCAAGAGGCAATGGATAGCACACATACTGACCAAGTAAGGGGTGCACCTTTCATGCTATGCACATACATACAGTAAAAGTGATGCCAGGCAATCCTCACAACCTTTACTTCTCCATGTAATGGCAGTGTACTCCTAGCATCAGACAGATTCAGCCCTGAATGACAACAGTTGTAACTGCAGGACTACCAAGGTAAGTATTGAAATTGTAATAGGCAGATATCTGCCTGTTACTAGTAAATGTAGCCAAGTAGAATATGTGTAATTTGTCCAACAATGCAATCAATATCTGACATGACTGACATCTGTAACATATACTTATGCAGTTTACCAAATAACCTGGCACATGCAACTGAAATACCCAAAACAGAAAAAGCATTCCAAAAAGTGTACTTATCTCTGTATTCCCACAAAAGGAGCAATAAACATGATTGAAAACAGTCTTTTCCCCCTCAAATTCCCTAGGTACACAGTTACCTTTCAGTGTATATTCAGCCCTCTGAGTTCTCTGAAGATGCAAATAAGGTGTGAACTCATTAGAATTGCTGAATACCAAATTTTTAACTTTGTGTAGTGGATGTAAACATGGTGTAGCTTCTACACCACTATTATGCACTAATGGCTTGCAGCTGGCTGAAGCAAAACCCAGTAATGCACAGACATCCTTCACTGAAGTGGGTGTGTCAGCGAGGATACACTTACAAAATGTAGAACTAACTGCAGTGAGCTTTTAAACAAAACCAAATACCCCACATGTACATGCCCTTGGCATAATAACACAGTTTCCTGTCTTCGCTTAAAACTGTTGTTGACTGCCATGTATTTATATCACAACTTGAAAGAATTATGAGAGAATATGCACTAGAGATTGCATGTGTGACAGTAAAGCAGAGATAAGGGAATGATTTCCAGAATACAAAGAGAAGGCAGATTTGCAGTTTGCAAACATATTCATAAATAATGTGTGATCACTCATTCCATTAAATACGTTATGTACACATTTACAATCAGCTGATAATATCCAACTGTATGAACTAGTTATTACTGGGTATGAAATGTTAATTGCTTGTATGCACATTATTTTATTGCTATTGCAAAGTTTATTGCAAATATGTGTCTGTGACACAGATAGATATCTCACTACAGCTGTGTTGTGTAAGAGCAGTAGTCTGATGCTTCAGATCCAGTGGCATCAAATTGTTTAACCTTTGTTTCTTTTTTTATCCTTTTCTTTTCTTTTTTCTTTTCTTTTTCCATCTGCATGGTGTGGCATAGCATAAACATAATTAGCTGCTTAAAAATTAAAATTTAATTTCAGTTGCCTTATAAAGTACAACATTCTTAGCAGCATTGGATTGTAATGACTGCAGAAATTACACCTGTTACCTGACTGTTTGTGTGACACTAGGTGCAAACACGTTGAGCCAAGAAAAAAATAATATAGGCAAAGCAGAGTAGGAGTCCCACAGTAGCTATTTTTACTGAGGAAGGGTTATAATGAGTATCTGTACAAGTAATACATGTTTGCTATTGCCTTTTACATTTGCATATTGCCTACCTATGTGCAAACAGGGTTCACTACTGATGAAAAGCAGTGAAAAATATAATTTGGTTCTCCTTCCTTTACGCAAACAGGCTCAGTGGCGCTGGGCGGCCGTCAGCACTATGGACAGTACTGAGTGTGGAAAATACACCTGCTGCCTAGGTTTCCCTGTGGCATCAAGTATAAGTGCAGTGAGTTTATGCTCAGAGCAGAGGTGAGATAGCGTTCAAATCCAGCATACTTCACATTTTATTAAGGGTGTCCCACTGTAATGCTACAAGACTCCACAGCAATTTCATACAGCCCTCCCAACCTCCTCTTCTCAGCATACACTGATAATGTCATCCCCTATAATTTCCACTTTTGGCAGTGTTAAAATATGACTTCTGCAGTGGCACTAGCATTATGTACTGTGTTCTCTACATGGTGTAATTAGCTAGGTGGGGGTTCTAATCTCACAGCAGTCAACTTGAGTGTGTTTGTATGTCTTCATTCAACTATCAATCTAGAGACAATTTTACACATTCCACAGGTATGTCAGACACAGCAGTCAACTTGAGCATGTGCATTTATTCAACTATCAGCCTGGAGACGAGTCCACAGTTTAAGAAAATATTTTCTGCTCTGCATACACTGATGATGTCATTCTCTATAAAGTGTACTCTGACAGTGCTAAAGACAGACTTGTGTGGTGGCACTACCATTAAGTACTGTGTTCTGCAGATTGTATAACTAGATAGGTGGAGTTTCTAATCTTTTAGCAGTCAACTTGAGTGTACGAGGTCATTCAACTATCAGTCTGAAAACAATTTTACACCAGAATGTGAGTCCACAGCTATGTTAGACACTCCTTCCCAAACATCTTCTTCTCAGCATACACAGATGATATGTGTGTATAGTTGGTTTTATATTACTGTCTTTGCATGATGTTTTTAATCTCTTTTCATTTGACTCACACTAAGGAAAACATTTTACTTAGTCCCTTGAATCAGACATCCCCTTTTTCCCCTCTATCCACATAAAAAAGTTCTGCGGAACACTGAGGATTTCATCATCTTAAAGATGCATGCACACATTGTGAATCAGAGCCCCAACATGACCTTGTTCATGCCACCTTCAGACAGAAGCAGAGCCCCTCTAGGACCCTCGGCAAGGCATCTCCAGACCACTGGAGGTGTGATTGCTAATTCTGTCATGGGGTTGTGCACATATCACATATGGACAGAGGCAATATGTTTTAAATCAAAAACATACACACATATGCACAAACCTTTACTATCTTCCATCACATACATATAGCAATTTGTGTTTAAATCGTATAATAATGGCTAGATGGCTAGGATTTTATTTGTTCTTAGCCAGTAACCTAGTAATGCCTTATGGCCCTCTGCACATGTCAATGTTGTTATTATCCACATGTGCTAAGTTGAGGTGTGGATGTATTGTATCCTTACAACAGTGTATTCCATTTTGAGATTTAAGCTACCGTATTGATGGCTGCTGTGGCTATTTGGTTATATGTTCCTTCCATAACAGCTGTAGTACTATGCCTCCTGAGGACTGTTGACATTGGATGATGCTATGTATATTGCTGCTTTACTAAGGCATATGTTCTTGTACTGCATTATATCAACATTCTACACAATTGTCATGCAACCATCACAGTGATAGATGCAGTATGGCAAAGGTGTCCATAGATGCAGTATGGCAGAGGTGTCCATGTGTATACCTAGCATAAGGAAATGTAATCTGACATACAGCAATGTTACATCATACTGGTTACATGGGTGCATATGCCTGGGTTCATCCACATTTTGTAATGTTGTTTTACAGACAAAGATATGACCTGTTGAGATTCACTTGCGACCTTGGGAAATTCATTATATGCAGTATTGTATTGTTATTCACAAACATTATACAGGTGTCCCCGATTGTGTGACCACCAGCATTTGTGTCATTAACTGTTCTGCATGAACTGCATCCACTTAATTTGTCTTGTGCCCTCACACACACATTTCCAGTGATAAACATATAGGCATATAGGTAGCGCCATATGACCATGTTAACAGTTTCACTGTGTCGCATGTGAGTCAGACCAAATGTTATATTTGGAGGTGATAAACAGCCCAAAGACCAGTTGTAGCCTAGGCACAACTATAGTGTGACTGTAGTGTGTCACTGATGTACCACTATATCACATCAGTATTACCACTTGATAGTTTGTATGAACCCATATGGATGCATGTCAGGACTTCATTGCAGTATTACATTTTCACTGGCAATGCCAGGGAGATGGTGATCATGCGGCACATGTGTTGACTTTTGACATGTACTTATACAGAGTGCTCCATATATTGTTTGATATGTATACAATATCCCCGTGACAGCTTCCTTGCTTATTGACACTAACATTTGCATTGCTGTACTTTCTGTGAACATGGGCATACTGGATGCATTGACATCAGTTTCACATAGTGCTGTACCATTCATTATAATGGATCACTTCTTAATTCACATATCACTTGCAGATGTTTTAGATAATATCCATTGCTATTACATGTGACAGATGCATGCGATATACAGCCAGGTGTAGGGAATCCACTCATAATAGTGTGCTGTTTGTAAGTGTTGTTGGGATAGTTAAGTCAAGTGTATCACATTTGTCACAGTCAGCTCCTACACATCTTGTCAGCCATATAGAACTATTTTTTGGGATGCATACCAATTAGGATTTGACAGTGCAGACTTCCCTTCAAGGTGTTCTACTAGATACATGTGTGATATATCTTTCTGGGTTACATCCAATAAATACACGGGTCAGTGACAACATTGATGTTACGGGTTTGATTTTTGCAAGTGTGGATTGTGGCTTATGTGTCATGCAAACCTCTCATGTGGCCAGGATTGCCCCTGATTTCAAATCCGGGTTTAAAACTGTCCCTCTTAATCCCTCCAAAAAGTGGTCATTTTTGGGGAAGGGGTGGTGAATTCTGCTTATAGAATACTGACAGTCATTACAGCTGTACATGTCTGTTTTTGCAGTATATGTAAAATAAGTTACACTCACATATTTTGTTAATGCTGCAGATTAATGGTCATAATATATTTTAAACGTGTCCTTGGTTGTATCTGTTTTTGTCTACATTTGTCTATGAGTCTGTTGCTATGTGTCCATGATTGGCTGAGAGATATGCTGACATGTCAGTTGTATTCAAGCAATTCATTTTGCAGGTCTTCACACTATGCACATACCTCCTATTTTACATACCGTCATTGATAAATGTCTGCTCCAGGAAGCATGTCAGTGATGTTTATATCACAACCGTTCATCTCCACTGACATATAACCTTGTGTGACCGTCTCTCTCTCACACACACACACACACACACACACACACACACACACACACACACACACACACACACACACACACACACACACACTTATATATATATGTAGTATAATGTGTGATGGTATATTCTCACAGGAGGTACAAATAGCAGTATGTACTGTGCTATCTATATATGTGCTTAATGTTATGCTACTGACTTGTCTTGGAAGTGTATATACATTGACATATCCTATCTTGGGGACATTGCCATATTTAACATGCCCTCTTTTTCTTTATTCATTCATACCATTCATGTCTGTGCCCATTTTCATCAGCATGCTTTCCCTGCCTAGTGTATGCTTCATTGTATTTGCCCTTGCCATTCCCCTCTCCATGCTTGTGCTGCTCTGCATGGTTTCCTAGTGGCAGTACTGTTGCTGGCCATGAAACTGTGCTTGTATATGTGTAAGCGTGATGAGCAGCACGAATATATCATTAGCGCTGCTGCTCATTGAGCTAACATGTGAACTCTGTGCAGGCTTTGTGCAAAGCCTACATGGCGTTTATTGATTTCCCAGGATAGCCTGTTTTGCTGGGTTGTAACTGCTTGCAGCGTGTGTCTGTGTGTGTGTGTGTGTGTGTGTGTGTGTGTGTGTGTGTGTGTGTGTGTGTGTGTGTGTGTGTGTGTGTGTGTATGTCTATGTGTGCATGTGTCTGTGGTCTGTTTGTGTGTAGGCATGCAACCAAAGAGCAGGTTAAAGGCAATCAACGTTACTTCAGGGACTACAGGTGTGCAAGACTTACTATAGAGAAATACTTTAAACAAGTGGGAAGTGGAAGAGAGGGGAGTAACCAGTATTGTCTCATTACTGTTGTTTTTCTTTTTAAATAACAACTATGGCAAGCTGAAGTGTGGACTGGCAACAGCTGCACAGCTACATCAGGCCAGCCAAGAAGCAGGAACAATACAAAAAGAAAATTTGAGGTAAACCAGCAGCACTGTGCAGGTAAACATGCGGATTTATTCCAGAGCACATAATGTAAAACAATACATTTTCATTTTCCAAATTGTCTGAAGATATTACAACGCTGTTTCCTTTGTAAATTGTAAGTATTCTGCATTTTGCACATTTGTCTTTTGTTCTACACTATTAGAAGGTAATGTTTCACATTTCAGAGATGGAAGGCTGAGAAGCATGCAATGAAAACAGCAATTCAACAATACAACTATTAGAAGAGTAATAGAACAACAATTGGAAGAGAAAAGGCATTTGTATATTAAAAAGTCATTCATTACCTCTGCTCAGGTGGGTTATTCTGCCAGTTAGTGGATGCCTGACCTACTTACATGAAATTCACCCTTACAAGGCACATTTAAATAAGGCAGTGATGTAGCAGCACATATTCATAAAGTAAGTGTTTATTAATCACTAATAGAAAGTGCAAAAACAGTGCAATACTGATACAAAATATCTCCAGCAAAGGGTGGAATGCAGTGGATGAGCAGAAACAGTGCCTGCAGTCATCAGCAACCTTGGTCAATCACAGTTCTGGAATATTGGCTTGGATGTGTGCAAAATATATACTAAACAGGAGTGGTCTCAGGACTAATCCCCAATAGGTTTACATTCAGAGATGGTACCAGCAACTTTCATAATTTGAGATCTGTTGGATAACCAGTTTGCAATCTTGTAGATGGGATTTATGTTACAGCTGTCTATTTTTTCAATAGTACCAGCATGAAGGATAATGTCCAAAACCTTGGCTAGGTTGCGATACGTAACATGCATGGAATGACCATTGTCCATAGCCTCTGTTACTTTTTCCCAAGACACTTATTAGGTTCAGGAGACAGGACCTGCTATTCATAAAAAACAAACTGATTAGGATTTAGATAAGTTAAATTGCCTACTACTGCAAACATGTGTTCTGCTATGGTACATTCCATGGCTTTGCATATAAGGAAACTCTGTGGTTAAGCTGAGGTTGAACAGTTGCAGTAGCACCTCAGATAGTACACACTTGGCACTGATGAGAATGCAACCTGGTATGTTGTCTGCCTTCATGGAAGTATTAGTTTTAGCCTTACTCTGGAATTCTAATACTTATCTCAAGGTGATTTCAGGGGTAACTAGATTTTCAGAGATAGTGGGGGCAACAACATAGGTAGATGGGATAAAGGTATGACTAAATTTGTCTACTAATATATTTACTATATCCTTGGGATCAGAATGTGATATGAGGTCAGTACATTGTTGGACATTATTCCTTAATTTCCTGATATAACTGAAAAAAATAATTGCAGTTTCCTTTGGCGTCAGTAGTGACTTTAAGCTTGTACTCTGCTTTACATTTCCTAACACTGCTCTTAAGTTTCGTGCTATAGGGATGTGGATTCTTACATTTTTTCATTATTTTCCCTTTTTTTGTTTTGCAAATTATTAATATGGGAGTTCCATCAGTGATGTTTATCCTGAATTTAGCATTATATTTACAATGGACAGGTACTGAGTTTTCTATGTAGCTGTTTAGGTGTTGGGAAAAAAATGGAGGTGAATATGGCAGCGTTCTCAGTTGAGTCCATTTGTGGTGGATTGTTGGGAATTTTGCATAGGTCTTTTACAAGCCGAAGTAAGCTTAGCCTGGAGATGTCCTTAAAATGGTCTCATTTGGTAGTGGGTGGAGTATACCAATGTATGTAGTCAGAATCACTTTTCCATCTTAAATCAGTCTTTTGAAACCAAACTTGTTAGCACACCACTTGTTTTTCTTGCAACATCAGCTACATGCCATTATAAATTTTTTTTTAACAACATCTTTTTAATCAGATTGATGGAATGATGAATTATGTTTCACACTACCCTTTATATATATAAATATATATATATATATATATATATATGTATACCTGATCTTGCATTTGAACTTCATTAAGAATAACAAATAGAATCCCTTGGACTGATAGATGGACAAGTAGCTCTGTGAACATGTGGTAAGGGGAATCTGGTGATTTCATAGTTGCCACTAGTCCCCTGTGCTTTACATAGTTCAAACATTCCAGTCAAAATTTTTTGATGGCTTTGTGATATATAGTGCACTACAGACGCATGCAGTTAGTTTAGTCTCTACTTAACTGGTTATGAACTTTTTCTATTTTTATACTGGTTACCTTATGTAATATACACATTATTGCATCCAGTCTGAGCTTATGTTTATTATTATTATAGAGTGGAGGTCTAAAGTTGTCTTGTTGTTTGTGCATACAACCAATATTAATATAATTAACTGAAATATATACGCGTGTGTGTTTTTATTTAAAACATGCTACTTGCACACTTGAATCCCTTTCTAACAGCATGCTAACATAATTATGAATCCAACTCAAACTTGAAGAATAGGGAAAAATAGATACATGGAATATATGTGGATCCAGTATATGTAATACATGAAATATCTTGTATTATATGATTATGGAGCTCACTTCATAACTTGTGTCTTCACAATGTGTCCTAGTATTAACTCCCTAAATATAGAGGAAAAAAAATATTTAACTCATTACCCAATGGACTACACAAATTCCATATGTATACAATATGCCATTTGCAAACTATTCATAACACAAGTTTCTGGACATGCTACTAAGACACTTCAGTGCAAAGCATACTCAAGAATGCCATTCTACCCACAAAACTTTCATTGCATCTCAGTCCTGGGAAACTGGGATATTCACTCAATAGTCAAACTGACTGCATATCTGGTACGTAGCTATGAACCAATGAACCTAAAGATTAAACACACTTTTAAGTGGAAATGGAACGATGGGATACATTATGTACGTATATTGCTATGTATGTATACATATACGTGAATATATGTGTGTGTGTGTGTGTGTGTGTGTGTGTGTGTGTGTGTGTGTGTGTGTGTGTGTGTGTGTGCGTAAATATAAATGTGACCTTGTGTATATATTTTTGTGTTTTATTATTGGTTTTTATGTGGATGTATGAAAGATAACAACAAATATATATTATTACAAATTATATCAGAAAGTAGAGCAGGTAAAATTAAAACATGAAATAATTTTTAACCACTGTTAATTTTACATGTTTTACAGTAATTTACATATACTGGAAGAATCAGCTTATCCCACTTGAATCTTGCCATCTTCCCCTTCCAGATAAAGTCTTTCAGCTCTTTATTAATTGCTATCCACAACTTTTCATCTAGTTGATAAAAATATGCAGCAAGTAGAACAAAATAACCAGCTAACACAGCTCTGTATAAAACACTTGTTTAATTTAAAAAATAAAAACACTAAAAAGTAGCTTTCACACCAAATGTGCTTCACCATATCTAAAACCTCCTACAATGTAAATTACTAACAGAAATGATTTTAGAATGTGTTACCTATTCAAGTGACATTCAACCTATTATGTGACATCATTAGGAAGCACTGCCATATTCTGAATACTGATGCCAGATGCAGGGACTTCCTTGGTGAAGTTCCACACTTTTGCTATAGGAATAATAGTTCTATTAAGAAATTGCTGTGCTACTAACTCCTAGTTAGCAACAGACCTTGTATTTCAGTTACGAAAAGGACACATTCATATAGATTATGTAACATGTGTAAGTACATTCAAACTAATGACACTTTTTTACACCCTGTTAATGGACGTACATTTAAATTCAATTTCTATGCCGACTGCACTAATAGTAACCTGGTCTATTTGGCTGTTTGTGATCAATGTGGATAATGTTGGTGAAACGAATCAAATGTTGAAGAATCGTATCAGAGAACATTTATATGAAATAAGCAGATGTGACAGTAGGAATGCTTTATATAAGCATATTTGTAACACTGGTATTGCACTCTTTTAAGTTTTTATTTTGGAATTATTGAATGTAGGAGCCAGAGGAGGTTATATTAAAATAAAAATAGAATGCTTAGAAGTTAAATGGATGCTAATTTTACAATCTGATAAAGGGAAAGGATTAAATGAGCCTATACCTTTAAAACCCCTGCTGAGGTCACGTGACTTGACCAGGTGATTTTGAACTTTCCTGACTATATTAAAGCACTGCTTGTTAGTTTGTTTTTAGATCTGATGAAGCACATTTGGTGTGAAAATGTTCATCTGTTATATACTTTTTACTGTTTTTATTTTTTAGATTAAACAAGTTTTTTAGATTAAACAAGTGTTTTATGCAGTGCTGTGTTAGCTAGCCCTTTTGTTTTACTTGCTGATTTTGAATTTGTTATTGAACTAACTTATACCTGCTCAGTTTGATTTTGTTTCCTGGTTTGATAAAAATATGCCTGACCTGTGTATAAGACTAAAGGAACTAAAAACATTTTAACTGCTTGTATCTTACTATTCATATCCATATAATAAAGCTTCTATTTTCTCAGTTTTTGTAGTAGGTTTTGCTTAGTCTCTTCCCACATATCCTTAGCTGCCACACTGAAATAATTTTTAATCCATACTCCCAAATATTTCATTTTATCATGTCCCCATAGATATGGGTATTCCTGAACCAGTTCATGTGTGGGTACATAATTTACAGCTATTGCCTAGGTTTTAGCTTCATTAATTTTGCATCCTGAGAAGATCTAAAACTGTCTCAAAATGTTCCACAGCACTGTAATGTCTTTTTCTGGTTTTGTCAGGTACAAAATAATATCATCTGCAAATAAAGTCAGCTTTTGTTGACTACCATATCAATTATATCCTTGAATTTCTGAGTCTCTTATTTTCTTTGCCAATGGTTCTAAATATAATCCAAATAATAAAGGGGAAAGAGGGCACCCCTGCCTGGTTCCTCTGATCAAGTCGGAAATATCAGAGAGGACCCTACCCACTTTAATTTTCATCTGCGATCCCTCATATATCCTCCTAATCAACTTTATAATTTTTTTAGGAAATGGAAATGCTTCCATTGCCCTGCTTATAGATTCCCAATTTACTCCGTCAAATGCTTTCTCTGCATCAAGACCCACCAACAACTATGGTATTTTCTTACATTCTGCCTCCCTCTAGATCATCAATGTTCTATTAAAGTCTTTTGGCTTTTCCCGGTTTGGGGTTGCCACAGTGGAACTCCGGTCTGCTCATGACTAGCAGTGGATTTTTACAGTGCTGAGTTGCCAGCCCGACGCCCAACCTTCAATGAAGGCATGCCCTTTCATGCTCACACCTACCTGCATGTCTTTAGTGTCACTCGACTGCGGGGAGGACATGCAGGCTCCACACTGAAGGCGCTTCAGCCGAGAATCGAACGGGAGAACCTCTTGCTGTGAGGCAACAACACTAACTGCTTTAATGTTGTCAAATGCTTGCCTCCCCTCCTCAAAACTACATTGATTCATATCTATCAGTGTTTGCATTACTTTTGCCATTCTTTTAGCCATTATAGACATGAACACTTTATAATCATGTTTTGGTATTGAAATGGGCCTGTATGATGCTGGATCTGATGGCTCTTTACCCTCTTTGGGTATTACAGCTACCACTGCTTTCTTCCAGGACAGTGGTACTTCTCCTCCTTTTAAATAACTTAGAAAGTTGATAGCATAACAGGATTTGTGTTAGAATGAATTTTCTGAAGGATATGAAGTCTGAAACACAAATGTCTGTCATTTTTAGTGACATCAACCCTCAGTGAATTGCCAGAAAAAAATCAGTTTTTATGAGAAATGGACCAAAAATGGGAGGCAAAAATCTGGACAGTCTGCAAAAATCTGGATAACTGAGAGATATGCAAAGGAATATACAGTACTAGAAATCTATAACTTTAAGGAAAAGAGATATGGAACATCAGTCTTATGGAGAAATTCTGTTGTAACACCTAGAGTTATTAAAGTGCATTATGATAGTAAAGGTCTGATGTGCAAGGTCCCTATTGAACATAAAAAAAATCTTAATCTTAGCAAATATTTATTGGGTTTCTGGAAATGTAGCTAATTTCTCTAGGAGGTATCTGGAAACTTTGAATTTGAAGTGAAGTATAATAATGATAGGAGACATATACTGTATACTTAAAGAAAATGATGCTTGTGCAACTAACAAACCTAGAATTTCAACATCAACAAAGACTTATTTAAATTTTACTGACTTACTTATTCTTATAGATATTAATTACTTTTCTGAATCAAATACTTTATTTTACACTCATTGCTCTGCTGTTATAGATTTTTTTACTAAGTCAAGAATCGATAGGGTATATATTTCAAATGATTCTGTTTCTGTAACAGATGAAAGCATGTCCTTCATCAAATCACAGTGTAATTACGTATACAAAAATGACAAACTCAAGAAAATTAGCTTTTGTAATAGGTTGCCAGCTTATATGACAAAATTAACAATTTTCAAAGAGTTATTTCTGACAGAAAAACAACAGTTCTTAGACTTTAATAATAATGGCTGCATTTTTGATGTGATCCTATGGAACACAATGAAAGCATATTTATATGACAAAGTCTGAACATGGTATTACAGCATGAAGAAGGAACTGGAGAAAGACTTATTGGTACTTTAAGAAAATATAGCAAATTTAAAGTTCAAAATACAAAAAGGAGAAAAGAGATTAGATAAATAATTAAAAAAAAATGCAAATTTTCAGAAGACCTTATAGGACAAGGTTTCTATTAGTTTAGAAAAAAAATCAAATTACTTTACTATTCTCTGACTTATAAATAAATTATCTCTCAGTCCCAAACAGATAGCAAGGACCAATTACATCGGCAGCATATCTATCCCTGGAACTAATAGGAAATGTACACACACACACACACACACACACACACACACACACACACACACACACACACACACACACACATATATATATATATATATATATATATATATATATATATATATATATATATTTATTTATACACACACACACACACACATACATACACGTGTGTGTGTGTGTGTGTGTGTGTAAGAAATTCTGGATTGTAAAAAGAAAATACTATGAGAAAATGTACATTAACTGCAGGTGATGGTCACTGTTGACATCCCAATTGCATATACAAAATGGGAAAAAAGGGGTTGATACCATTCTCAGTACAAAGAATATTTTGGGGCAAATAAAGAAAACAGTAAAACCTGTCTCTATAACAGACATAAAGAAGCAAATTAAAAAAGCTGAAAAAATAATTCTGGAATTATATACTTCAAAATGTTTTCTCTTTTGTAAAAAGTATTTATAGAAATTAAACTACATTTAAGATATCGAAATAACTCTGTGTAGCAATCCAAAAACAAACCAATAATCCAAGAAAGGAATGCTAGAGAGCCGAAGAAAGCACCAATATGCAGTTCACCTTATTTTATTACGAACAGTAAACGAACAATAAACACATTAACGCACTTGATATACAAAGCACACTCGCGTTTTCATCCCTCCTATTAGGACTTCATCAGATAAAAATTTGACAAACCATTTCAACTTAAATACTCAATTCCAAATTAATTAACCTATAAAAACAGTCCCAGACTTTTCAAATGAACAAATCCCCATCCACTGTTTATCATGAATATTCATGTACTGTTGAATTTACTAATAGAAAATGTCTTAGTGGAACCTTGTGTAATTTAACCAACATTATCTTGAACTGTCATTTGTTTACTGTTAAAACATCATTAAACTTACATACATTACTAAAATCCATAAATTAATCCTTTATTTTATTTTATCTGGTTCATAAAGCTATTAACTGAGTATTGTTAATGTTCAATGATTTAATAATGAGCTCCCTCTAGTGTACAAAACCTGCAATGCATTCTAAATAAATTAATTTATTACATCCATCAAATATTATAATAAATATATATATATATATATATATATATATATATATATATATATTAAATATAATAAATAAAACACAAATTAAATATAAAATCTTGATTTAAAAATTAGACATAAAAATGAAATTAAAGAACCTATTATATCACTATCAACTAATTTATGTATAAATACAACCCAGAATAAAACAATTTCATACTTTATTAGCTTTTAATTTTAGTAACGGTCCAATGGAAATAGTTTCGTTGAGTCCAGGTTTCCTACTAGCGTCAAGGTGAACCTGCCACCACAACTCTCTGCTTTCCAAAATTTCTTCCCATGGACCCCCCCTGGCATCCGGCTTTATTTGTTCTAATACAAAAAATAAAAACTTAGCTCCAATACAACATTTAAAGTGCCTATATAGTGCATTTGTCTCTTTAGCTTTACTAATATCATACATGTGTTCATAAATACGCCTTTTAAAAACCCTCTCGGTCTTTCCAACATAAAATGATTGACAATTTTGGCAGACCGCTAAATAAACTACCCCTTGTGTGTTGCAATTGTATGCATTTTTATTTCTTATATTTCTTTTCCTACTTTCAATAAATATTTCTTCCACATTCATAATATGGGGACACTGCGGGCATTTCCCACACTTAAAAGTACCTATCCTTCTATTACTAACCTCACTTTTATCATATCCCATTCTTTCTAACTTACTTCTTATGTTTGGTGGATTTCTAAATGTTAATTGTGGTTCTATGATTTTGATTTCTTCCATATCAGTAAAGGATAGGAATCTATCCCATTCCCTCCTAAATATACCTTTTATATTTTGATTTAAGGTATTGAATTCGACCACTAATCTTTTTTTATGTGTTTCTTTCACTTCTTCCCCATCTATACCTGCTCCGCCTATATTCCTACCCTCAGTTTGTCCTTTTATAGGTTGAAATTTATCTAACCTACCAGCTTCTACCTCTTTTCTTATGTCATTAACAAATTGCTTAGGATAACCTCTAAATTATAAATTGTGAATCCACCATATGTACATTTACTTGTTCTTCTCAAATGTGATGTGATGTATCTGTATTATATTACTAACGGGGGGGGGGCTAATAAATAATAATCTCTCCCCCCCCCTTCCCCCCTTTTCCAAATTTCCTCTCAATCTGGGGTACTGTATTGTATCTTCACATTTTGTGTCAATATCATGTCTTATTTTTAAAAACTTCTCCCTTTTTCTTGCAAATACTAAAAATGAGGTCCTTTTTGCACTGCAATCATTCCATTTATCTCCTTTCAAGTACTTTTTGTTTCCTATCATTCTTCTATAATAAGAGGTATAATATGCAATTTGGTAATGACATAAGAAGAGATAAGAAAGCTGGTAGGTTAGATAAGTTCAACCTATAAAATAAAAACAAAGGTAGAGGATAGGGTAGGAATACAGAGAGGGGAGGTAGATGGAAGTATTATAGAAGGGAATGATAGATTCCTATCCTTACTGATATGGAAGAAATCAAAATCATAGAACCACAAATAACATTTAGAAACAAACATAAAAGTACTTGAAAGGGAGATAAATGAGCTTGTAATAGAAGGATAGGTAATTTGTGCATCAAAAAGGACCTCATTTTTAGTATTGCAGAAGAAAGGGAGAAGTATTTTAAAATAAGACATGATATTGACACAAAATGTGAAGATACAATACAGCGTAAAATGGGAAAGTTGAATAGAGATATTAAGGAGTATGCTAATAATAATAGTTACCCCAAACCTGCATTCTTCAATTTTAAAAATGGTAGTAAAAGATTTTACAATAATAGGGATATGGAAGTAAGAAGGGTAGAACAGAATTATGATGTGGAATTTCCACCTTTGCAGGAAACAGTACAAGAACAACAGCAACCCCAGAATTGGAGAGGAAATTTTCAAGATTATACACACTTGGAGGCATTTGATATTATGATTGCTGCAGACTTAGTCACATACTCTTCTTTATTTCATTAGTTATTATTTATTTGTTTAAGCAGTTGTCATTATTTATTTACTTATTTATTTAGGTATTTATTATTTATGGTGTGGAAGTAGGCAAATGGTGTGTGATGTAAGCAACAATGTTACAATGGTATTTACTTATGGTGAGACTTAACATGTCAGCTTTTTCCATACTCACCTATGTATTGTTCATGTTCTGAAGCTGTCAATTCATTGCATGTTTGTCAAAGAGGATATTTAACAGCTTTAGAATGATATGTCATTCAAGGTTTCCTGATTTGATTGAAAGTTAGGTTACCCTCTTATTAATATTTATCAAAATTCATTCTTGTATGTTAAGCTATATCTTTTATTTCTCAGATAAAAAGATAAGCAAGGGTGCAAAACCAGGATGTCCCTTGTCTCTCATATTATTTATTTTAGCTTTGAGCCTTAGCTAATTATATAAAATTTAACAATGATATAGTAGAGTTTATAATAAATTATTAATATACTTCTAAAATTCAGTAATTTGCCAATTATATATTTACAATGGGTAATACTGACGTTTTACTGATACATATAAAACATCATTAAAATATGTTCAACTGATGTCATATCTGAAGTTCAGATAGTATAAAAGTAACACTTCATTAATTAACAACAAATGAAACTATTTCATGTAAAATAGAAGTAACTTTAAATGGGATAGTAAAGAGATGAAATATTCAGGGGTTGCACTTACTTGGGGCTGTAAAAAATAACAGCAATACATTATAAATAAGACATAAATGGAATAAGTTACTCTTTTCTGTGGCATGTAGGTTAATTTTAATAATTTTACACCAAATACCATACACTATGGAGACAATGTATTTAGCTCTTTCTAATGAACAAATTTAACAATTTAATGGCATTTGTTTGAGTTCTTATGGCACCACAGCAAACCTAAAAGAGTTTTGGGACATCATGTAAGAGAACTGAAAATTGGTGGAATACGATTTCTTGACCTAGAAACATATGCTAGAGCTTCATTTATTAAAACAATAGATTAATGGTTAAATTCTGATTAGTCAGTCAGTTAGAAAAATGCATGAAACCATTTGGTTAAACAAAAGAAAATGTCAGTACACAACATATGCACATCTTAAATAATAATTTGAAGTAGCTGTTAAAGAAACATTTGTTTGAAAATACTAATAATTTAACAGAGTCTACTTACATAAACAACAGATTAAAACATTTAGAAATGTTAAATATAAATACACTGAGATAAAAGCGCAATGTTTCACATAATTTCTTATAGCATTTTTACCAGAATGTATGGATAGTCTGATTTTTTTTAAAGAGTGCTTAGCTTAAAATTAGAGATTTGATACTTTGGAATCAAATGTTAAAGACTAAAGTGCTTAGCATTGGCTAATATGAAAATATGATATGGAAAAATGATTATAGTAAAAAATCAATGCAAGGTTTTTAGTCCGTTAATTTGATTTAATGTTAGATATAATAAAAAAAGAATATTCACACAGTCTTTATTTTCTAAACAACCTCTAAACAAATGGTGAGGTAGGGAGATCACATTTATAGAAAATATATAAAATAATTAATAACTACAATTTTTTATCAAAGCTAATCATTAGAATTATGCTCACCAAATGAGGAGTACAAATTTAACTATAATAGATAAAAAATATTTTAATATCCGCAAAAAATCATTATTTTGGAGCTTATTCCATTGGAAATTTATGCATAGATAATTTATCATTTCACATAGAATTGAAATTGTGCACAAACAGGCAGGTGTTGGCTGTTGGAGATGTAAATCCTAATTAAATTAAATAGGCAACATGTGATGACTGAAAAATCTACAACCTTTTAGGGAAAATGTTAATGCTTCTTGCATGCATTGTAGTGTGATACATTTATATTAACAAAACTTTTACTGTTGTTTAATGGTCCAGTTTCTGAATGTGTACCTACGTCTCATTTCCCATTTTTCTGGAGCTTATTATCCATAGCCAGGAAAATGACTAGAAATAATTGGAAAAATGAGATTATGGATTCATTTACAGAATTTATAAATAATGTTATCATTGTTTGTCTAAGAGAAATGTGTACTATTAAATTGAAAATATCAAAATAAACCAAATAACCACAGCATATAACTACTGGATAAAACTGAACTTAATAGAGAAATATTAATTTATGTTCTAAGACCAGTTTAGACTGTTTGGTGTTAATGAATGTATGTAGACACTTGTGTAAATAGCTGTTTGTTTAATTATGTTATTGTATTTGTCCCTGTATATAAAATCTCAATAAAACTAGTTAAAGACAAAGAGTAGGAGTGGGAGAGAGAGAGAGAGAGAGAGAGAGAGAGAGAGAGAGAGAGTGGGAGAGAGAGAGAGAGAGACTTTCTTCATGGTATTTAGGTATATGCTACAAATGTTGTGGTTGAACATATCTGCTGGTATGGATGGCTTAATATACAACTTATTTAGGTTTGGCATTTGTCTTTATTGGTAAACGTATATAATGAGCAGTTTAGTGAGGTGTGCTTGAGATAAGCTTTCATGGGGGAGGTTAAGTTTGTGTGGAAGACAGTTATTAAGATTTCTTGAAAACAGCTTTTAAATATTGATTATATGTTATTAGCCAACCTCTTGCAGTTAATATCTGACAAGAGTTTACTCTTTACAGTTGAGTCAGAGGTTTATGTTTAGGTAAAGGGAAATTAATTAGTGATTTGTTATTTGTACCTGTGGAAATGGTTGATTTATTGACCATTAATTTTCTGAGTATGTTATTTCTTAAATGTAGCTTATTCTATATTACTTGACAGTATGCAAGAATTTGATTTTGGTCCTAGGTTTTGCTGATTTATTCACAAAATTTCTGGTAATAATTAACTGTGGCTCAATGTTAATGGGGAAGTCAGATATAAGATTCTGACACTTAGTGGTATTAAACAATGTTACACTCTGTGTCCTCATTTGCTTGAGACTGTTTATGAGTTCAGGCTTATATGAACAGAGAGCTATAGGGTGAAAGTTGTGTGATAGGTGATGTCATTCCAATTCTGCTGTTAGTTTCTTATGTTGATGATCTTGTTTAACTCTTCAGATTAAATACAACATTTATGAAATCTTATGTGCTTATGGCATTTTCTTTCAGATACTGGATTAGAACTGAATGCACAGCAATGCATGGGGAATGGTAAAGAAAGTTCACTTTGCTGACACAAGCATGTCAGATTCTTCTATAGATGCTCTAGAGTGCAAGTTGTATGGTAAGAAGGACCGTTTCCTAACACAGGTATGTTAGATTCTTCTGTAGATATTCTAGGGGTATATTTCAGACATTAGCGTACATATACAAGGAATGGAAGAGACTGCTGAGAATCTTTAAAGATATAATGAACTATCAGTGGGCTTTTAAACTTTATTTTATAAAAGTTATCTATTTTATAAAAAAGTGTTCTGTTAGAAAAATGGGTTATTATTTGATACTGTTTTCTTTTTTGCAAAAATATGAAAAGGATCTCTTTATGGGATCTCTTGTTTGGCTATCTAGTGTTGCTGCTTGAACTCCACTAATGGAGTACTCTACACATGAGAAGGGAAGGCTAAGTATGATTCAACCTCTTTTTTCTTCCATATAGTTAGATTTCTTGACAAAATGGTAATGGAAGGCTAGGATTTGTAACTGACATCTTTGGATTTTACCATTACATTTTGGTAGGTGTTATGGTCAAAATAGGAAAGTCCTCTTTTTGAGTTGGTTTGAAGAATATTCTCATAAGGTTTAGGGGTGGGTAAATGTTTGGAAACACTCACAAATTGAGAATTGTGAAATAAGACTGTGTTAGAAAAGTATTTTGTGATACATTATTGGGGGAGACGACTTATAGGCAACAATACATCCTGAAAAAGACAGGTTTGCATGAGTAGGTTGGAATTCTGTTCTTGGAGATTTTCTTGTGGAGTTTGTCTTATGATAGGTTAATGTTAAATCTAGAAATATGGCATAAAGCCTTATCTAAATGACAGTGTTCTTTTCCTTACTGATCTGGAAAAAGAATCTATGCTTCATGTCCTTATTTTTCTCTTGTAAGAAGTTAATGATTTTTGACACCTTATAGAGTTATTTTTGTTGAAGGGGGTTGAGGAATCTTTCTGAACATGCTGTGATGTATAATTGCTATGTACCAGATGCATATGTATCAGGACAGGGAGATTTTAGAAATACTGTGGATCGAAGAGAATTGAAATGTTTTATAAACAAGGGATGGGATGCATTTAAAGCTTGTAAGAAAGCTACATTTTGCATGTGTACTAGTGCAAATTTTTGCTATTGCCTTTTAAATAATTTTTGTGCCTTTTTTGAATTTGTTTGATTTTGTTTTTTGATTTTAGTAAAACATACTCTTCTGTAGAGTATTCTAGGAAGCACACTTCCTATGGTGAAGGGTATCAGGATGGCCTTGGCAGGGACTGCAGCTGTGCCTATTTGTGAATCATCTTAGGCAGTTTGATTTGCTCATATATGGTAGATATACTTACTGCTACTCAGTGGTCATGATATTACAGAAAATGCTTTGGCAATTATTGTAGTCATGTGCAGGCACACAAATGAGAAGGATGGGGTGGAAACTGCCAGTTGCAGCTACAATCGAAATAACAAGTACAGGCTATCATGTGACCTATTTAAATTCTCACAGTCAGTAGATTGTATATTTGTCAGTATAAAGTAACCCTGTCTCTGAGACTACTATTTACTTTAGCTTTTGACCACTGGAATGTATAGTTATGTTGAGACAATGGATTCAAATGGAAGTATTAGTGGTGTACGTTAAGGCAATTACAGCTACTCTTGAAATGCTATTAAAAATGGTGCAAAAGGCTAGAAGGAATTTATAATTAATTAAATCTACCACTTTAAACCATGAACCACAATTAAAGCAGATTAAAGATACTATTGCAGGGAAACTGAATGCATTAATAGAGCAGGGATGACTTACAGAGGCTTATTGTTTGAGTGCAGCAGCTACAGATGATCTCTTCTTACCGGTCAAAACAGACTATATAAAAACAGAGCCAGAAGGAAGAATGTCAGTGTGATGTCCCCACACTGGGCTAGTAATCAAGAAGCCTGAGTCTTCACCACTGACACTGGAGATGGACGTTCACTTGGAATACAATGGATATACTCATTATTTCCAGATGCAGACCTCTCTGCATCAAGCACAATTTCCCTTAAGAGCACACAGAAAACACACTCAGGCCGGGTCTGGATTTTTCTGTCTCCATCCAGGTCCTCGGTAAGACTCCCTACTGCTACAGCTGTAGGGCCCTCCAGCACTCTCTATGTGAAACCAGTGCTTTGTTCCCCTGCCACAAATAGTTCACACACACACACACACACACACACACACACACACACACACACACACACACACACACACACACACACACCTTGGAAAGGCTGGCACAGATTACCCACTGTGCCCTCTTTTGCCCAGACTATAAGGTAGTCATCACTGCTACCAGTCAGTTGCTACAAGGCTCTTAAAAGGGTATCCAATTATACTGAGTGAAATTAATATTAATACAAATGGTAATGTTGACCAAACAGCCAGTCTTTCAGGAGTGGCCACAGTTATCACCAAATAAATATATGCAAATACTCAGAAAACTTAAATATTTTCTAAAAATGACCAGCCACAATGAAAACTTTCAATATATTTAGTAATAAATAATAAAAGAACATGAAAATACTAAATATCTATTTACAGTAAACAACCAAGTTTTAGCACAGGAAGTATTAAAAATAACACAGATGGAAAGTTTCACACAGTTATAGAAAAACAGTCTCGCTATCTATTCCTGATTGACTAAAATAATTACTGCTCTTACTTACTGAATAGAGCAAGGCAAAATAATGTGGGTGAATGGTCCTTGTTGTGAAATCCAAGACAGAATACAGAATGCTGCTGAGACCTCAGCCTCCTCTAATATTGAAACATTATTTCTGTACAGAATGACATCACATATATCTGTTCATCTGACTCTGTTTTCCGCACTGTCCTCCATCACTAGAAGCTACCAGGGTTTAGCACCTATGTGCTACAATCCACACAGATAGAGCATTGCTCAGATGTGGTGCAGCTGCTGGAAGTCATAAAACCATAAAACCGTTTCACTCTTCCTGCAGGAGCTACAATCGTTTCTCTAGCACAGGCATTGCATATCTGGCTTCATTCAAAACTGAGGGATAACATCTTTATGGCTTAACCCTTAAAGTAATTTAACTTCAAGAATTTTCTTTCCAAAGTGAGGTAGATCAATATCTTCTATCCAAGTATATGCTGTTACAATGTATACATTTAATTCAGTTATAATAATACATGCAGATTTCTTTTCCTTCCAGCAGGGTACACTGTTGATACATTTTAACACAAGCAAACCTCACAAATACACTTTCAGCACAAACATCTGTACAAAATCAGTTTGATATACAAATGACATATAATTATTTACAAAATTCCAGATAGCTGTACTGGCATATCTTACACATCCACTGCCCTTGTTCTCCTGGCATGGCTGGCAGTACCTCCTATCATCACATCTCTTACCCCCCTGAAGACTTAAGCTAGTGTTTCAAGTGCCCTTTGAGAAACGTTGCTAGAGAGGAATGAGCCTATCTGGGAATACATTATCCCATACCATGTCTTGAGATCTCATCTTACTTGGCAATGCTAACCTCACTACAGTGCTGCACTGTTATATATTATGCCTCCAACCCACAGGATCCACCATAGTAACATGGCATTTTGCTGGCTGTCTCACTGTAGCCATAGATTCCCCTCAGACTTCCCCTGCCTCCTACTGCAAATACTTAGCACAAGAGCCTCCCTATCATGGTAAGGCTTCATCATGTTAACATGGTACAATTTGTACCCTGCCTCCTGCCTAGCAGTTCTACCATGTAGTTTACATCACTGACCATCCTTACCACTCGAAGGATCCCTCCCAAGCTGCCTGCATCTTACAGTGTCTGACAGCAACGACAACCATCACATGCTGCCCCACAACATACTCTATGGCTCAAGCATTCCTGTCATACCAGACATTTGTATGCTGTTGGGCTCCTGTCAGGTTCTCCTGGGCCATGCTGATGAGCTCCCTGAACCTTGTCCTTAGATTTAGGACATATGCCACAACAGACTCCTTGTAGGATTCACACCCACTCTCCCATTCAACATGAATCAAAATCGAAAGGTCCCCTCACCCTATGCTCATACAGCAACTCAAACTGTGAAAAATCTGTGGATTCCTGCAGTACCTCTGTGTAAGCAAACAGCAGATGGGGCAAATATGTGTTCCACATTCTCTTAAACTGTTCTGCAAATGCCTGTAGCATGGTCTTTAGTGTAGAGTTTAAACTCTCCACAAGACCATTAGCCTGGGATAATAGGGGGAGGTCTTTAGGTGCTTCACCCCACAGTGCTTCCACAGACAAGCCAGCAGGTCTGACATGAAATTTGCACCTCTGTCAGCCAGTATTTCTCTCAGGAAGCCTACCCTGCTGAAAACTTCTAACAAACCTATGGCCACCTTCTGTGCCTCATTGGAGAACAGAGTCACTGCTTCAAGGTATCTAATAGCATAATCATCTACCACCAGGATATACTTCTTCCCTGTGGAGCTTGGGGTATTCAGAGGCCCCACAATTTCCATTGCTACCCTATGAAATGGCTCCTCAATCACAGGCAAAATCATCATTGCCTACTTTTTGACACTGCTTACAGGTCCTGCAGTAGCTTGTTACATCCCTTGCAATCCCAAGTCAATAAAAGTTCTGCATAATGTGTCTTTTGGTATTCTTTATGACCATATGACCTGAAAAAGGAATGTTATGGTCTAGGGCTAGAAGTGCCAGAGGCTCTAGGCACTACCAACTGCTGTATTACCTCACACTCTAACCCTCCCTTAGGGGTTCATTCTCTATACAGTAACCCTTTGTGCCAGTATACAGACTTTCCCTTTCCTTGAGATTCAGGTGCCTCCTTAGCTACCTCCCTCAAGCCTCTTAGTGTAGGGTCTGAGAGCTGAGCCTGTCTCAGCTTTACTTTTGCGACACTTCCCAGCTCCATTCCACAGGAAGTGCGGTATCCTATGACAGCAGTGCCTCACTGTCAGCCTGGGTAATACCACTCATCTCTGCCTTTGCATTCACTCTATCCAAAGGGACATGAGTACCTACCAGCAGCTGTGGTTCACCTTCAGGCTCACTGCTACAGGGTAGCACCCTGCTTGAAATAGCCACCTCACCAGCCCTGGCTTCAGGTATGAGGTTTGTCTGGGTCTCCCCCAGGTTACCAGACCCACATATCTGTCTCCAAGCCCAACTGTATGTAACTACCATATTTCCCTGAAAATATGACCGGGTCTTATACTCTTTCCCCCGCCAAAATATGCATTAGGGCTTATTATCAGGGGATGCCTTATTTACCCTCACTGTACAACAATCTACATTTATTTAATTTTTCATGTACAAAAATCAACATTTATTCATGAACACAAATCAACATTTATTCATGTACAAAAATTGACATATACTCATGCACACAAATTGACATTTATTTGGTACTTCTGTGTTATTGGACAACAGTTATGTGAGAATTCTACATAAACAGTGCAATTTCAACTTCAGAATATCTACAGTGCAATACTTCATGCTTAACAGAAAGTGCAGAAAAATGTCAATACATGTGTATTGGAGGGGAATAAAACTGAAAGCAGAAGCAATCCATTCTGTTGGCCTCAGAATGGGAAAGGTATTCAAACACAGTCATGTCATCTTCTTCTGGAACATTGTCATAAGTCTCCAACCCCTGAATTCCAGCCTGACTTTCTTATGACTCCATTTCCTGTAGAACCATTGGCCCCAATCTGTCATGCCTAGCAATAGAGTTCTCCTTAAATGTGCACTGCTCATCCAAGTAGCCTGCTTGTAGTGCATTGGCAACACAGCTGTCAGTGATTTTATCCCATGAATTTTTCACCCAAGTCATGACCTCTTGCAGGATAGGCTTCACAAAGTTTCCATGCTGATTTCTCTCCATTCTATTTTCAATGTAGTCATTGAGTTCCATGCACAAATGGTCCTTGAATGGCTTGTTTATTGCAATATCAAGAGTCTGGAGATAGGCAGTCATTCCTGCGGGAATCATTATTTGATCTATTCTTCTCCATGCAAGGAATTTTTTCATTTCTTTAGCGCGGTGAGTGCTGGCTGAATGCCAGACTAGCAAACCTCTTTCGCACCTCGCAAAACAAGTTGCCGCATTACATCGATCCACTTCCTTATAACTGCTTGTGTGCACCAGGCTTTTTTGGTTTCAAGAATGTAAATGCCTGAAACACATTCAATCTTATCTTTCTTGCCCTTACTAATGATTAGAGGTGTGGTTTTCTTTCCATCTAGATGAATTTCCAAAATACAGGTAACATGTGCACTCTTGTAACCAGTGGAGGGAATGTAGAGTGATGAGGCACCCCTCTGATCAACTGTTTTTTGAGATCCTTGGCCTATAAACACTGCAGTTTCATCTATAGCAATCATGCTGGAGAGTTGGTATTTAGAAAAGTCGATCCCATCAACAACAGACTTGAATGCAAGTGCACATTTAATAACTTCAATATCTTCCAGCTTGAACAGTGTTGTTGATCTTCTTAGAGACAGTTCATATCACTGAAGGAAGCCATCCAGCCAATTTTGTGATGGTTTGAATTCTTCTGGGGATATTTCTAACTGTGGTGCCATTGCAAGGGCAAATGCTTGAATATCAGCTCTGCACACAACCAAAGCCTTTGCTCTCCTGTTAGCAATCTATTCATAGATGATGTCTTCCAGCTCAGGAAATAATGTTTGCCGACCTGATCCATACATGCACTTCTTAGTATTTCCCTCGTCGGCCTGTTGACTGAGGTTATCGTATACTGCACTCCATTTTTGGACTATTTAGAGATCTAACTTCTCTTTGCAGAAAGCCATCAGATTCTTTCCCCAGGAGTCCTCCATTATTCCTTTCTTGTACTCGACATAATAGCTCTTTTTTTTTTTTTGCACTCATCTTGTCTGGGGGAGGTTATGTGAGGACTTACGAGACCAGAGTGGCAACACAAAATGGTGCCGGTTAAGAAGAGAAGACACAACCATAGCCATTCATTATCAAGTGCGCAAAAAGCGCGTTGTCTGTACTTTGACCAATCAAAGTACACGTGTCAGTGTTTATGGACCAAGGATCTCAACCATCAAGTGTGAGTGATGATTAGGGTTACAGTAAGAATCATGGAGGACTCCCAGGGAAAGAATCTTATGACTTTCTGCAAAGAGAAGAAGTTGGGTGTCTGAATGGTCTGAAAATGATGAGCAGATTATGATAACCTCATTCAACGGGTGTCAATAGTATTATTTTATAATTCAACATGTCCATTGTGTGTTGTTGATGATCTCAACTGGGGCTTGTATCATGACCACCCTGGAAAACCATGCTAGGCCTTATTCTCTAGTTAGGTCTTATTTACAAAACAATACGGTGCATGCACACAAGGTATTGCATTATCAAAATCATTCCCTATAAAGACATCTGCAGGGATATCCTCCAACACACCTACTTGCTTGCTTCATTTTGCACCCTCCCAGTCATGGTGAACCCTGGCCAAAGGTATTAGGAATGGGGTCCCACCTAAAGCTTGACTGGAGTGGACTGCCTAAGCCAGTACTGTTTCTTTTACCCACTGCAGGCTTCACAAGGTTTATGGCAGAGGCTGAGTCTCTTTTAGCAGTGGCCTGTTTACCATACACTAAGATAGGATATAACCTCTTGTGACGGTTTGGTACCCCCTGTTGTCTCCAGCCAACTTACCACTGGCATACTGTTATTCCCACTTGCTGGCTCCCCTACATTTTCTTCCCCACTTTGCCTACATGGACATCTATATGCTACATAGTCCCACTGGTTACATTTAAAACATTTAATCCTTCATCCTGGCTGTGCACCTGAACTAGTGGCATCCTCTGTTACTGATGGACTCTGTTGGGGTGGTTTAGGCTGACCACCATTGGTTCTGCTATATCCACGCAGCATTGGGTATCCTTTTCCTGTACACTGATGCCCTGATTACTAAGTAGATATCACCTTTCTTCCCCAGCTCATTTGCAGAGTTACATTATTGGTCTGTCAACCAGATTCTCATGTCCTCAGGCAATGTGGTAAGGGCTTGTTCCCTCACCAAAAGGTCTGCCAGCCCTTAAAAGTGATGACCTGACACCCACTCACCCACCTATGAAAATAAGTGCTTAACTCAGCAATATAACCCTATACATCTGCCTTGTGTCTCTGCTCACAAAACTTTTTTTTCCTGTAAGCTTCATGTATTAACTTAAAGCATTCAAGTAAACATTTATTAACTTTTTCATAGTTTAAACAATCAATATCAGAAAATTTAGAAACAGCAGTTACAGCTTTACCGTGGAGTAAGGGGGTCAGAAACCGTATCCAGAGCCATTGGTCAACATTATACTGTTTACATAGCCTTTCAAATATATGAATAAAACTATCACAATTATCACTCTCTGTAAATTGTGGAAGAAATTTGCTGACTTTTATTTATTCTGGGGTTTGGTTATTCCCTTCCCCATTACCTCCATGACTCTGGGGAAGAGTCAGCATCTCCCTCTCATGTTGACTCTGTTTCTCATGTTCTTCAGCCTCCAAATGCTGAAGTCTCTCATTTTCATCATTCTCCAAATTCTGCAGTCTCTCTCTTGATTCCAGTTATATAAGTTTAGTCTCCAGTTCAAGTGTCTTTAACTCCAGATAGATTTTTAAGTCCTCTGAGGAATAGGTGAACTGTCCTGTTTCTGAGGGCTGCAAACTTTCATCACCAGACTAGTTATCCTCCTGGTTGCTGGTGTCTGTTGTAGCTGTGAATAAGGCTGAAATCATTTCCTGTTTAGTCAGGTTGGCATACACCAGTCATTTGGCTTCGTACACCTTGGCCAACTGGTTATTTGTCAGCTTGCCATAATTAACTTGCCATAATCCCCTGCTGACATTTTTGCCTGCTTTCCCTGACTAAACTAAATAAAAAATAAATAAAACTGCTGTAATATGAAACTCTGAATGTTCACTGTGTGGCTGCTGAGAGAATGCACATCTTTAGTGGCAACTGCTTGCAGGCTACAGAAGGCCAATATCCCAACACTGCCACCAATATGAAATGTCCCCACTCTGGGCCAGTAATCAAGGAGCCTGAATTCTCACCACTGACACTGTAGAGGGATGTTCATAGGTGTGTACTAAGCTAATGGCCCTGGGGCCTTTACAAGCCTAGCCATAGTATTACCCTAGCATAGTGCCATCCAACCTTAGTTCCCAGTGCCTCTGTCGAGTAGAACCACTGGAGTTATCCCCAGGGTGAATTTCCTGTTTCCCATCCACTCATCAAGATTTCTCTTGAAGAGGGTCAGCAAGATGCTCTGTTTGACATGTATGGGAAGTCTATTCCATAGCATGGACTGTCTTTGGGTTATGAACCTGTTCCTCCAGCATTTTCTGTTAATTGTGGTAATGAGGTTGAGGTCTCTGGAGCATGTGGTGTGGAGGGATTGGGATTTCTTTAGATGTAGCATTTCTAACAGAGCTATGTCAGACATGGCTTTGTAAGTCAACAGAGATCACCTCTAAGTAGGCGATATGAGACAGAGAATAGTTCGAGCTTTTTGAGTCTGTCCATACAGGACAAGTGTTTAAGGCCTAGGATCCTTTTTGTGAGGTACTTTTGCAGTCTCTCCAGTTGTTGCAGGTGTCTAGCGAGGTACATGCCAAATGGGGCATTGTACTCAATGATTGGCCTAATGAGGGAAGGGCAGAGGGAGACAATGACCTTGTTCTTCCTGGATGCAAAACCCTTAGTAAAGGGATGTACCACATAGAAGACTTTCTGTCCACAGTGGCAATGTGGTGATTAAAAGAGAGGTTGCTGCCAAACTGTGCTCCCAGATCTCTTATAAGGGCTTCTGTGTTCAGTGGACTACCATCAATGTGGTAATTCATGGGAACCGGGTTTTTCCCAAAGGGGATGACAACACATTTTTTGGCATTGAGCTTAAGGCCATGATTCTGACTGCAGTCATTGATATCAGTGAGGCCATTCTGTAGGATGTCAACATCACTTGGGGATTTAATAATAGCTCCTAACTTGCAATCATCTGTGAACTTTGTCAGCCAGAGTCCCTTCGTGTTGGCCTGGACTTCAGAGAAGTAGATCCCAAACAGGGAGGACCCAGGACTGAACCCTATGGGACTCCACTCATGACTAGTCAGCAGTCTGACTTGGAGTAAGCTACTTTCACACTGTGAGTTGGTTTGCAACCCACCTAGTGATATAGGGGTTGATGCCTAGCTTAGTGAGTTTTTCTATGATTTCTGTGTGGGGAATGGTATCAAAAGCCTTGGCCAGATCAAGGTAGGCTGTATGAACCACCTTGCTTTCATCCACAGCTCTGGTGACTGACTGATAGAAGTCACCAGGTTGAGCAGGTATGATCTACCCTTCACAAAACCAAACTGTGTAGGATCCAGAGTTTGGAGATTCCCTATATCCTTGTTTATTAGGTCCATGATGATGTGTTCCATAGCTTTGCATATCAGGCTCATCAGGCTAATGGGGTGATAGTTCCCAGGGTCTGTATTCGCTCCTCCTTTGTGGAGAGGGATGACTGTAGCAGTGCGCCATTTGGCAGGGACAAATCCTGAGGTAAGGCTGTGATTGAACAGGGCACACAGGTACGGTGCCAGTTCACTCTGTAGTTCATGTAGAACACTGCCAGGGATATTGTCAGGTCCCATAGAGGCTGTATTCTTGGCCCTAGACAGTGCTGTATTAACCTGTGCAGCAGTAATACTGGGTGCCTAGCAATCTACTGGTATTGTGATTGGTCCTTTGGTTGGGGGAGAGGGGTAAACTTGGCACTGAATCTGTTCACTTGGAATACAAATGGATTTACTCAGTATTTCCAGATGCAGACCTCTCTGCAGAACTACATTTTCAGCATAAGCATAATTTCCCTTATAGCACACAGTGAACACCATCAGCCCAGGGTCTAATTTTCTCTCTGTCTCTCTCCAGGTCCCCAGTAAGACTCCCCACTGGACAGCTTCAGAATTAAGTCCTCAGCCGAGTACCCAAGCCAAGTCCTCCACCACTCTCTCTGTGAAACCAGTGCTTCGTGTCCCTGCCAAGCAGCTGACACACACACTCTTTAACATTTAATTTTTACACCCACACACCCAGGAAAGCCTGGCATAGATTACTTACTATACCAACTTTGCCCAGACTCTGATGATACCAGCTTGGCTGGTGAAAGCGCTCAGTCTGTGGTTTTCGTTATGGAATAAAAGAATTTATCTTCTTGTTTGGTGTCCCTGCATCCTTGAACTTGCTGTGGTGGATTATTGTCAAGATATAAGGTAGTTTCACTGCCACCAGTCAGTTACTATAAGGCTCTTAAAAGGGTATCCAATTATACTGAGTGACATTAATATTAATACAAATGGTAATGTTGACCAAACAGCCAGGCTTTCAGGAGTGGCCACAGTTATTACCAAATAAATATGTGCAAATACTCTCAAAACTAAGTATTTTCTAAAAAGGACCAGACACAATGAAACATTTAATATATTTAATAATAAATAATAAAAGAACATGAAAATACTAAATATCTATTTACAGTAAACACTCAAGTTTCAGTCACAGGAAGTATTAAAAATAACACAGATGGAAAGTTTCAAACAGTTATAGAAAAACAGTATTTAGTTAGTCTTATTTATCCATTCCTAATTGACTAAAATAATTACTGTTCCTATTTACTGAATAGAGCGAGGCAAGATAATGTGGGTGTGTTTTTCTTGTTGTCAGATCCAAGACAGAATACAGAATGCTGCTGAGATTTTAGCCTCCTCTAATATTAAAACATTATTTCTGTACAGAATTACATCACATACATCTGGTCATCTGACTCTGTTTTCTGCAATATCCCCGATCACTAGACGCTACCAGGGTTTGCACATATGTGATACAATACACACAGAGCTTTGCTGTGATGTGGTGCAGCTGCTGGAGGTCATAAAACCATAAAGCCATTCTATTTTTCCTACAGGACCTACAACCTATTCTCTAGCACAGACATTGCATCTCTGGCTCCATTCAAAACTGTGGGATAATATCTTTATAGTTTAACTGATAAAGTAATTTAATTTCAAGAATATTTTTTCCAAAGTCAGGTGAATTAACCTCTTCTATCCCAGTATATGGTGTTACAATGTATACATTTAATTCAGTTACAATAATACATGTACATTTATTTTCCTTCAGGCAGGGTGCACTGTTGACACATTTTAACACAAGCAATCCTCACAAATACATTTTCACCACGAGCATCCATACAAATCAGTTTGATATACAAATGACATATAATTATTTACAAAATTCCAGTTAGCTGTGCTGGCATATCTTGCACATCCACTGCCCAACTGCTCCTGGCATGGCTGACAGCACCTCTGATCATCACAGACAGAATTATTGGTCTGCTAGAAAATATTGATAGAAGTGATCCATTAGCTTTTATAAGAAGAGAACTGAAAAGATCCCTGGATTTGGATGACTCTATTTTCAGAGGGCATGTCTATAGAATCACAAAAAGACATTTTATTTTCAAATGCTTGAATGTTATGGACAGAAACAATGTTTTAAATAAAGCAAGAGAGAAATGGGGAATATAGTAAAAATTGCAGGTGATCATGTAAGACTTGTTGCAGATTTTAATATCCTTTCATTCAAAAATTAAAAAGATTTTATGTGCTTTCTGAAAAGATTTAGAGAATATGTAGTGCATCTTTGGTTTACAGCCATTTACATCAATCAAAGAAAACATTTTCTACTTCACTACACCCTTGGAAGTAGAAGCATTCCTTAACAAATACTTACCTTATTACTGACTATCTTCTGCTGCAGTGGCAAAGGATAGTACTTAGGAGGGAGAGACTTTAACAATGGAGAAGAAAAGTGCAAACAACCCAGCTTCAACAACCATGCCAGATCTCTGAACATAAAGGGCTATGCATATCTAGAATGAATTAAGTAAACAAATGATCTCCACATAAAACACTTTTTGCGAAATATTACCTTCAGGCTCAACTAGATAATGACTTTTGGCAGAAATAATTGGTTTGGAGGAAGAACAAGATAAAGGAATGGCTTGTTCGACTCCTGAAATATTTTTTGAGGAACTGGAGAGAACTGAAGGTGGTATAGCCAATATGACAAATAATACAACTAGTATGACTACAGCTCTGATCCTTATGGTTTTGCTAAAATAATGAATTCATTTTAACTTATTTGTGTTTTACCAATGATAGAAAAATTTATGTAAGCTTGCTGCATGTGAGGGATTTAATCAAACACTACTGTAATGTCTGAATGCACCTTTTGTTCATTTCTCAGCACCTTAAGAGGTAACTAAGCCACAGTTTCAGGGGTTGCATATATCAACATTAGCAATTTAATGATTATCTATGAGCTGTGGTTAAATAAATTGTAACCATGCATTTCAAAGCATAGATGTTTATATGCATGCCTGATCTCACATAGCATGCCATTTAAATCAGGAAGAAGCAACATTAGTCTTTTCATTTCTTGATTGCTTGTATGTTGCTGTTCCTCAAATACATAAAATGCCATTTTCATAGTCCTTTTTATAGGTGAGTAATGAGCACGTGGGATCAGATTATTAGCTCACTGTCACTGCATGCTAACTTGTGTGCACATCAAGTATGTTTGTGTGAAGATTTGGATGAAAAGGAGTTTATAGCTTGCAGTTAACTGCATGATATCACACAAATTGCTCTGCTATATAACACATTTAGTACCTGAAATATGCAAATATTCTTCACCATGGTCTCAGCATCTGATGGCACTAAGATGTCCATGGGGAAAGCTCCATATTAATGAAAATTCAAAGCCTACATGTGAAAAGCAATTAGAATTCCAACACTTATTCACTTTTTCATTGACTCTTACAACATCAAGGTTCAAAAAATGATACTAGTGTTTATATAAGATGATATCATGGTAGGTGTTAAGTAATAAAGTTGTACATACTGCTAGTTAATGCCTTGGGGAGAAGGTGATGATATGTTATTGTTGGTGTTCTTATTTTGGCTTTTCCCAGTTAGGTGTTGCCACAGCGGAAATCCGGTCTGCTAATGATTGGCAGTAGATTTTTACGGTGCCGAGGTGACAGGCCAATCCCCAACCTTCAACGAAGGCACGCCCATTCATGCATGTCTTTCGAACACCACTCGACCATGGGAAGGACATGCAGACTCCACACAGAAGGCACAAGTGAATATTACAAAACAATTTATTTGTAGAAAACTAATTTCACTGATGGTCTAGCCAGACATAGTATTTATTAATAATTATCAACCTTTTTCTGTGTTTGTAGTCTCACAAATGTTGGTTTTATATGACACAGTTGCATGTTAAAAAAGTGCTATATTTTTGTCAGGTTAATATTTACAGCTAAGGTGTTAGGTTGGGGTGGTTAGAATAGATTTTTTTTAGTAATATAGAGAAAGAAACTAAAACACTGACAATCAAACAACTTTTATAGATCAGTACATATTGTAATGCTCTTAAGTAGAAAATTCAGTGTATCTCAATGTCTGAAAATGCTTAACATGGAATATCAAAGGTTTAGCACACACTGTGGCAGCTAAACTGTAATATAATGTTCGATTCTTAATTAGAGCGTCTTCTGTGTGGCGACATGCGTGAATGGGCGTTCCTTCATTGAAGGTTGTGCGTTAGGCCCAGCAAGCCAGCACATAAAAATCTACTGCCAATTGTTAGCAGACCAGAGTTCTGCTGTGGCAACTCCTAACCGGGAAAAGCCAAAAGACACAAACAAACAGAATACAATTTGAGATAGTCCTAATTCTCAGGCTAGTGTGTGCAGTGGATTCTGTTAACTTTGCAAAAATGGATATATATATATATATGTGTGTGTATATATATATATATATATATATATATATATATAGTATTTGTTAAACAGGGGCTGACTGATCATGAGAACTCCATTTTAGCCAACGCTCAGACAGAAAAGCTTCACATGACAAATAGTAAAGAGATGAAATATTCAGGGGTTGCACTTACTTAGGGCTGTAAAAAAATAACAGCAATACATTATAAATAATAAGACATAAATGGAATAAGTTACTCTTTTCTGTGGAATGTAGTTTAATTTTAATACTTTTACACCAAATACCATGCACTATGGAGACAATGTATTTAGTTCTTTCTAATGAACACATTTAACAATTTAATAGCATTTGTTTGAGATCTTATGGCACCACAGCAAACCTAAAAGAGTTTTGGGACATCATGTAAAGAGAACTGAAAATTGGTGGAATAAGATTTCTTGACCTAGAAACATATGCTAGAGCTTCATTTATTAAAACAATAGATTTATGGTTAAGTTCTGATTAGTCAGTCAGTTAGAAAAATGCATGAAACCATTTGGCTAAACAAAAGAAAATGTCAGTACTCAACATATGCACATTTTAAATAATAATTTGAAGTAGCTGTTAAAGAAACATTTGTTTGAAAATACTAATAATTTAACAGAGTCTACTTACATAAACAACAGATTAAAACATTTAGAAATGTTAAATATAAATACATTGAGATGGAAGCACAATGTTTCACATAATTTCTTATAGTATTTTTACCAGAATGTATGGATAGTCTGATATTTTTTAAAGAGTGCTTAGCTTAAAAACAGAGATTTGATACTTTGGAATCAAATGTTAAGAAAGACTAAAGTGCTTAGCATTGACTAATGTGAAAATATGAAATGGATATGGAAAATTGATTATAGTAAAAATCAATGCAAAGTTTTTAGTCCCTTAATCTGATTTAATGTTAGATATAATTAAAAAAGAATATTCATACAGTCTTTATTTTCTAAACAACCTCTAAACAAATGGTGAGGTAGGGAGATCATATTTATCGAAAATATATTAAATAATTAATAACTACAATTTTTTTATCAAAGCTAATAATTTGAATTATGCTCACCAAATGAGGAGTACAACTTTAACTATAACAGATAAAAAATATTTTAATATTTGCAAAAAATCTTTATTTTGGTGCTTATTCCATTGGAAATGTATGCACAGATGATTTATCATTTCACATAGAATTGAAATTGTGCAAAAACAGGAACGTGTTGGCTGTTGGAGATGTAAATCCTAATTAAATTAAATTGGCAACATGTGGTTTATGACTGAAAAAATCTACAACCTTTTGGGGAAAATGTTACTGCTTCTTGCATGCATTGTAGTGTGATACATTTATATTAACAAAACGTTTACTGTTGTTTAATGGTCCAGTTCCTGAATGTGTACCTACGTCTCATTTCCCATTTTTCTGGAGCTTATTATCCATAGCCAGGAAAATGACTAGAAATAATTGGAAACATGAGATTATGGCTTCATTTACAGAATTTATAAATAATGTTATCATTGTTTGTCTAAGAGAAATGTCTACTATTAAGTTAAAAAGATCAAAATAAACCAAGTAACCATAGCATATAACTATTGGATAAAACTGAACTTATTAATAGATAAATATTAATTTATGTTCTAAGACCAGTCTAGACTGTTTGGTGTTAATGAATGTATGAAGACACTTGTGTAAATAGCTGTTTGTTCAATTATGTTATTGTATTTGTCCCTGTATATAAAATCTCAATAAAACTAGTTAGAGACAAAGAGTGGGAGTGGGAGGGAGAGAGAGAGAGAGACTTTCTTCATGGTATTTAGGTATATGCTACAAATGTTGTGGTTGAACATATCTGCTGGTATGGATGGCTTAATATACAACTTATTTAGGTTTGGCATTTGTCTTTATTGGTAAATGTATATAATGAGCAGTTTAGCGAGGTGTGCTTGGGATAAGCTTTCATGGGGGAGGTTAAGTTTGTGTGGAAGACAGTTATTAAGATTTCTTGAAAACAGCTTTTAAATATTGATTATATGTCATTAGCCAACCTCTTGCAGTTAATATCTGACAATAGTTTACTCTTTACAGTTGAGTCAGAGGTTTACATTTAGGTAAAGGGAAATTAATTAGTGATTTGTTATTTGTACCTGTGGAAATGGTTTGATTTATTGACCATTAATTTTCGAGTATAATTATTTCTTAAATGTAGCTTATTCTATATTGACTGACAGTAGACTTTGATTTTGGTCCTAGCTTTTGTTGATTTATTCACAAAATTTCTGGTAATAATTAACTGTGGCTCAATGTTAATGGGGAAGTCAGATAGAAGATTCTGACACTTAGTGGTGTTAAACAATGTTACACTCTTTGTCCTCATTTGTTTGACTGTTTATGAGTTCAGGCTTATATGAACAGAGAGCTATAGGGTGAAAGTTGTGTGATAGGTGATGTCATTCCAATTCTGCTGTTAGTTTCTTATGCTGATGATCTTGTTTAACTCTTCAGATCAAATACAACATTTATGAAATCGTATGTGCTTATGGCATTTTCTTTCAGATACTGGATTAGAACTGAATGCACAGCAATGCATGGGGAATGGTAAAGAAAGCTCAGTTTGCTGACACAAGCATGTCAGATTCTTCTATAGATGCTCTAGAGTGCAAGTTGTATGGTAAGAAGGACAGTTTCCTAACACAGGCATGTTAGATTCTTCTGTAGATATTCTAGGGGTATATTTTGGGACATTAGTGTACATATACAAGGAATGGAAGAGACTGTTGAGGATCTTTAAAGATATAATGAACCATCAGTGGGCTTTTAAACTTTATTTTAGAAAAGTTATCTATTTTATAAAAAAGTGTTCTGTTAGAAAAATGGGTTATTATTTGATACTGCTTTCTTTTTTGCAAAAATATGAAAAGGATCTTTTTATGGGATTTCTTGTTTGGCTATCTAGTGTTGCTGCTTGAACTCCACTAATGGAGTACTCTACACATGAGAAGGGAAGGCTAAGTATGGTTCAACCTCTTTTTTCTTCCATATAGTTAGATTTCTTGACAAGATTTTAATGGAAGGCTAGGATTTGTAACTGGCATCTTTGGATTTTACCATTACATTTTGGTAGGTGTTATGGTCAAAATAGGAAAGTCCTCTTTTTGAGTTGGTTTGAAGAATATTCTCATAAGGTTTAGGGGTGGGTAAATGTTTGGAAACACTCACCAATTAAGAATTGTGGAATGACTGTGTTAGAAAAGTATTTTGAGATACATTATTGGGGGAGACGACTTATAGGCAACAATACAGCCTGAAAAAGACAGGTTTGCATGGGTAGGTTGGAATTCTGTTCTTGGAGAATTTCTTGTGGAGTTTGTCTCATGATAGGTTAATGTTAAATCTAGAAATGCAGCATAAAGCCTTATCTAAATGACAGTGTTCTTTTCCTTACTGTTCTGGAAAAAGAATCTATGCTTCATGTCCTTATTTTTCTCTTGTAAGAGGTTACTGATTTTTGACATCTTATGGAGTTATTTTTGTTGAAGGGGGTTGAGGAATCTTTCTGAACATGCTGTGATGTATAATTGCTATGTACCAGATGCATATGTATCAGGACAGGGAGATATTAGAAATACTGTGGATCGGAGAGAATTGAAATGTTTTATAAACAAGGGATGGGATGCATTTAAAGCTTGTAAGAAAGCTACATTTTGCACGTGTACTAGTGCTAATTTTTGCTATTGCCTTTTAAATAATTTTTGTGCCTTTTTTTGAATTTGTATGATTTTGTTTTTTGATTTTAGTAAAAAAATCCTCTTCTGTAGAGTCTTCTAGGAAACACACTTCCAATGGTGAAGGGTATCAGGATGGCCTTGGCAAGGACTGCAGCTGTGCCGATTTGTGAATCATCTCAGGCAGTTTGATCTGCTCATATATGGTAGATATACTTACTGCTACTCAGTGGTCATGATATTACAGAAAATGCTTTGGCAATTATTGTAGTCATGTGCAGGCACACAAATGAGAAGGATGGGGTGGAAACAGCCAGTTGCAGCTACAATCCAAATAACAAGTACAGGCTATCATGTGACCTATTTAAATTCTCACAGTCAGTAGATTGTATATTTGTCAGTATAAAGTAACCCTGTTTCAGAGACTACTATTTGCTTTAGCTTTTGACCACTAGAATGTATAGTTATGTTGAGGCAATGGATTCAAATGGAAGTATTAGCGTTGTATGTTAAGGCAATTACAGCTACTCTTGAAATGCTATTAAAAATGGTGCAAAAGGCTAGAAGGAATTTATAATTAATTAAATCTACCACTTTAAACCATGAACCACAATTAAAGCAGATTAAAGATACTGTTGCAGGGAAACAGAATGCATTAATAGAGCAGGGATGACTTACAGAGGCTTATTGTTTGAGTGCAGCAGCTACAGATGATCTCTTCTTACCGGTCAAAACAGACTATATAAAAACAGAGCCAGACGGAAGAATGTCAGTGTGATGTCCCCACACTGGGCTAATAATCAAGAAGCCTGAGTCTTCACCACTGACACTGGAGATGGACGTTCACTTGGAATACAATGGATATACTCATTATTTCCAGATGCAGACCTCTCTGCATCAAGCACAATTTCCCTTAAGAGCACACAGAAAACACACTCATGCTGGGTCTGGATTTTTCTGTCTCCATCCAGGTACTCGGTAAGACTCCCCACTACTACAGCTGTAGGGTGCACCAGCACCCTCCATGTGAAACCAGTGCTTTGTTCCCCTGCCACAAATAGTTCACACACACATACACACACACACACACACACACACACACACACACACACACACACACACACACACACACACACACACACACACTATAAGGTAGTCATCACTGCTATCAGTCAGTTACTACAAGGCTCTTAAAAGGGTATCCAATTATACTGAGTGAAATTAATATTAATACAAATGGTAATGTTGACCAAACAGCCAGTCTTTCAGGAATGGCCACAGTTATCACCAAATAAATATGTGCAAATACTCACAACACTTAAATATTTTCTAAAAATGACCAGCCACAATGAAAACTTTCAATATATTTAATAATATATAATAAAAGAACATGAAAATACAGTAAACAAAGAAGTTTTAGTCACAGGAAGTATTAAAAATAACATAGATGGAAAGTTTCACACAGTTATAGAAAAACAGTCTCACTATCTATTCCTGATTGACTAAAAGAATTACTGTTCTTACTTACTGAATAGAGCAACGCAAAATAATGTGGGTGAATGGTCCTTGTTGTGAAATCCAAGACAGAATACAGAATGCTGCTGAGACCTCAGCCTCCTCTAATATTGAAACATTATTTCTGTACAGAATGACATCACATACATCTGGTCATCCGACTCAGTTTCCTGCACTATCCTCCATCACTAGAAGCTACCAGGGTTTAGCACCTATGTGCTACAATCCACACAGATAGAGCATTGCTCAGATGTGGTGCAGCTGCTGGAAGTCATAAAACCATAAAACCATTTCACTCTTCCTACAGGAGCTACAATCGGTTCTCTAACACAGACATTGCATCTCTGTCTTCATTCAAAACTGCGGGATAACATCTTTATGGCTTAACCCTTAAAGTAATTTAATTTCAATAATTTTCTTTCCGAAGTGAGGTAGATTAATCTCTTCTCTCCAAGTATATGCTGTTACAATGTATACATTTAATTCAGTTATAATAATACATGCACATTTCTTTTCCTTCCAGCAGGGTGCACTGTTGATACATTTTAACACAAGCAAACCTCACAAATACACTTTCAGCACAAACATCTGTACAAAATCAGTTTGATATACAAATTACATATCATTATTTACAAAATTCCAGCTAGCAGTACTGGCATGTCTTACACATCCACTGCCCTTCTTCTCCTGGTATGGCTGGCAGTACCTCCTATCATTACATCTCTTCCCCCCCCCCTGAAGACTTAAGCTAGTGTTTCAAGTGCCCCTTGAGAAACATTGCTAGAGAGGAATGAGCCTATCTGGGAATACATTATCCCATACCATGTCTTGAGATCTCATCTTACTTGGCATTGCTAACCTCACTACAGTGCTGCACTGTTATATCTTATGCCTCCAATCCCCAGGATCCACCATAGTAACTTGGCATTTTGCTGGCTGTCTCACTGTAGCCATAGATTCCCCTCAGACTCCCCCTGCCTCCTATTGCAAATACCTAGCACCAGGGCCTCCCTATCATGGTAAGGCTTCATCATGTTAACATGGTACAATTTGTACCCTGCCTCCTGCCTAGCAGTTCTACCATGTAGTTTACATCACTGACCATCCTTACCACTCAAAGGATCCCACCAAGCTGCCTGCATCTTACTGTGTCTGACAGCAATGACAACCATCACATGCTGCCCCCAGCATACTATCTGGCTCAAGCATTCCTGTCATACCAGACATTTTTATACTGTTGGGCTCCTGTCAGGTTCTCCTGGGCCACGCTGATGAGCTCCCTGAACCTTGTCCTTAGATTTAGGACATATGCCACAACAGACTCCTTGTGGGATTCACACCCACTCTCCCATTCATCATGAATCAAATGTAAAGGCCCCCTCACCCTATGCCCATACAGCAACTCAAACTGTGAAAAATCTGTGGATTCCTGCAGTACCTCTGTGTAAGCAAAGAGCAGATGGGGCAAATATGTGCTCCACTTTCTCTTAAACTGTTCTGCAAATGCCTGTAGCATGGTCTTTAGTGTAGGGTTTAAACTCTCCACAAGACCATTAGTCTGGGATAATAGGGGGAGGTCTTTAGGTGCTTCACCCCACAGTGCTTCCACAGACAAGCCAGCAGGTCTGACATGAAATTTGTACCTCTGTCAGCCAGTATTTCTCTCAGGAAGCCTACCCTGCTGAAAACCTCTAACAAACCTTTGGCCACCTTCTGTGCCTCATTGGAGGACAGAGTCACTGCTTCAGGGTATCTAATAGCATAATCATCTACCACCAGGATATACATCTTCCCTGTGGAGCTTGGGGTACTCAGAGGCCCCACAATTTCCATTGCTGTCCTATGAAATGGCTCCTCAATCACAGGCAAAATCATCAAAGGAGCTTTCAACTTGTCTCCTGCCTTGCCTACTTTTTGACACTGCTTACAGGTCCTGCAGTAGCTTGTTACATCCCTTGCAATCCCAAGTCAATAAAAGTTCTGCATAATATGTCTCTTGGTATTCTTTATGACGATATGACCTGAAAACGGAATGTTATGCTCTAGGGCTAGAAGTGCCAGAGGCTCTAGGCACTACCAACTGCTGTATTACCTCACGCTCTAACCCTCCCTTACGGGTTCATTCTCTATACAGTAACCCTTTGTGCCAGTATACAGACTTTCCCTTTCCTTGAGAATCAGGTGCCTCTTTAGCTACCTCCCTCAAGCCTCTTAATGTAGGGTCTGAGAGCTGAGCCTGTCTCAACTTTACTTTTGTGACTCTTACCAGCTCCATTCCACAGGAAGTGTGGTATCCTCTGACAGCAGTGCCTCACTGTCAGCCTGGGTAGTACCACTCATCTCTGCCCTTGCAGTCACTCTGTCCAAAGGGACATCAGTACCTACCAGCAGCTGTGGCTCACCTTCAGGCTCACTGCTACAGGGTAGCACCATGCTCGAAATAGCCACCTCACCAGCCCTGGCTTCAGGTATGAGGTTTGTCTGGGTCTCCCCCAGGTTACCAGACCCACATACATGTCTCCAAGCCCAACTGTATGTAACTACCACATTTCCCTGAAAATATGACCGGGTGTTATACTTTTCCCCTGCCGAAATACGCATTAGGGCTTATTATCAGGGGATGCCTTATTTACCCCCACCGTACAACAATCTACATCTATTTAATTTTTCATGTACAAAAATCAACATTTATTCATGAACACAAATCGACATTTATTCATGTACAAAAATTGACATTTATTCATGCACACAAATTGACATTTATTTGGTACTTTTGTGTTATTGGGCAGCAGTTATGTGAGAATTCTACATAAACAGTGCAATTTCAACTTCAGAATATCTACACCTTGGCTTTCACAGTGCAACATTTCATGCTTAACAGAAAGTGCAGAAAAAAGTCAATACATGTGTATTGGAGGGGAATAAAACTGAAAGCAGAAGCAATCCATTCTGTTGGTCCCAGAATGGAAAAGTTATTCAAATACAGTCATGTCATCTTCTTCTGGAACATTGTCATAAGTCTCCAACCCCTGGATTCCAGCCTGACTTTCTTATGACTCCATTTCCTGTAGAACCATTGGCCCCAATCTGTCATGCCTAGCAATAGAGCTCTCCTTAAATGTGCACTGCTCGTCCAAGTAGCCTGCTTGTAATGCATTGGTAACACAGCTGTCAGTGATTTTATCCCATGAATTTTTCACCCAAGTCACGACCTCTTGCAGGCTAGGCTTCACAAAGTTTCCATGCTGATTTCTCTCCATTCTATTTTCAATGTAGTCATTGAGTTCCATGCACAAATGGTCCTTGAATGGCTTGTTTATTGCAATATCAAGAGTCTGGAGATAGGCAGTAATTCCTGTGGGAATCATTATTTGATCTATTCTTCTCCGTGCAAGGAATTTCTTCATTTCTTTAGCGTGGTGAGTGCTGGCTGAATGCCAGACTAGCAGACCTCTTTCGCACCTCGCAAAACAATTTGCCGCATTACATCGACCCACTTCCTTATAACTGCTTGTGTGCACCAGGCTTTTTCAGTTTTAAGAATGTAAATGCCTGAAACACATTCAATCTTATCTTTCATGCCCTTACTAATGATTAGAGGTGGGAATTTCTTTCCATATAGATGAATTTCCAAAATACAGGTAACATGTGCACTCTTGTAACCTGTGGAGGGAATGTAGATTGATGAGGCACCCCTCTGATCAATTGTTGTTCGAGATCTTTGGCCCATAAACACTGCAGTTACATCCATAGCAATCATGTTGGAGAGTTGGTATTTAGAAAAGTCGATGCCATCAACAACGGACTTGAATGCAAGTGCACATTTAATAACTTCAGTATCTTCCAGCTTGAACAGTGTTGCTGATCTTCTTAGAGACCGTTCATATCACTGAAGGAAGCCATCCAGCCAATGTTGTGATGGTTTGAATTCTTCTGGGGATATTTCTAACTGTGGTGCTATTGCAAGGGCAAATGCTTGAACATCAGCCCTGCGCACAACCAAAGCCTTTGCTCTCCTGTTAGCAATCTATTCATAGATGATGTCTTCCAGCTCAGGAAATAATGTTTGCCAACCTGATCCATACTTGCACTTCTTAGTATTTCCCTCGTCGGCCTGTTGACTGAGGTTATCGTATACTGTACTCCATTTTCAGACCATTCGGAGATCTAACTTCTTCTCTTTGCAGAAAGCCATCAGATTTTTTCCCCAGGAGTCCTCCATGATTCCTTTCTTGTACTCGACAGAATAGCTCTTTCTTTTTTGCACTCATGTTGTCTGGGGGAGGTTATTTGAAGACTTACGAGACCAGAGTGGCAACACAAAATGGTGCCGGTTAAGAAGAGAAGACACAACCACAGCCGTTCATTATCAAGTGCACGTGCTTTATGCGCATTGTCTGTACTTTGACCGATCAAAGTACACCTGCCAGTGTTTATGGGCCAAGGATCTCAACCATCAAGTGTGAGTGATGATTAGGGTTACAGTAAAAATTGTAGAGGACTCCCAGGGAAAGAATCTTATGACTTTCTGCAAAGAGAAGAAGTTGGGTGTCTGAATGGTCTGAAAATGATGAGGAGAGTATGATAACCTCAGTCAACGGGTGTCAATAATATTATTTTATAATTCAACACGTCCGTTGTGTGTTGTTGATGATCGTAACTGGGGCTTATATCATGACCACCCTGGAAAACTATGCTAGGTCTTATTCTCTGGTTAGGTCTTATTTACAAAGAAATACGGTACATGCACACAAGGTATTGCATTATCAAAATCATTCCCTATCAAGCATCTTCAGGGATATCCTCCAACATACCTACTTGCTTGCTTCATTTTGCACCCTCCCAGTCAAGGTGAACCCTGGTCAAAGGTATTAGGAATGGGGTCCCACCTAAAGCTCGACTGGAGTGGACTGCCTAAGCAAGTACTGTTCCTCTTACCCACTGCAGGCTTCACAATGTTTACGGCAGAGGCTGAGTCTCTTTTAGCAGTGGCCTGTTTACCATACACTAAGATAGGATATAACCTCTTGTGATGGTTTGGTAGCCCTGTTGTCTCCAGACAACTTACCACTGGCATACTGTTATTCCCACTTGCTGGCTCCCCTACATTTCCCCCCCCCCTTGCCTACATGGACATCTATATGCTACATAGTCCCACTGGTTACATTTAAAACATTTAATCCTTCATCCTAGCTGTGCACCTGAACTAGTGGCTTCCTCTGTTACTGATGGACTCTGTTGGGGTGGTTTAGGCTGACCAACATGGGTTCCGCTATATCCACTCAGCATTGGGTATCCTTTTCTGTACAGTGATGCCCTGATTACTAAGTAGAGATCACCTTTCTTCCCCAGCTCATTTGCAGAGTTACATTATTGGTCTGTCAACCAGATTCTCATGTGCTCAGGCAACGTGGTAAGGGCTTGTTCCCTCACCAAAAGGTCTGCCAGCCCTTAAAAGTGGTGACCTGACACCCACTCAACCACCAATGAAAATAACTGCTTAACTCAGCAGTATAACCACATACATCTGCCTTGTGTCTCTGCTCACAAAACTTTTTTTTTTCTGTAAGCTTCATGTATTAACTTAAAGCATTCAAGTAAACATTTATTGACTTTTTCATAGTTTAAACAATCAATATCAGAAAATTTAGAAACAGCAGTTACAGCTTTACTGTGGAGTAAGGGGGTCAGGAACCGTATTCAGAGCCATTGGTCAACATTATGCTGTTTACATACTCTTTCAAATATATGAATAAAACTATGACAATTATCACTCTTTATAAATTGTGGAAGAAATTTGCTGACTTTTATTTCTTCAGGGGTTTGGTTATTCCCTTCCTCATTACCTCCATGACTCTGGGGAAGAGTCAGCATCTCCCTCTCATGTTGACTCTGTTTCTCATGTTCTTCAGCCACCAAATGCTGAAGTCTCTCATTTTCATCATTCTCCAAATTCTGCAGTCTCTCTCTCTTGATTCCAATTATATAAGTTTGGTCTCCAGTTCAAGTGTCTTTAACTACAGATAGATTTTTAAGTCCTCTGAGGAATAGGTGATCTGTCCTGTTTCTGAGGGCTGCAAACTTTCATCACCAGACTAGTTATCCTCCTGGTTGCTGGTGTCGGTTGTAGCTGTGAATAAGGCTGAAATTATTTCCTCTTTAGTCAGGTTGGCATACATCAGTCCTTTGGCTTCGTACACCTTGGCCAACTGGTTATTTGTCAGCTTGCCATAATCAACTTGCCATAATCCCCTGCTGACATTTTTGCCTGCACTCCCTGACTAAACTAAATAAAAAAATAAATAAATAAAACTGTTGTAATATGAAAATCTGAATGTTCACTATGTGGCTGCTGAGAGAATGCACACCTTTAGTGGCAACTGCTTGCAGGCTACAGAAGGCCAATATAACACGACTGCCACCGATATGAGATGTCCCCACTCTGGGCCAGTAATCAAGGTGCCTGAATCTTCATCACTGACACTGTAGAGGGATGTTCATAGGTGTGTACTAAGCTAATGGCCCTGGGGCCTTTACAAGCCTAGCCATAGGATTACCCTGCCATAGTGCAATCCGACCTTAGTTCCCAGTGCATCTGTCGAGTAGAATCACTGGAGTTATCCCCAGGGTGAATTTCCTGTTTACCATCCACTCATCAAGATTTCTCTTGAAGAGGGTCAGCGAGGTGCTCTGTTTGACATGTATGGGAAGTCTATTCCATAGCATGGACAGTCTTTGGGTTATGAACCTGTTCCTCCAGCATTTTCTGTTAATTGTGGTAATGAAGTTGAGGTCTCTGGAGCATGTGGTGTGGAGGGATTGGGATTTCTGTAGATGTAGCATTTCTAACAGAGCTAGGTCAGACATAGCTTTGTCAGTCAACAGAGATCGCCTTTAAGTAGGCGATATGAGACAGAGAATAGCTGGAGTTATTTGAGTCTGTCCATACAGGACAATTGTTTAAGGCCTAGGATCCTCTTTGTGAGGTACTTTTGCGGTCTCTCCAGTTGTTACAGGTGTCTAGTGAGGTACATGCAAAATGGGTCATTGTACTCAATGACTGGCCTAATGAGGGAAGGGTAGAGGGAGACAATGACCTTGTTCTTCCTGGATGCAAAACCCTTAGTAATGAGATGTACCACATAGAAGACTTTCTGACCACAGTGGTAATGTGGTGATTAAAAGAGATTGCTGCCAACCTGTGTTCCCAGATCTCTTATAACAGCTTCTATGTTCAGTGGACTACCATCAATGTGGTAATTCATGGGAACCGGGTTTTTCCCAAAGGGGATGAAAACACATTTTTTGGCATTGAGCTTAATGCCATGATTCTGACTGCAGTCGTTGGTATCAGTGAGGCCATTCTGTAGGATGTCAACATCACTTGAGTTAATAATAGCCCTAACTTGCAATCATCTGTAAACTTTGTCAGCCAGAGTCCCTTCATGTTGGCCTGGACTTCAGAGAAGTAGATACCAAACAGGAGAGGACCCAGGACTGAACCCTGTGGGACTCCACTCGTGACTAGTCAGCAGTCTGACTTGGAGTCAGCTACTTTCACACTGTGAGTCAGTTTGCAACCCACCTAGTGATATAGGGGTTGATACCTAGCTTAGTTCATTTTTCTATGATTCCTGAGTGGGGAATGGTATCAAAAACCTTGGCCAGATCAAAGTAGGCTGTATGAACCACCTTGCTTTCATCGGCAGCTCTGGTGACTGACTCAAAGAAGTTGACCAAGTTTAGCAGGCATGATCTACCCTTCACAAAACCAAACTGTGTAGGATCCAGAGTTTGGAGACTCCCTATATCCTTGTTTATTAGGTCCATGATGATGTGTTCCATAGCTTTGCATATCAGGCTCATCAGGCTAATGGGGTGAGAGTTCCCAGGGTCTGTAGTCACTCCTCCTTTGTGGACAGGGATGACTGTAGCAGTGTGCCATTCGGTAGAGACAAAGCCTGAGGTGAGGCTGTGATTGAACAGGGCACACAGGTGTGATGCCAGTTCACTCTGTAGTTCATGTAGAACACAGCCAGGGATATTGTCAGGTCCCATAGAAGCTGTATTCTTGGCCTTGGACAGTGCTGTTTTAACCTGTGCAGCACTAATATTGGGTGCCTGGCAATCTACTGGTATTGGGATTGGTCCTTTGGGGGGAAGAGAGGGGTAAACTTGGCAATGAATCTGTTCAATTGCAAATACAAATGGATTCACTCAGTATTTCCAGATGCAGACCTCTCTGCAGAACTACATTTTCAGCACAAGCATAATTTCCCTTAAGAGCACACAGTGAACACAGTCAGCCCAGGGTCTGGGTTTCTCTCTGTCTCTCCCCAGGTCCCCAGTAAGGCTCCCCACTGGCACAGCTTCAGAGTTAAGTCCTCAGCGGAGTACCCTAGCCAAGTCCTCCACCACTCTTTCTGTGAAACCAGTGCTTCGTGTCCCTGCCAAGTAGCTGACACACACACTCTTTAACATTTAATTTTTACACCCGCACACCTGGGAAAGGCTGGCATAGATTACTCACTATACCAACTTTGCCTAGACTATAAGGTAGTTTCACTGCCACCAGTCAGTTACTATAAGGCTCTTAAAAGGGTATCCAATTATACTGAGTGACATTAATATTAATACAAATGGTAATTTTGACCAAACAGCCAGGTTTCAGGAGTGGCCACAGTTATTACCAAATAAATATGTGCAAATACTCTCAAAACTAAGTATTTTCTAAAAAGGACCAGACACAATGAAACATTTCAATATATTTAATAATAAATAATAAAAGAGCATGCACATGCTAAATATGTATTTACAGAAACCACTCAAGGTTCAGTTTCAATATATTTTCAATATGTTTCTTATATTTATAATATAAGTTTTGATATATTTAATAATAAATAATAAAACAACATAAAAATACTAAATATCTATTTACAGTAAACACTCAAGTTTCAGTCACAGGAAGAATTAAAAATAACACAGATGGAAAGTTTCACACTGTTATAGAAAAACAGTATTTAGCTAGTCTCATTTATCCATTCCTAATTGACTAAAATAATTACTGTTCCTATTTACTGAATAGAGAGAGGCAAGATAATGTGGGTGAGTTTTTCTTGTTGGCAGATCCAAGACAGGATACAGAATGCTGCTGAGATTTTAGCCTCCTCTAATATTAAAACATTATTTCTGTACAGAATGACATCTGACTCTGTTTTCTGCTCTATCCTCCATCACTAGAAACTACAAGGGTTTAGTGCATATGTGATACAATACCCACATAGATTGGCTCTGATGTGGTGCAGCTGCTGGAGCTCATAAAACCATAAAACCATTCTACTTTTCCTACAGGAGCTACAACCTTCTCTCTAGCACAGACATTGCATCTCTGGCTCCATTCAAAACTGTGGGATAATATCTTTATGGTTTAACTGATAAAGTAATTTAATTTCAAGAATATTTTTTTCCAAAGTCAGGTGGATTAACCTCTTCTCTCCCAGTATATGCTGCTACAATATATACATTTAATTCAGTTACAATAATACATGTACATGTATCTTCATTCCAGCAGGGTGCACTGTTGATACATATTAACACAAGCAAACCTTACAAATACATTTTCACCACAAGCATTCATACAAATCAGTTTGATATACAAATGACATATAATTATTTACAAAATGCCAGTTAGCTATGCTGGCATATCTTACACATCCACTGCCGTACTTCTCCTGGCATGGCTGGCAGCAACTCTGATCATCACAGTCAGAATTGTTGGTCTGCTAGAAAATATTGATAGAAGTGATCCAGTAGCTTTTATAAGAAGAGATCTGAAAATATCCCTGGATTTGGATGACTCTATTTTCAGAGGACATGTCTATAGAATCGCAAAAAGACATTTTATTTTCACTTGAATGTTATGGACAGAAACAATGTTTTAAATAAAGCAAGAGAGAAATGGGGAATATAGTAAAAATTGCAGGTTATCATGTAAGACTTGCTGCAGATTTTAATATCCTTTCATTCAAAAATTTAAAAAACTTTGATGTGCTTTCTGAAAAGATTTAGAGAATTTGGTTTTGCAGTGCATCTTTGGTTTACAGCCACTATTTACATCACTTAAAGAAAAAAAAATTCTACTTCACTACACCCTTGGAAGTAGAAGCATTCCTTAACAAATACTTACCTTATAACTGGCTATCTTCTGCTGCAGTGGCAAAGGATAGTACTTAGGAGGGAGAGACTTTAACACTGGAGAAGAAAAGTGCAAACACCCAGCTTCAACAACCATGCCCAGATCTCTAAACATGAAGGGCTATGCATACCTAGAATGAATTAAGTAAATAAATTATCTCCACATAAAACACTTTTTGAGAAATATTACCTTCAGGCTCAACTAGATAATGACTTTTGGCAGAAATAATTGGTTTGGAGGAAGAACAAGATAAAGGAATGGCTTGTTCGACTCCTGAAATATTTCTTGAGGAAATGGAGAGAACTGAAGGTGGTAGTGCCAATATGACAAATAATACAACTAGTGTGACTACAGGTCTGATCCTTATGGTTTTGCTAAAATAATGAATTCATTTTAACTTATTTTTGTTTTACCAATGATAGAACAATTGATGTAAGCTTGCTGTATGTGAGGGATTTAATCAAACACTACTGTAATGTCTGAATGCACCTTTTGTTCATTTCTCAGCATCTTAAGAGGTAACTAAGCCACAATCTCAGGGGTTGCATGTATCAACATTAGCAATTTAATGATGAACTACAAGCTGTGGTTAAATAAATTGTAACCATGCATTTCAAAGCATAGATGTTTATATGCATGCCTGATCTCACATAGCATGTCATTTAAATCAGGAAGAAGCAACATTAGTATTTTCATTTCTTGATTGCTTGTATGTTGCTGTTCCTCAAATACATAAAATGCCATTTTCATAGTCCTTTTTATAGGTGAGTAATGAGCATGTGGGATCAGATTATTAGCTCACTGTCACTGCATGCTAACTTGTGTGCACATCAAGTATGTTTGTGTGAAGATTTGGATGAAAAGGAGTTTATAGCTTGCAGTTAACTGCATGATATCACACAAATTGCTCTGCTATATAACACATTTAGTACCTGAAATATGCAAATATTCTTCACCATGGTCTCAGCATCTGATGGCACTAAGATGTCCATGGGGAAAGCTCCATATTAATGAAAATTCAGTCTACATGTGACAAGCAATTAGAATTCCAACACTTATTCACTTTTACATTGACTCTTACAACATCAAGGTTCAAAAAATGATACTAGTGTTTATATAAGATGATATCATGGTAGGTGTTAAGTAATAAAGTTGTACATACTGCTAGTTAATGCCTTGGGGAGAAGGTGATGATATGTTGTTTTTCTTCTTTTGGCTTTTCCCAGTTAGGGAACATCACAGCGGAACTCCAGTCCGCTAATGATTGGCAGTAGATTTTTACAGTGCTGACGTGCCTGCCTGATGCCCAACCTTCAACGAAGGCATGCCCATTCACGCATGTCTTTCGAAAGCCACTCAACCGCGGGGAGGACATGCAGACTCCACACAGAAGGCACAAGTGAATATTACGAAACAATTTATTTGTGGAAAACTAATTTCACTGATGGTCTAGCCAGACATAGTATTTATTAATAATTCTCAACCTTTTTCTGTGTTTGTAGTTTCACAAGTGTTGGTTTTATATGACACAGTTGCACGTTAAAATAAGTGCTATATTTTTGTCAGTTTAATATTTACAGCTAAGGTGTTGGGTTGGGGTGGTTAGAATAGATTTTTTTAGTAATATAAAGAGAGAAACTAAAACACTGACAATCAAACAACTTTTATAGATCAGTACATATTGTAATGCTCTTAAGTAGAAAATTCAGTGTATCTCAATGTCTGAAAATGCTTAACATGGACTATCAAAGGTTTATCACACACTGTGGCAGCTAAACTGTAATATAACATATTAACAGAATACAATTTGAGATAGTCCTAATTCAAAGAGACAAAGCTGAAAAGGATAATGTCTATAGACTGAAATTTTGACAGGCTAGTGTGTGCAGTGGATTCTGTTAACTTTGCAAAAAATGGATATATATATATATAGATATATATATATATATATATATATATATATATATATATATATATATATAGTATTTGTTAAACAGGGGCTGACTGACCATGAGAACTCCGTTTTAGCCAAAGCCCAGACAGAAAAGCTCCACATGACAAGTAATATCAATATAGTATACAAGCTTTATATGGCAAATAGCAATAGTAATATGTAGTAAAACGAGTATACAGGCTCCATACATGAACAAAATATTACATGCAAGTCTTTATGTGTAAAATTCATGTCTATAGACGTGTAAAAAAACAAAACGTATGTAATTACACTGTAGCTCTTCATGTTGCATAAAATCATTTGTTTGAGAGAGTGTGTGTACATTTTATCCTGGGGATCAAAATCGGCAGATCCAGTATTGTCATAGGCACTGCTTAAGATCTGTTGGGCATTTTTCCAGGTTGTATATTAAACTGTAGAGTACTAGAACCTGGTAATGGTTAAGGATGTGGGGGTAGTCATTCCAGTTTAGTAGTCTGAGGACTTGATAGTGATGGGTATGGTAAAAGAAATGGTCCTGATTGGTCATGTTTATGCTACTTAGGAGGCACCCTGGGATATTGTCGGGGCCCACTGATGCTGTATTTTTGGCCTTAGCAAGCACCACCAGGACCTGCTCCCCGTTAATAGTTGGAAGAGGGGATTATGCTAATATGTATGTCATGGGGGAGGAGGGGGCTGTGGGGGTTGAAGTTTGATCTAAATTTATCAGCCAGAAAATTCAGTACATTGCTCTGCTCATTGAAGGTGGCATCACTGACCACCAGTTTGGCACACTGACGTGCTCTGCCTTTGAGGTTTTAGACATAGCTGTAGAAGGCCTTGTGGTTGTCTTTAGCCTGTTAGGCTATCTTGACCTCATAATTTGCCATTTTGGATTTAATTAATCTTCTTAGCTTCCTGTTTATTTTAATTAGAGAGTTCCTATCATTATGGTAATTTTCTGCCACATTCCAAACACATGCAGTAGGTGGACTGGACATGCTAAATTGACCATAGCTGTGAGTGTGTGTAGTATGGAAGAAAAATCACAGCAGGGCTAGCCATCTAACAGTGTGAACATTGGCTCTACATGATTGTTACTGTTGATTTGACATCCCAATCCCATGTGTAAAAATAAGAAAAAGGGGTTATGAATGAATGGATGAATTTCTGATTGTGACTGTCAACTTGAAATTTTGTATGCCATTTTTACTGTTTAGTCAGCACAGTGTGAGGAAGCACTATGCGTCACAGAGGTAACATTTAACCCCAGACAGAGTTTATGATCTGTATGGTTCAGGCAGGTGAAAACTTGTAACTAAAGCTTGGAAGCCTGAACCAAAATACTGCAATGAGACTGAAGCATACTTCTCATCCGCTTAATATAAGAATTCTTGGCAAATCCAAAATAAATGGGACATAAAGGCCCTGTATCAGGGACAGATTTAAATATTGTTCTTATAAACTTAAAAAAAGTTGATAGAATACCAGGTTTTGTATTAGCATTCATTTTCTGAAAGACATGATATCTGAAACTTAAATGTCTGTCATTATTTAACAACGTCAATCCTCAATGATTTGCCAGAAAAATACAAATTTCATCAACTGACCAAGGATATGAAGCAGAATTCTGGACAGGTGAGAGGTATGAAAACTGTTCCAAGATTTTTTTTTGACACTATGGGATTTAAGGTCCGTATTTAATGACTTCTATTAAAATGCGTGAGGATAATTTGCTTTTATATAAGTTCTGACATTTTAGGTTGTTCTAAGAAATGATAAAGCTATTGTGGTTGGGATCCCATGCATTTGGACTATGGCGGAACCCCTTGTCATGTTAAGGATGAAACTGGAACCTGATAGGCTCATGTTCAGTTACCAGGCTTGGAAGGGGTAACACAACATCTCCCAAATGTATTTATGTAGGTGAAAATAGCAATGTTTTTGCTCTGAGGCAGCAAACAGGTGTTAATAGTGTGGTAGAGAGAAACATCTCAGCTCACAGTGTCATACTGCAGAGTGTTAGTTGAGAGGTCAGGGCTGGCATTAGCATTTTGGGGGCCACTAGCAATTGTCACGTTGAGGGCCCTACCCAGGAGGATGCAGGGTGTTACCACATTGCTGCCACATCTCTTTCCCTGTCAAGCTCACATAGAACCCTTTAACAATCACTATATAAAGTGTTAGCATGCTCAGACCATTACATAGATGTGTAGGGCCCCTTTACTGCATCAAGGTACACACACTCTGACTGCCATTTAATACCAGTGTTACATTATGACAAGCCTCAGTACCACAGCAAGGTAACCACTCACAGAGATATAGGCAGACACTGACTGGCATTTAGTAGCAATGTTGTTACATTATGACAAACCTCTGTACTACATCAAGGTAGCCAGTCTCACAGAGGCACACAAAAACATCCGAACAGACTCCCACACACAGGGCAGAGACACCCACATAAGACCAAGACAGCACTACAGCAAGACTGGACTGAGACACTCACACAAGATAAAGACATTACAGTAAGACAGGACAGAGACACCTACACATGACAAAGACAGAACTACAGCAAGACAGGACAGAGACACCCACACACAGGACAGAGACACCTACAGACACATCCACACACAGGACAGAAACACCCACAGTGACACCTACAAACAGGTCAGTGACACCCATGGATGGGACAGAGACACTCACACAAGACCAAAACAGCACTGCAACAATGCTGTACAGAGACACCTACACATGACAAAGACAGCAATATAGCAAGACAGGACAAAGACACACACACATAGGACAGAGACACCCACACAAACTCTCACACACAAGACAGAGACACACATGCAAACTATCACACACAGGACAGAGACACCCACTGAAGACAAAGACAAAACTGCAGCAAAACTGAACAGAAACCCACACAAGACAAAGGCAGCACTACAGCATGACTGAAATACACAAGATGCTTTAGACAATGACTCCACCACACAAGACAGAAGACAGCTACAGACATGCAGAACAGTCAGACTGCAGAGGCACAAAAGACAGCCATGGGGCAGAGGTAGGAAAGACTGCAGACACACCAGACATACAGGAGAAAGCAATGTGGATTACAGAGACTGAGGACAGACTCAAACCAAAAGAGAAACAGGTGAAGTCAAAAAGTGCACAGATGACAGACAGCAGAATGTCATTTATCTTCAGTGTGCAGTTAGCTCCTCAGTTTTTTAGATTGCTGCTACTTTTAGTGCTTCTACCTGTGCTTCCCTCATGATGAATCCTGTTGCTCCTAACTGACCTTACCTCATAATCAATCCTGCCTCTCCTAACTGATCTTGCCTCAAAATGAATCCTGCCACTCCTAAATGTTCTTGCCTCAACAAATCTTGCTGCCTTTGTCCTTGTTCTACCTGGTCCTATCCGCTGGAGTAAGCAAAACCAGTGTGAATGCACAGTATATTATACAAGCCAGGCATACCTCTCAACCTGATATCATAAAAAAATCTGGACAAAGGCACATAAAAAATAGGTATAAATCTGTATGCTGATTAACATAAAATTTGCATACATGATTATGCAACCATGCCCAGTCTGGTGGAATTGTGGGATGCTGACTTTTAAATGCAAATTGAAGAACAGACAAAATATTACAAAATAAACAGAATAGTGTTTTATTTAAATTAATATTTGAACTTGTATCAAACCTTGAACTTCTGCAAACTTCAAAACTAAAATACAATTTTCTTTTATAAAAATAAAATTAACTGCTTCAGCCTTCTACAGCCAGATAATAAATGAGCTGGATTTAAACAGAGGGAATCAGCAGATAGGTAGATTTATAGACTGAGCACTTTTTGGTAAATGCAAGCAGTTCTTTCAAAGCACAGAAGTGTAGCAATTAAGAATTCAAAGAACTGTAATAATATATGGATTTAGTTACACTAGGAATACATTCAATAAAATTTCTACAAAGATTATCATTATGAAACAATTGAAAATATTTAAGCAATCTATTGCAGAACTATCCATATGAAACATTACCTTTGAAGCACTTATGTTTAGGCCCCTGAACTATCATTGCCTTTAGCTGTTTTTTAAAAATGACCATCTACAAATAAAGTGCCTGTTGCCCTTGAAGAATAAATTGCCTATGTTACATTAAAAAATGGGAAACTAGTAATATTGTAATAGGGAATGAATGGATGGCAATCTGATAACAGGTTCATAGTTACTAGGTATCTCCACCAAAGAGGACATTCTCAGGACTGCAGCATCCACCCCCTTTAAAGGTACATCAGCAATCTATTTACATACTGTTGGAGTAGAACCCACAGCCTTCTGCATTAAAAAGCAAGCATACTACCTGTTGTGCTACTAGCAACATTAAACAGACATGGCATAAGCAGCACTAAACGTTTCTCCCCTGAAAAACTATGCAGCACAAGAAATCTGGAAAAGGCCAAAATTTATTGGGGGGAAAAAGGCCCAAAACTAGGGATATGTTTTAAACATTGAAGTTTGCCAGAAAGCCACAAATTTTAAGTGGAACATTTATGAGCCAAACATCCCAGACAGTTGAGAACTATGGATTTAACTTCTTGAATCACAAGTGGTGGTATGGGTAGAGAATTTAGGCTCTTGCTCTCTGTACTTAAGGTACAGGGTTTGAGTCTGGGTAACCCTTTACCACCAGTTATACCTAACTGAGGCATTACACACACACACACACACACACACACACACACACACACACACACACACACACACACACACACACACACACACACACACACACTACTAATAGTACACTTGCAGCGAGTGAAAAATGAAATGCATGCAAACTATTAATAGTACATGTGCATTGATAAAATCAGTGCAGTGAAGTGAAACTTGCACATAAGACTAGTATTTGCAAACTGCTAATAGTACACTTGCAATGGAAACCAGCGTCTCCACTCACTTGTCTAATGAAATCAATCAATGCAGTGAAACTACTAGCTATGGAAACCAGCACATAAGACACAATGAAATACAATTGCAGCGAGAGAGATGCAGCGGAAATAGTACACTTGTATCATTGCAGACGCAGCCACTAATAGTAATAGTACAGCAATGAAAAGCAATAAAATATAAAGACCGGTATAGTCCTAATTGTCGAAAACAGCACATAACTCCCCATAGACTGGAATAAAAAATCCCCCACCACCACTTTTGCCTTACCTAGAGGAGCCAAGACCTGGGAAGCGATAAAGTTAAAAATGAAGCAGTAACGAATGGCAGCTGAATTATGACATCATCCCACCTACATGTGATCATGTCAGGAATCCATTCGTCCTGAAAAAAAACAAAAACAAAAAAACCCCCCCAGGAAATTCAGAAATTAAAGGGGCCACTTGGGAAGTCGTGGCACCCCAATATTTGTCCTTAAAACCAGCATTTACCGAGGAATTTGGTATGGTTGAGAGGTATGAAGCCAGGCTACCATGTAACTTGAAATTTACTACCATGCAACATTCTAAAAGATCACTGGACAGGAAAGATTTTCACATACCTAGAGTTTTAATGGTAGCTTACAAATTTTCTTCCAAAGCCACCAGTGAGACTGCTGTATGATAAACCTTGTCCCACTTCATACTCAGTGAGAGCACAGCTAAGCCTGAAAGTCTCTCCTGACTCATGGATGAAGGTAGGTATAGCTTTATGATTTTAAGTTTAAAAAAGCTGTATTCAGCACTAGCCACTAGAACAGGTAAAGTCAAATAAATGTGCAGTGAAATTTAAGTATTTATGTAGATGTCCTGTAATTCGTTGTGAATGAGGAACTTTAACAGTCGTTGGTGATGATCCAGTGTCAAGCATTCAAAATAGGCTTTTCAGTTCATTTCCAAGGTCATATTCATCAGTGTCACAGTGGACACTTTTCCTTGCACTGTTGAATCAATGTACCTTCCACAACTTCACTCAAGGTTTGATATTTGATAAAAATTCAAAGGCCTTATCAAACTCTGAATTCTGCTCAAACTTATCAGTAAATGGCTGTATTGTTGTGTCCAGCAGAACATTGAAGGACTCTACACATAGTTTTACCATTGGATCCTGTGCAGTCTCATCCTCTCCTTCATAGCCACAGAAGTGCTTTACTTTCCTTTGCTTCTTTTCCTGAAATGTGGTGCCGACATCCAGCTTTTCTGCTGTTTTGAAAGTTTCACCCATGGCACATTGAAATTCTGTCTCTCTGTAGTTCTTCAGCAAGTCCATAGTTGATGCCAGCACTTTGACACACGTAGAAATATCAACCAATGGGCTCACCAGAACTTTGCTTGCACAAGTTACCTCTGTCAGCACATCATACCAAACCACTAAACATACAATGAATTGATATGACATAAGTTCCAAGCACACTCCCCTTGCCTGTTGATATGTTATATCATCACTTGTACGTAAAGCTTCACCTATCTCCTGTAACGCTCCATGACTCCCTTCAACTGACATCGTACTGCCTTGACCTTAATCCTGCATTCCCAGCGAGTTTCAGACAGTGACTTCACAGTAATGTTTATGTGTCATTTCAAGATCTGCCATTGACTCATTGATGCTGAACAGAGTATGTAAGTGTACTGCAGACATTTTATTTATTTATTTCAGTTTGGTAACTGGGAAGTCCACTGGGTCCAAGAGAGCCTATTTTCAGTGGAGGCCCGGGGAGAAAAGCTCCAATATAACATAAACAGTAAAGATACAAATGTAAGTTACATAATAAAGTACAGTTTACAAGTATGTACATTCTGTATCAGGCTTGGTTGAAAAAGATAATTTTGATGTATCTGGATGGTTGTACTGTAGAGATTCATTTGAGAATTTTTCTTCATTACAATTGAAGTGTAGAAACATTATACATGACAATTGATTAGAGTAAGGAAACACTTTACATGCATTCATTTGACAGAAGAAGCTATTTACAATATTTACAAAGTAGATATGGTGTCTTGAGAAGCAATTGCAGAAAGCTAGAGTCAGCTCAGGGAGATAGTTGTTGGGGCATTAGAGAGATTAGGCCATTTGTTAGAAAGAATTAGACTGGGTGAAAGCAGGTGCATTTTCATTTGGAGTACAAGTAAGTGAAAAGCTGGGTTTTAAAGTTTTCTGAGTTAGTTATTGTCCTGAGAGTGGATGGGAGAGAATTCCATTTCTTGCCTAGCAAGAAAGACAGGCGAAGTTGGCCAGCAGGTCGTTTTGGTTTGTGGACAGTAATTAGGTTTTGATGTTCAGATCTGAGCGGTCTATTGTAGGTGTAGGGGGGAAGGATGTTAGTTAAAGCTGGACATTTATATGGGTGAAATACAAGTCTGTGTGCTGTGGTAAGTTGGAGGTGTCTAGGTAATTAAGGAGTTCTAGCCAGCTTAGAGAATTAAGGGTATGGCAGTGATGGGTGGAATTTTTGGATCTGGAGGCAAATTTGGAGATTTTGTTATAGCAGTTTTCCAATTTAGAGGTGTTGGTAGCGGTCAGGTTAGTTAGAAGAGGGGCTCCATATAACAGTGATGGAAGGAGGTAAGTAGTAGCTAAAGTAAGTCTAGTAGAGTTTGAGAGAAAGAGATTGTTCCTATAAAGCATACCTACCTTTTGGTGGGTTTTCTTTATATTTTGTTGAATATGGATATCAAACTTGAGGTGTTTATCAATAGTAATGCCAAGACGTTTTGCAAAGGGAACCACTTCAGTGGGAGAGTTGGTATGGCAAAGGACTTTGAATGAATTTTTGTCATAAGAGTACATCTTGGAGGGAGAAAATAGTAGAATTTTAGATTTATTTGCATTTAGAGACAGGTGGTTTTGTTGCATCTAGTTTTCAGTGGTAGCAAAAGCAGTTTGGGTTTTAGTCAGTAGTTCGGAGAGGTTTGAGGCAGAGCAGACTAATGTAGAACCATCTGCATATTGAATAATTTTGGCATCAGGAATAGCAGAGTGAAGGTTATTGATAAAGATGTTAAAAAGCATAGGTCCGAGGATGGACCCTTGAGGGACACCAGTTGGGGTAGGAAGAAAGGAGGAGGTGATGCTCTTCCATTTCACTGCCTGAGATCTATCTGACAGGTAGCTAGAGAACCACGATACAGTGTTTGGTGCGAGGTTTAGGTTTGAGAGATGATAGATAAGGTGTTTATGGGTGACAGTGTCGAAAGCTTTAGAAAGGTCGAGAAGAACTGTGGAAACTAAATGTCCTGAATCTCAGGCTTGGTTAACAGTTTCTAAGAAGGAGAGTAGAGCGGTTATGGTGCTATGACCAGGGCAGAAGCCATGCTGGGTAGAAGTAAGGAGTTGGTTTTGGGTAAGGAAAGGCATAAGTTGGAGGTGGATACATTTTTCTAAGATTTTGGAGATTGGAGAGAGCAGAGCAATGAGCCGGACATTTGAGATGTCAGTATCTCAGACATCCAAAGGAAGACACTGCCTCTAGTGATGAATGTGCTCCATCACTAACTATAAGATTTAAATTGTGGCAGGCACGTGACATATAAAAAGCCCCTGTATTCATCTTTTTTTTCCGGGCCTGTACTGTCGTATCCTTGTTTTCAGCAGTCTTAATGTCCATTTGATGTTGTTGCAGAATTGAAGAAGTGCTTCTATATGTCCTGCTCTGATTGTATCATTCACAGGCACAAATCCCAGAAAGTGCTGCTCAACTGTAGCTGCAGTCCTTGAAATGTGCACATAGCTAACTACTACAGTAATTTGCTCTTGATTGCTGACATGTGATGTGTAATCAAGAATCATAGGGTAGTACCTGGCATCAATAACCTTCCCTACAATGGTCCTCAAAGTAGCATTTGCGATCAGCTGGATAATTCTGTTCTAGCTGTCCTTCCCAAGATAATGATCCATCACTTCTTTATTCTTAATATGATGTAAATGTTCTGTCATGATGGAATCAAACTGTGACAAAAGCTGCACTTGGCCCAATAAATTGCCATTGCCATGGGTGTACAGGGCATTCATACCATGGAATACCATGTTCAATTTTGCCAGGTACTGGACAATAGCTATTATGCATTCTAACAGACTACACTAGTGAGTTCTCTTTTTCAAGCACTGCTTGTGTCCTATCATCCAGTTTCTGCCTACTCTTTAGTCTATTGTCTAGTTCCTTCCACTTCAGCATGCATGCTGCATGCTCTGGTGCTCAGTTGTGGCAGTGTAAAGTTTTGAACATCTCTCTTCATATTCTGTAAACAACTGACCAGAGAAGGTGGTTAGAATGTCCAATTAATTTGCATGCAAAGCAAAACAGTGTATTTTTTGAGACAGAATATGTCAGCCATAGGTTCATAGGTAGGTACTAGGCTATCAGTCCAAGGGCCTAAGTAAGCCTAGCCAACAAGGTTCCCTAGAACCCAAGAAAGGTTATTTTCCTGTGCCCCTTTCGACCAGAGCTACAGAAGTGATCCCCAGGGTATATTTCCTATTTCCCATCCACTCATCAAGATTTTTCTTGAAGAGTGCTAATGAGGAACTTTGCTTGACATAGATGGGTAGCTTGTTCCAGAGTATGGGAAGTCTCTTGGACAGGAATCTATCCCTCCAGCATGTCCTGTTTATTGTGGTGACAAGGTTTAGGTTCCTAGAGTGTGTAGCTCGGAGGGATTGGGATTTCTTTAGATGTAGCATGTCCAACAGCTCTGGGTTTGACATAGCTTTATATGTTAGGCAGAGATCACCTCGGAGTAGGTGATATGCTACGGAGTAAATCTGGTGTTTTCTGAGACAGTCAGTGTAGGACATCTGTTTGAGGCCAGTAATCATCTTTGTGAGGTACTTCTGTGGCCTTTCCAGCTGCTGCAGATGTCTTGTGAGGTACATTCCAAAAGGGGCATTGTACTCTATAATGGGTCTAATGAGTGTCGAGTAGAGGTGAACAATGACCTCTTTTTTCCTGGATGAGAACCCTTTTGTGATGAGGTGTGCCATGTAGAAGGATTTCCTGACTACTGTGGTGATGTGATTATCAAATGAGAGACTACTGTCCACCTGGGTCCCAAGGTCTCTTATCACACATTCGGCGTTAAGTAGACTGCCGCCTATGTGGTAGTTCATGGGTACAGAGTTCTTAACAAAGGGGATGACAATGCACTTTTTGGCATCTTGAGACCATGGCTCTGACGCCAGGCATCTATCTCAGTGAGGCCCTTCTGTTGGATGTCCACATCATTTGGGGACTCGATTATTGCTCCTAGTTTGCAGTCATCTGTGAACGTCATTAGCCAAAGGCCTTCTGTGTTAGCCTGTACTTCGGAGAAGTAGATACCAAACAGGAGAGGTCCCAGGACTGAACCCTGTGGTACTCCACTTGCCACCGATTTGAAGTCAGATTTGGAGTCTGTAACGTTTACAGTGTGGATTCTGTCAGTGAGCCAGTTGGCAACCCAACTTGTGACATAGGGATTTATACCTAGTTTAGTGAGTTTAGCTATAATTCCAGAATAGGGGATGGTGTTGAAAGTCATGGCGAGGTCAAGATAGGCTATGTGAACCACCTTACCCTCATCTACGGCTTTGGTGACTGCCTCAAAGAAGTTGATCAGGTTCTGGAGTCATGATCTGCCTTTCACAAACCTGAACTGAGTGGGGTCCAGAGTCTGGAGGTTACCAATGTCTTTGTTTATGAGTTGCATGATGATACGTTCCATGACCTTGCTGACCAGGCTCGTCAGGCTAATAGGGCGATAGTTCCCGGGATCAGTGGTGGCTCTCCCTTTGTGGAGTGGGATAACTGTTGCTATCCACCATTCAGTGGGCACAAAGCCTCACGTGCGGCTATGATTGAACATGGTGCTTAGGTGGGGAGCCAGTTCATTCTGAAGTTCGTGTAAAACGCAGCCTGGGATGTTGTCCGGTCCCATGGATGCTGTGTTTTTGGCTTTAGAGAGTACAGCTTTTACCTGTGTAGTTGTGATTACAGGGATTATGAGTTGCATGATGATACATTCCATGGCCTTACAGACCAGGCTCGTCAGGCTAATAGGGCAATAGTTCCCAGGATGCTGGCAATATCAGTTGGTTCTGTCATTTTTGTGCCATTGTGCTGTAACTCAGAGCCAGTTGTGTTTTGCTCTCTCCCCACAGCGCAGCATATGAAAATAGTTTTCTGATGTAAATCTTATTTTCTGTTCATTGATTGGGAACTGTGACACCACTTGCAAAGGTACATGCTGGATGGCAGCTACGCTAAACTCATTCCTTATTAAGTTTGATCAAGTTCCTAGATCCTCAAATGAAACCTGAGACTCCCTGCAAGCCGCAAGCCACATCTGTTGTCACTATAGAACTGTGGGCCATTCCTGTATAAAACCCTGATGATCCTGGAAGCACTTCTAAGGCTGAATCCTCACATGTTGACATAATTACTTCCATGGTAATGGCTGTAGGTTCACATGAGGCAGCCTGAGGTGCAGCTGTAACAGAGTGGTCACTGTGGTTATTCTACAGCAACAATAGTGGGATCACAGTGGATAGGTTGTACTGCAGAAACATGTGTTCTATTGTAGGTAGGCTTTTTGCTGAATCTCCCTTCTTGGATGACCCATGGAAACATTTCCTAATGGAATCTTCCTGTCTCTTTGTCTTTTCATTCCTCTGCTGCTGAAGCTTTCTTCGTGCTGCTCCTGATAAATATGTACATTTAATCTCTAACTGAGAATAGAAGTAAAGCAGACTTACTACATGTTCAGACACCAGGCCCTTTTGTCATGCTAGTAAAAAGCACTACACCTCAGGTACATGTTACAACACCACTTTCTTTGACCAACCTGGCGCTACATAATGCCAACTGAAACTCTGACCAAGAAGTTAGCATTCTGAACCCTTATTTTAAGGATGATGGTATTTTCCGGATTACATCAATTAAAATCAGCATTACACAGAAACAAGTCCCATATGACAATAGTGGAATGTTACTTATCAGATATGCATGATGGATCCACTGAAGCAAACCCTCAACTTTGAGGTGCCCCATGCCACAAAATGGGGAATATAATGTCATGACTAGCCACCCAGTGTCAGCAATAAGTGTCTTAACTGTAAGCTTAAGCTGCAAAACTGCAACCTACCCCTTAACACAGTGCCTGTGACACTTGTCTCCTCTGCTTACATACAGTCAATAAGTATACCTCACTTTTCTGCATTATTCTTCCAACATCCTCTACCATATTGCAAAAAATCTGAATAAAAGGAAATAACCCCAAATTATAACCAGGCAGCATTACCATCCCCTCTAACACTACATCTTTATATGAAAGATACGTTTTACAAAATGTAAATTATTTGATGGCATCTGACTTGACTTATATCTCAATGGCCTATATGATGACTGTAGTGCTAAGGCCTGCCCTCTGCTACAATGCATTTGGGTTAAGCAGAAAAACTGAAACTGCCTCACTAAGCAAACTAAGAGCTATACAATCCACGGTGCCAGGAATGCCCAGCAAGAAAAGTGACCAGTTGATTCCATCTTGCACTGTGGGAAGAAAAACTGAACAGAAACACAGACCAGTAGGCAAAAGAACTACAGTGCAAGATCTTAAATCAGAAAAATGGATTAGCTTCCAAAAAGTCATGGCAGTATGACTGCAGCCCCAAAAGAGTGGGTGGCCAATACTGAGCACTGTTCATAAGGACAAGGTGTACAACAAGCACCAGTGAAATGTATTAACAAAATTTCTGTTCTGTTGACATCTCCTACTATTGTACTGCAGGCAAAAAACTGCAGAGTAACACTGACCAGCAGGCAAAAAGAACTGTAATGCAGGCAATAGGCACAAGTGAAGTGCATTACAAAATTATACACACCCATACTGCATAATGCTTTCAGTTATTATTGTACTGCAGGCAGAAAGACTGAAAAATGACAGTGACCAGTAGGCTAAATGAACTCAGTGACAAAAGCCCAAATCATAAAGTTTTAAGTCAAACACCAAACATTGGAGATGAACCTCAGGATATTCTACAAAATTCTCCCCTTTTCATTCCCCTGCCCCAACAAACATGTGAAGAGGCCCAAAAAGTCTTAAAATATTGCTATTACAAGCTGCCTGGAACAGGTGACTAAAGTCTGGAAGAACAAATGATTAGGTAGAAATCCAAAAAATAAGGGGAGCACACTAACCTTTGAGGCAATAAACAAAAAATTATGGTGCAAAAAGCAAGACTATTCCCCACTTTCATAATACAAACCAGCCAAAATTCAGGAATACAGTGATACAATGACAGGCACTGCATAACCTGTACAACATTTTATGTACCTACCCACTACCTCTCAACATCTTAGCACAGAATACTTAATCAAACCAAAGTTATTGGTAGAATAAAGGAGTAAAACCGGGGATTTGCTAGAAAACCTAATTCATGAGGAAGATAAAGTATCAGGCAAACATCTGGACATTGACATTCTCACCCCCCCCCCCCAAAAAAAAAAAACTCATAGCATAAAAACTCTGGACAAAAGCATAAAAACAGGGAATGTACTGTCTCAGCACAACAATTTCAGATAAAACCAAAAATAATTGCAGAACGAAAGAGTAGTATCAGGGATAGTTTCAAACATTGTTATTGTAAACGTATCTAGCCAGTGGGCTTGCACTAGTGTGCATTAAAACAACATCTGTACATTCTGCAACATTCTCGCAGCCACTATCCCCCATAGCCAACCCTTCAGCACAATTTTGTACAAAGCAAGCAAAAAAAAAAAAAAAAAACAGGACAAAGGCATAACATTAGTGATTTAAAGCACAGGGCTTGTGAGCTAACTACAATAACAGATTTTGCAGTAACATCCATTGCATGAACTCAAAAAATACCAGGCAAACATCTGGACATTGTGCAACGTTCTCACGGCTCCTACCTCCTCCTAACATTTCAGCACAACAATTCAAGACAAAGCCAAAAATCACAGAACAAAGGTGTAGCATCAGGAATAGTTTTAAACATTGCTGTTTTAAACATAGATACTAGAATAATAGGGTTCAAATTAATATGCAGTAAAACAACATCAGTGCATTCTGCAGAATTCTCACAGCCCCTACCCACCAACATCTCGGCACAATAATTCTGGATAAAGCTAAAATAATTGCAGAACAAAGACTTAACAACATCAGTGATAAGTTTAACATTTTTGTTTTAAACACACAGATAATACAACAATTTTTCATTAGTATGCATTACAATAAAGCCTGTAGATTCTGCAACATTCTCAGCCCCCACCCCCACCCCCAACCTTTCAGCACAAGAATTGTGGACAAAGCAATAAAGTATAGGATAAATGCTAAACATCAGGGGAAACAACAAAGCTGTGGTGAAAGTGCCCAAAACGTAACTAGTAATCCAAAATGAGGCACCGGAGACCAGCAGTTCCAACACACAAGTAATTTAATGTACAAACACAGCAGAAGGAATGTTATTTGTGGATGTGTGTTCCTTTTGCTGTGTTCTAACATTAACTTACTTGTGTGTTGGAACTGCTGGTCTCTGATGCCTAATTTTGGATTAAACATCAGGGAAAACTTAAAAAAAAATATTTTATAAAGTTATTAAAATGAGTTTTCCTATAATTTGGCATTACTTTACTTCAATCCTCAAAGTTTTGCTAGAAAACCAATTGTTTTGAGGGACAGACCACAGATAGTAAATAAACAGCCTGTGACACTCTCAAAGCCCATACCCCCTTCAAGAACCTCTCAGTACAATTCTGGATGAAACAAAAAAATAAATAAAAACCAACACAAAGGCATAACATTAGGGATTTAAAACACTGGGCTTATGAACTAATGCTAAAATAACATTTTTTTCTGAAGCATGCATTGTGTGAATCCATATTTTTTTTCTGAGGAATGGACCAAAAATACCAGGCAAACATCTTAACATTGTAAAACATTCTCACAGCCCCTACTCGCCTCCTAACCTTTGAGCACAACAGTTCTAGACAAAACTAAAAATAATTGCAGAACAAAGGTGTATCCCCAGGGACAGTTTTAAACTTTGCTATTATAAACTTAGATATTAGAATAACAGAGTTTACATTAGTATGCATTAAAACAGCATCAGTACATTCTGCAGAATTCTCACAGCCCCTCCCCTCCCCCTAACATCTCAGTACAACAGTTCTGGATAAAGACAAATAGTAGTGCAGAGCTAAGACATAACATCATCAGTGATAAGTTTACCATTTTTGTCTTAAATGTTATTATAAACTAGACCACAGATATCAAGCATATAGTTTGCAACATTCTCAAAGCCCATATCCCGCATCACCAACCTTTTGCCATACTTCTGGATGACACACTGTAAAAGAGATGAGACTGCACGAAACTCCTCCGTCCCTCGAGAACACCAAAATAAAACTCCAAGTCGCCAAAATGTAAAACAAACAAAATTTATTAGGTTTAAGCTTCTCCCAAGCTTTTCGTCGGTTACAATACACCAACTTCCTCAGAAAACTCCTTCCTTCAAGCCTTTGGTGAAGCTCCGGAGTCTTGAAAGATCCATGGCTAGCAAAAGAAATTCCAGGCTAATCATGTAATATATTTTTTTCCCCATAAATATAACTGTCTTGTTAACTCTCCATTTATCCCAGAAGTGACCTGCTGATTGTTTTTACTTCTGGATGAAGCAAAAAAAATAAATAAATAAATAACAATAAAAAACAAGACAAAGGCATAACCTTAGGGATTTAAAACACTGGGCTGATGAACTAGCAAAGATGCTAGAATAACAGATTTTGCACTATCATGCATTCCATTTACCCACATTTTTCTTATGAAGAGCAGACCACAAATACCAGGCAAACATCTGAATGTTGTGCAACATTTTCACAGCCCCTACCCTCTTCCTAACCTCTGAGCACAACAATTCCAGACAAAACCAAAAATAATTGCAGAACAAAGGCATAGCATCAGGAATAGTTTTAAATTTTCCTTTAAAAGGATAGTTTTTCAGACCTTTAAATATTGCACTTACAAGGGCAATTGAAAATGCAGCTCCTTGTCCCAGCGATCATGCCTTCCTTCCTAAGTCCTTGTTCCCCTCGGTCATTCCTCTCCTCATAATGCTATCATACCAACTAATCCTAGTAGCCAAGCAAATTCTTCTCTTGAAAAAACAAGAAGAAGGATTGCTTGCTTTATGTATGGCTTTTTAAAGGCAGCTGAACCAGGAAGTACCTTATAATGACCAGTCAAGTCCTTGCATCATCACTTCATTAGGGAAAAAAATACAGCTTTCTTTCTGGCTGCTGGCTGCTGCAACCAATCAAGTCCTTGCATCACTGAAGCAGACTTGATGGAGTACAGCTTTCAGCTGATGTCACGGTCAGCTACAGACAGGGAAGGAAAAAAAACTGAAATGTTTTGGTGCCACGAATTGCAGCATGGGTGGAAAGGAGGAAGGAAAACCCATGGCAAGTTGGCTGCATGAGTGGGGACCCTTATATGCGGGGAGAAAATTGGTGCCCCTTGCAAGCATGGGTTCGTGGGTACCTAACATCAGTTATATGTGTGGTAATGGGAAATCTTAGTAGAGCTGTTTATTCTGTGCATTATATGTAGAAACAATAAGCTTTGCCTACTGCACTGAAACCCTCTATGAGTTTGGAACCTACTGTTATCTCTTCCTCTTTTGCTGTACCTATCTCTGTGATACAGACTGAAAATTATGCTGCTGGAAATACAAGTTACTTTATTTCTAGACATGCACACAGGGGCTGGAAACTCTGAAAAAAAAACAAAAAAAAGATTTTTAACAGAAATCTTTACTGAAGTTACAGGGAGAGATCATCTGGGTTTTATACCCCCCCTTCTTGGCAAGTCTCTTGTTCAAGTTGTTATTCCTGTTGATTCTAGTTTGATATCGACCAACTTGTCTCATGGTAAGGCCTTGATTTTAACATTTAATTTACAATACATGGAAATCAAGTGCATCATTAATAAATTTTGGGAGATTTTCAGATGTGATGGGAATATTTCTAACAAACTTGGTGAAAGACCGTTGGTGGTTTATCAAAAAGATACCTGTTTTAAAACCATGATTGAAAGAATCGTGTCCAATTCATATACAGGTAGAGTAAATAAATGTGGTCACTGTTCTCAGTGTAAATTTATTCCTGAGGGTAGTGAATGCTTTGTACATGGTTATGGTAAAATCAAGCACAAGAAGAGATTCAATTGTGATAGTAAGGGCATTGTTTATGTTGCTTTGTGTCAACAGTGTACTTGTTTTTACATTGGCAAAACCATCAGACAGTTTAGGTACAGGATTTATCAGCATTATTATGACATTAGTAAAAAGGATGAGCAAAATGCCCTTTATAGACATATTAAGGGTTTTCCTTTGCATTCATTCAAATTTTCTGTTTTAGACAATGTTGATATTGACCCTAGAGGTGGTCCCCGTGATATTTTTCTTGAATTCCTGGAGCTTAGATAGCAGCTTAGGTGTAATGCTGCACGTTCTCCAGGTCTCAATGATGTCATTTCAATTGCTAGTCTCCTCAAGCTTAAATCTATGTTTGCCATTTAAAAATTTTAAACACATATATTTTTACATATTTGTTATTTTATGTGTATTGATCATGTATGTTTTTTATATGCACTTAGGAGCTTTATATTTTCAATTTATTACATTTATATATATTTATACATATATATTTTTTATGGTTTACAAGAATATTTAACATGTATAGGTTATATACTGTGTATGTTTTCATTTTTGTATTTGTTTATAGGCATTGGGTATTTCACTTTAATTTTGTCTTTATGCATCAAGAATCAATTATTCAATGATTTCATTACTTGGTGCTATTGACTTTAATTGGGTGGGTATTTATATGCTTGTTCAGTGTCTGGTTTGTATTCTGAGGAAGTCCAGCCATTTGGTGGATGAAAGCGCTAAATAAACTGCTTTTCCTTCTGTGTTGGTGTTTTTCACAGTTGTCTTTGATATTTCTGGTTTGACTCCTCGTTTTGATTTTATTTTAAAACGTGCCATAATACAAACTACTAGAATGAAAAAAACATAGTAATTTTATTTTGTTTTTAACTGTTGACACATGATTATTGTGTCTTTCAGTGAACACTGGGACTTTAAGATGGGGATTATGCCATTAGTCATGTGACTGTTTTCTACTTTAAACATGATGTAAATACTCATTCACTCTGTTGGTTCTGAAGAAGTGTTGTGAGTTTAAATGATGAAAGCGCTTGACCACAATTTACTTTTTAATTCTAATAAACTGATTTTTATATTTGGAACTTCCCTGTGGTTGCTAAGTGAGCCTTTTTTTTATTATTTGTGTCATCTGGCTGCACAGGTATGTTCTTTTGTTTGAGTTAGAAGCGGAAGACATTAACATAAAGGTTGTCCAGTAATACAGGCCTAGATCCTGACTGTATCATACATATATATATTTTACTGAAAGTTTAAAGGGATAGAGTAGCAGATTTTTGTAGCTATGTATAAGTGGGTGTGTCTGTAGGTTGGGGACATGAAGGATGCTTGGAAGAATGGGGGTGCCAACAGCTTACATAACTGGAAGACTTCAGTACTGTAGAACATTATTAATGTAATATTGATAAGAGTCACTACAGTGTGCCTGAAGTATATAGCGAGAGAGGCTTTTGCATAATGAACAGTATAGTGTTATGAAGATTAAGACAGGACTTGACTATCTTTGTTTGCTTATACTTTCTGATGGGAGGTCACAGGACTTGTGTGTGGTCTTAGACATTTAGAATGCTTTTGAACCTTTTCAAATCCCTTGCTGTGCATGTTATGATTACTAAATGGAGTAGGGGAGTAATTTATTTACAGAGATGAGTTAACAGAGTTACCCATGTAATCCCTTTTTGTAACATCTACAGTTATTTATATAGTATTTTTATAAGGCAGTGTTTTTGGCTTTTGGGATTTTTCTCATTTTGATGTGGGATATCTTACTTACAAAGTTATATATGACTTATCTAACAGTTGATACTCTTTCTGTATGTGGTATGTTTTTATGTTTGTGTGTTTTAATCGGTCTTTGTGATATACTAGCTCTACATCTGGACAGTGTTGGGTGCATTAAAGACAGCCCCTATCTAGTATACTGCCTGCACTTTTTAGGTCAAATCCTCTGAAGATTCTAGTTTTGTTTTTTTATGTAGATGATATGGAGGGTACAGCTTGGAAGAAGGCTTTAGAGAAGTGAGTGAAGAAAACAAAGGGGTGGGGGAAATTAAAATGTCTTCTGATAAAAAGGTCAATTTGATTAAGTGTGCGATGTCCCCATGCTGGGACAGTAATCAAAGAGCCTGACACCTCACCATTGACACTGGAGAGGGACATGCACTTGGAATACAAATGTATGCACTCAGTATTTTCAGATATAGGCCTCACTGCATCAAGCACAATTTCCCTTAAGAGCACACAGAGAACACACTACATCTAGGGCCTGGATCTTTCTATCTGTCTCCCTCCAGGTCCCCAATAAGACTTCCCATTGGTACAGCTGTAGGGTTAGGTCTTTAGCTGAGTACCCAAGCCAAGACCTCTAGCACCCTCTCTGTAAGCCCATTGCTTGGTGTCCCTTCTCCAAGTAGCTGACAGACACACAATGTGAGATTTGATTTTATACACACACACACACATACACACACACACACACACACACACACACACACACACACACACACACACACACACACACACAAAAGGCTGGTACAGATTTACCTGCTATGTCCCCTTCTGCACAGAGTATAAGGTAAGGTCCCTGTAAAATATAATATACAAGATGGCTTGCAGAATGATCTCATCTAGTCACCTGACTGTAGGTTCTCACAGTATCCTCCTTTGAAGCGGAGACAGGAATTTGGCATAGATGGCTAATTCTAAATGTTTATGGCAGTGCCTGGGGCTTCCCCTCTTTTTACTGAGCTAATGAACAAAGACTTCTTCTAGACCCACCATCTCTGGTCCTATTCAGCACTGTGGTGTGATGTTTTAATAGTTTAACAGCTCATTTACTTTTCCCTTATTTTTCTTAAAGTAAGCTGGCCGGTTAACCTCTGCTGTTACAATAATACATGTACATTTCTTTTCATTCCAGCAAGGTACACTGTTGATACATTTTAACACAAGCAAACCTCACAAATACATTTTTACACACACACCTGTACAAATCAGTTTAATATACAAATGACATATAATTATTAACAAAATTCCAGGTAGCTGTGCTGGCACAATCATACATCCACTGCCCTACTTCTCCTGGCATGGGTGGCAGTACCTCCTATCATCACAAAGTGTATTCTGTCAGGTATTTTTGTATGTAGGAAGAAAGTTAATTTTACCTAAACATATGAAGAGAGGATTCTTCCCTTATTTTGTTGGGTTTTCTGGAGTCATCTTTTGAATTTACTTGCTATGGATGGGGTATGCTGTCCCATAAGGGGTTAGTAAATGTGGGAGGTATTTTGAGAACTGTCTTTTTCTTACATCTAGTTTTTATAAAATTGCAAAATATGTCTGTGGTAGCCTATTCATTGCATAGTACTATTTTCCACTTTTTCTTTTCTTCTGGGTAGAAGAGATGGGAAGGAAGGTGCAATAAATGTACACTGGTTAATTTAAAGCTTACTAACTGGTTAAACACATTGACACCATTATATTGTCAGTATTCTATAACAGTGTCCAAGTTAACATAAACTTTACAGTATCTTTAAAATTGTACTTGGTATATGGTTAGAGTGCAGATACATTACATCATATCCTCACTTTCCCAAGGTATCAAAATTGTTGAAAATGAGACTGCCTGACTATTGACATGATTGTTATGATTGCTAGTTTCTAAACATTTGTATGACAAAGCTGATGTTAAATAGAAATGTCAATGGGGAGGTTGTGCTTTCAGGAAGAATGTGTATTGCCAGAGAAAACGTAGGATTTTTATTATTACGTAAGTGTTTTCAGTGCTTATGAGTTTTTATTGCCTTGTGAGAGCAGTATGGTTTTGGACATCTAATACTTGTTAAATTATGTTGGGAGTGCTTGTGACACAGTGGAGGTGGTTTGTGCGAATGCTGTTTTTATACTACATTTATCCCACCCTTGCTACCTGTGGACCATCATCTCTCCACCATCAATTGGCTCATTTGTTCCTAGTATGGAATTAGCCAATCATAGAGACGATCACTAAGGCAGTAATCAGGGTTTTTTTCTAGTTCAGGTGCTAGCCTTGTGCTGGCAGCTGATATAAAGGCTTGCTGTGCTACCCTTGGTGGATGTGCTCATTCTTGCACATGCCTCCATGAAGACTGCTAAACGGATATGCCTTGGCATAACGAAGTACTTCCAGTTCATAGTGCTACATACCATACATCCCTAGGTGCATAACAGACATTTCCATTCCCTAGTGCTATATACCATATGTGACACCCGTGCCCTGGCCCAGCAATCAAGGAGCCTCAGTCCTCACCACTAACACCAGTGAGGGGTGTCTCATATAGGAGGAAAGGATAACAAATACACACAGTAAAGTGCAATTTCCTTTAAGAGTACACATATATCACAGTCAGTCCAGGGGTGGTCGCTCCCTTGCTCTCCAGGTCCCCAATAAGACTCCCCACTGGCACAGCTATAGGGTCCAGATCTCAGCCTAGTGGGCAAGCTAAAACCTCCAGCACCCTCTTTGTCCAACCAGTGCTTTGTGTCCCTGCCCAAGTAGCTGACATACACACCCACACACACTTTGAGAAGAGTTTATACAAACACACAGACACTCTTGGGGAAGGCTGGCACAGGTTCTCCAGCTGTGCCCCTTTTCCCCAGACTATATGGTAGAAATCACTGCCACCACCCAACTAATAATTATCAGCTACCCAAAAGCCCTTAAAAGGGTGTCCAATTATTACTGTGCAATATTATTATATAACTGGTAAGTGTGACTGAACAGTCAAGGCTTATTAGAGTGACTTGGTACAGGATCTCTATATACATGCAATATACTCTAGAGCTTAAATTATCTCTACATAAAACAGCCACAGTTAAAAGGGTATAAAACTATTTAATAATAAATAATTAAAAACACAAAACAATACTTTTTACTAAACACTGCTAGTCAAGAGCTCAGAGATCACAGAGAAATACTTAAAATAATTCAGTAGTACAGTTCTGACATCACAGAAAAACACTTAATCTTTCTAGTTTCTAGCTATTTCTAAGAGAAAACACAAGTCTTAGATAAACTTATATAGAGAGCATGACAGTGCTGATGAGTTGAATGGTCAAGACAAAAATGCTTAATGCTCTCTGATTCTCTCTGTTTTTAAAATCACATTCCTGGTTCACATTAAGTCATTCTTAACACTTCCCTGTATTCCCATTACATCATTCTTCACACTTCCCTGGGTTCCCAGGCTAACAGAAACTACATCTACATTCTTTACCTCTGGGCAGAAACCAGAGCAATAAAGGACATGTATGCAAATTCAGGTCAGTAACTCTGGCCTTAAAACAATAGCAAGAATTCCTTAATCTAGACTGGCCAAAGCCGACTCTAGATTAAAGGGTCACAACATGTTTTACTTGGTCAGCAGAGTGCACTGTTGTTACATTTTTGTAACAGCATTTTTTTCCATTTAAGACAACAAGCTTGTGGCTTACATTAATATTTACAAATTACAGAATTATCTATAAAATTCTATCTGGCTAGGCTGGCAGCCTTCATCTATCTTCACCAAATCTTCACATATCCCCCCAGAGAACTCAAGCTAGTTTTTCAAGTGACCCTTGAGAAATGCTGCTTGAGGGAGTTAAGTCTATCTGAGTACACCTTACCCCATTCCCTGTCTTGAGGGCCCATCTGCATTGGCATTGCTAATCCCACTGCAGTGCTGCATGGACAAATCATATGCTTGCAACCCCAGGCTCCATCTTAGCAGCCTGGCATTTTGCTGACTGGGCCTGTTTAACTATGTTAGGGGGTTGTAATCTGTCATAACAGTGAATTTCTTTCCATACAGATAAGGCTGGAGTTTCTGCAGTGCCCACACTATGGCTAGACATTCCTTTTCTACAGCTGCATAGCATTCCTCCCTGGGTTGGAGCCTATGACTGAGATAAACCACTGGGTGCTCTTGCCCCTCTGAAGAAATCTGGTTATGTACAGCCCCACCCCATGGTTCAAAGCATCCACCTGCACAACAAATTCTTTGATGTAATCTGGACTGGCTAAAACAGGGGGTCCTCCCAAAGCTTCTTTAAGCTCCTGGAATGCCTGCTCACATGCTGGGATCCACACTACCTTATCTGGCCTGTACTTCCTTGTCAGGTCTGTGAGGGGAGCAGCTATGGTACTATAACTGGGGACAAATTTTCTGTAGTATCCTACTGTCCCTAAAAATGCCCTCACCTGCTTTTTAGTAACAGGTGCAGGCCATGCCTGAATGGCTTCCACTTTGGCAGGTTCTGGCCTTATCTTACAACTTTGCACTCTATGTCCTAGGTAGGAGACCTCTGCCATACCCACCTGACATTTGCTCAGCTTAATGGTCAACCCTGCCCTCTGTAGTCTGCCCAGCACTTCCCTGACATGCTGAAGGTAATCTGGCCAGGAATGGCTGTAGATGGCAATATCATCTAGGTAAGCAAGACAAACCCTCATACTCCTGCTAGCATAAGATCTACCAGCCTCTGGGAAGTTGCTGCGGCATTCTTCATCCCAAAGGGCATCTTTGTGAACTCATACAAGCCAAAAGGAGTCACAAAGGCTGACTTCTCCCTAGCACTGGGGATCAAGGGCACCTGCCAGTAACCCTTGGTAAGATCAATGGCTGTAAGATACTTAGCCCCACCCAGCTGCTCTAGGGCCTCATCTGTCCTAGGCATGGGGTAAGCTTCTGACTCTGTGTGACTATTTAATTTCCTGCAGTCCACACAGAATCTGGTGCTGCCATCCTTCTTTGGCACCAGCACCACTGGGGAGGCCCAGGGACTGTTGGACTCTTGAATCACCCCTAGTTCCAACATCTCCTGTACCTCCTCCCTCAGAGTCTATCTGACTTTCTCTGGCACCCTATAAGGGGCCTGCCTGATAGGCCTTTGGGGGTCCTGTATCCACCCGGTGCTGCACCTGGTGGGTGCACCCTGTTTTTCCAGTGAACATGTCCCCAAATTCCTGCAACACTGCTCAGATTTCTCAAACCTGGGCAGGAGATAGCTGCTGGGACATTGCTACCCCTTCCACTGAGGTGTCAGCCTGAGCCACTCTGAGTAGATCAGTCACCAGATTTCCCTCAGACTCCTCCTGCAATCCACTGCAATCAGCACAAGGGCCTCCCTATCATGGTAAGGTTTCATCATGTTAACATGATATAATTTGTGCCCCTGCCTTCTGCCTAGCAGTTCCACCATGTAGTTAATATCACTTACCTTTCTTACCACCTTGTATGGTCCCTCCCAAGCTTCTTGCAGCTTGTGTCTGACAGGAATGAGAACCATTACCTGCTGGCCCACAGCATACTCTCTAGTTCAGGCATTCCTATCATACCACACCTTTTTTGTTGTTAGGCTTCTGCCAGGTTCTCCTGGGCCAAGCCCATGAGTTCCCTGAGCCTTGCCCTGAGGTTTAGGACGTATGCCACAACAAACTCCTTGTGAGACTTGCACTCACCTTACCATTCATCTCAAATGAAATCTAGAGGTCCCCTCACCCTATGCCCATACAGCAACTCAAAGGGTAAAAAACCTGTGGGTTCCTGGGGAACCTCTGTAAGCAAACAACGGATGGGGCAAATATTTGTACCACTCCCTCTTAAACTGATCTGCAAATGCCCATAGCATGGATTTGATTGTAGAGTTTAACTTCTCAACAAGACCGTTCGTCTGGGGATGGTAGGGGGGGTCTTCATGTGTTTCACCCCACAGGACGTCCACAGACAAGCCATCAGGTCTAACATGAAATTGGCATCTCTGTCAGTCATAATTTCTTTTGGGAAACCTACCCTGGTGAAAATCTCTAACAAAGCATTTGCCACCTTCTCTGCCTCAATTGAGGACAAAGCCACTGCCTCATGGTATCGTGTAACATAATCCACAACCACTAGGATATACTTTTTCTCTGTGGAACTTGGGGTACTCAGAGGACCCACAATATCCATAGCTACCCTCTGAAATGGCTACTCAATCACAGGCAAAGGCATCAAAGGAGCTCTCACCTTGTCTCCTGCCTTGCCTACCTTTTGGCACTGCTCACAGGTCCGGCAGTACCCTGTTACATCTCTGGAAATTCCAGGCCAATAGAAGTTCTGCATAATATGTCTCTTTGTACATTTTATGCCCATATGACATGCAAAGGGAATATCATGGGCTATGGCAAGAAGCACCAGATGGTAGGCTATAGGCACTACCAACTGTTGTACTCTCTCATCTTCTAGCCCTCCCTCAGGGGTCCACTCTCTGTACAGTAACCCTTTGTCCCAATATACAGATTCCTCCTTTCCTTGAGAATCAGGTGCCTCCCTAGCTACCTGCCTCAGGCCTTGCAATGTAGGGTGTGAGAGTTGAGCCTGTCTCAACTCTCTCTTTGTAATCCTTCCCAGCTCCCCCTGCACAGGAAGTCTGGCATCCTCTGACAGTGGTGCCTCACTGTCAGCCTCGGTACTACTACTCACCTCTACCTTTGCAGTCACTCTGTCCAAGGGACCATTAGTACACCCAAGCAGCTGTGGCTCACCTTCAGTCTCACTGCTACAAGGTAGCTGCCTCCTTGAAGTAACCACCTCACCAGTCCTGGCTGCAAGTATGCAGTCTGTCTGGGTCTCCCCCAGGTTACCAGACTTACCTGCTTGTCTGCAAGCCTGACTGCATCTAACTGCACAAGCACAGGGTACTGCACTATCAAAATCATTCCCTATCAGGACATCAGCAGGTATATCCTCAAACACACCTACTTGCTGGCTTCCTTTTCCACCCTCCCAGTCAAGGTAAACCCTAGCCAAAGTTATTGAAATTGGATCCCTCCTAAAGCCCTGACTGGAATAGACTGCCCAGGCAAGTAGTGCTCCTCTGTAACCATTGCAGGCTTTACAATGGTTGTATCAGAGGCTGTGTCTCTCTTGGCAATGGCCTCTTTGCCATTCACTACAATAGGATATAACCACTGGTGGTAGTTTGGCACCTTTGTTGTCCCAAGACAACCTACTATTGGAATTTTGTCTTTCCCACTTACTGGCTTCCTCACCTTTTGTTCTCCATCTTGCCTCCATGGACACCTGTATGCCACATGGCCCCACTGGCTGCATTCAAAACATTTAACCCTAGCTCCTGGACGTATACCTGGACTAGTGGCTTCTCCTGCTACTGGCAGATTCTGTTGGGGCAGTTTGTGCGGCACATCATGGGTTCTTTTAGACCCATGAGCAGTACTGGGGTCCCCTTCCTGTGCAGGGTTTCCTGCTTACCAGGTATAGGTCTCCCATCTTCCCCAACTCATCTGAAGTAACACATTGTCTATCAGCTAACCAGATACTCATGTCCTCAGGCAAAGTGCTAAGGGCTTGTTCCCTCACCAAAAGGTCTGCCAGCCCTTCAAAAATGGTAACATGACATCCACTCACCCACCTATGGAAATACGTGCTCAGTTCAGCAACATATTCACACACACTTTCATCTGCCTTGTGTCTATGCTCACAAAACTTTTTCCTATATGTTTCAGGTGTTAGCTTAAACAATTCTAACAAGTGATTTTTAACAGCAGTATAATCAAAACATGCAACGTCAGACATTTTTGACAAAACAGTTACAGCTTTACCATGGAGTAAGGGGATCAGGAACCATACCCAGAGTCTTTGGTCAACACCATACTGTTTGCATAGCCTCTCAAACATATGAATGAAACTATCACAAATATCCCCCTCTTTAAACTGTGAAAGAAATTGTCTGACCTTTTGTGCTTCTGGGGTTCAGTTACTCCCTTCCCCATTACCTCCACGACTCTGGCGAAGAGTCAGCTTTTCCCTTTCATGCTTCCTCTGCCGCTTCTTTTCCTCAGCTTCTATCTCCAAATGCCTGGCCTACAACTCAAGTCTCTTTAGCTCCAGATGGATTTTTAAGTCCTCTGCAGAAAGGTTGAGCTGTCCATTCTCTGAGGGTATTATATCTCCACTGCCAGTCTGATTGTCCTCCTGGTTGCTGTTTTCTGATGCAGCTGTAACCAAGGCTGCAATTAGGGTTGCCTTAGTCAGGTGTCCATGCACCAGTCCCCTAGCCTGGCACATCTCTGCCAGCTGGCTCCTTGACAGCTTTCCATACTCTTCTGCTGACATGCTGCCTGCTCACCCTGACTAACCAAGCTAACAAAAGAAATAAAACAATTGCGATCTGAACTCTGAGTATTCACTGCGTGGCTGATTTAGAGTGCAAAACACCTTCAAAGCTCACTGCACACAAGCTACAGGAATTTCCTCTACCCACACCACAAGCCAATTAGTATTTGCCAACCAATTAATATGTGGTGTGGATATCCCACCACTGCCAAACAATTAATATGTGACGCCCGTGCCCTGGCCCAGCAATCAAGGAGCTCAATCCTCACCAGTAACGGCAGTGAGGGGCATATCATATAGGAGGAAAGGATAACAAATACACAGTAAAGTGCAATTTCCCTTAAGAGCACACAGAGATCACAGTCAGTCCAGGGCTGGTTGCTCCCTTGCTCTCCAGTCCCCAGTAAGACTCCTCACTGGCAAAGCTATAGGGTCCAGATCTCAACCTAGTGGGCAAGCTAAAACCTCCAGCACCCTCTCTGTCCAACCAGTGATTCGTGTCCCTGCCCAAGTAGCTGACATCCACACCCACACACACTTTGAGAAGAGTTTATACAACCAGACAGACACTCCTGGGGAAGGCTGGCACAGGTTCTCCAGCTCCAGTTACCCAGACTATATGGCAAAAATCACTGCCACCACCCAGTTAATAATTATCTGCTACCCAAAGGCCCTTAAAAGGGTGTCCAATTATTACTGCCCAATACTATTATTCAACTGGTAAGTGTGACTGAACAGTCAAGGCTTATTAGAGTAACTTGGTACAGATCTCTATATACATGCAATGTACTTTAGAGCTTAAATTATCTCTACACAAAACAGCAACAGTTAAAAGGGTTTCAAAATATTTAATAAATAATTAAAAACACAAGACAATACTTTTTACTACACAGTGCTAGTCAAGAGTTCAGAGATCACAGAGAAATACTTAAAATAATTCAGTAGTACAGTTCTGACATCACAGAAAAACACTTAAGTCTAATCTTTCTAGTTTCTAGCTATTTATAAGAGAAAACACAAGTCTAAGATAAACTTACATATAGAGCAAGACAGTGCTGATGAGTTGGATGGTCAAGACAAAGATGCTTAATGCTCTCTGATTATCTGTCTTTTTAAAATCGTATTCTTGGTTCACATTAAATCATTCTTCACACTTCCCTGGGTTCCCATTACATTATTCTTCACACTTCCCTGGGTTCCCAGGCTAACAGAAACTACATTTACATTCTTCACCTCTGGGCAGAAACCAGAGCAATAAAGGACATGTATGCAAATTCAGGTCAGTAACTCTGACCTTAAAACAATAGTAAGAATTCCTTCATCTAGACTGGCCAAAGCCGACTTTAGATCAAAGGGTCACAACATGTTTTACTTGGTCAGCAGAGTGCACTGTTGTTACATTTTTGTAACAGCATTTTTTCCATTTAAGACAACAAGCTTGTGGCTTACATTAATATTTACAAATGTCAGAATTATCTATAAAATTCTATCTGGCTAGGCTGGCAGCCTTCATCTATCTTCACCAAATCTTCACATACCCCCCCCCCCCGGAAAACTCAAGCTAGTTTTTCAAGTGACCCTTGAGAAATGCTGCTTGAGGGAGTTAAGTCTATCTGAGTACACCTTATCCCATTCCCTGTCTTGAGAGCCCATCTGCATTGGCATTGCTAATCCCACTTCAGTGATGCATGGACAAATCATATGCTTGCAACCCTAGGCTCCATCTTAGCAGCTTGGCATTTTGCTGACTGGGCCTGTTCAACTATGTTAGGGGGTTGTGATCTGTCATAACAGTGAATTTCTTTCCATACAGATAAGGTTGGAGTTTCTGCAGTGCCCACACTATGGCTAGACATTCCTTTTCTACAGCTGCATAGCATTCCTCCCTGGGTTGGAGCCTATGACTGAGATAAACCACTGGGTGCTCTTGCCCCTCTGAAGAAATCTGGCTATGTACAGCCCCCACCCCATGGTTCAAAGCATCCGCCTGCACAACAAATTCTTTGATGTAATCTGGACTGGCTAAAACAGGGGGTCCTCCCAAATCTTCTTTAAGCCCTGGAATGCCTGCTCACATGCTGGGATCCACACTACCTTATCTGGCCTGTACTTCCTTGTCAGGTCTGTGAGGGGAGCAGCTATGGTACTATAACTGGGGACAAATTTTCTGTAGTACCCTACTATCCCTAAAAATGCCCTCACCTGCTTTTTAGTAACAGGTGCAGGCCATGCCTGAATGGCTTCCACTTTGGCAGGTTCTGGCCTTATCTTACAACTTCACACTCTCTGTCCTAGGTAGGAGACCTCTGCCATACCCACCTGACATTTGCTCAGCTTAATGGTCAACCCTGCCCTCTGTAGTCTGCCCAGCACCTCCCTGACATGCTGAAGGTAATCTGGCCAGGAATGGCTGTAGATGACAATATCATCTAGGTAAGCAAGACAAACCCTCATACTCCTGCTAGCATATGATCTACCAGCCTCTGGGTAGTTGCTGGGGCATTCTTCATCCCAAAGGGCATCTTTGTGAACTCATACAAGCCAAAAGGAGTCACAAAGGCTGACTTCTCTCTAGTACTGGGGATCAAGGGCACCTGCCAGTAACCCTTGGTAAGATCAATGGTTGTAAGATACTTAGCCCCACCCAGCTGCTCTAGGGCCTCATCTGTCCTAGGCATGGGGTAAGGAAATGACTCTGTGTGACTATTTAATTTCCTGTAGTCCACACAGAACCTGGTGCTGCCATCCTTCTTTGGCACCACCACCACTGGGGAGGCCCAGGGACTGTTGGACTCTTGAATCACCCATAGTTCCAACATCTGCTGCACCTCCTCCCTCAGAGTCTATCTGACTCTCTCTGGCACCCTATAAGGGGCCTGCCTGATAGGCCTTTGGGGGTCCTGTATCCACCCTGCACCTGGTGGGTGCACCCTATTTTTCCAGTGAACATGTCCCCAAATTCCTGCAACACTGCTCAAATTTCTCGAACCTGGGTAGGAGATAGCTGCTGGGACATTGCTACCCCTTCCACTGAGGTGTCAACCCGAGCCTCAATGAAGAGATCAGTCACCAGATTTCCCTCAGACTCCACCTGCAATCCACTGCAATCAGCACAAGGGCCTCCCTATCATGGTAAGGTTTCATCATGTTAACATGATATAATTTGTGCCCCTGCCTTCTGCCTAGCAGTTCCACCATGTAGTTAATATCACTTACCTTTCTTACCACCTTGTAGGGTCCCTCCCAAGCTTCTTGCAGCTTGTGTCTGACAGGAATGAGAACCATTACCCACTGCCCCACAGCATACTCTCTAGTTCAGGCATTCCTATCATACCACACCTTTTTTGTTGTTAGGCTTCTGCCAGTTTCTCCTGGGCCAAGCCCATGAGTTCCCTGAGCCTTGTCCTGAGGTTTAGGATGTATGCCACAACAAACTCCTTGTGAGACTTGCACTCACCTTACCATTCATCTTGAATTAAATCTAGAGGTCCCCTCACCCTATGCCCATACAGCAACTCAAAGGGTGAAAAACCTGTGGGTTCCTGGGGAACCTCTGTAAGCAAACAATGGATGGGGCAAATATTTGTACCACCCCCTCTTAAACTGATCTGCAAATGCCCATAGCATGGATTTGATTGTAGAGTTTAACTTCTCAACAAGACCGTTCATCTGGGGATGGTAGAGGGTGGTCTTCATGTGCTTCACCCCACAGGACTTCCACAGACAAGCCAGCAGGTCTAACATGAAATTGGCATCTCTGTCAGTCATAATTTCTTTTGGGAAACCTACCCTGGTGAAAATCTCTAACAAAGCATTTGCCACCTTCTCTGCCTCAATTGAGGACAAAGCCACTGCCTCAGGATATCGTGTAACATAATCCACTACCACTAGGATATACTTTTTCTCTGTGGAACTTGGGGTACTCAGAGGACCCACAATATCCATAGCTACCCTCTGAAAGGGCTACTCAATCACAGGCAAAGGCATCAAAGGAGCTCTCACCTTGTCTCCTGCCTTGCCTACCTTTTGGCACTGCTCACAGGTCCTGCAGTACCCTGTTACATCTCTGGAAATTCCCGGCCAATAGAAGTTCTGCATAATATGCCTCTTTGTACATTTTATGCCCATATGACATGCAAAGGGAATATCATGGGCTATGGCAAGAAGCACAAGATGGTAGGCTATAGGCACTACCAACTGCTGTACTCTCTCATCTTCTAGCCCTCCCTCAGGGGTCCACTCTCTGTACAGTAACCCTTTGTCCCAATATACAGATTCCTCCTTTCCTTGAGAATCAGGTGCCTCCCTAGCTACCTGCCTCATGCATTGCAATGTAGGGTTTGAGAGCAGAGCCTGTCTCAACTCTCTCTTTGTAACCTTTCCCAGCTCCCCTTGCACAGGAAGTCTGGCATCCTCTGACAGTGGTGCCTCACTGTCAGCCTCGGTACTACTACTCACTTCTACCTTTGCAGTCACTCTGTCCAAGGGACCATTAGTACACGTAAGCAGCTGTGGCTCACCTTCAGTCTCACTGCTACAAGGTAGCTGCCTCCTTGAAGTAACCACCTCACCAGTCCTGGCTACAAGTATGCAGTCTGTCTGGATCTCCCCCAGGTTACCAGACTTACCTGCTTGTATGCAAGCCTGACTGTGTCTAACTGCACAAGCACAGGGTACTGCACTATCAAAATCATTCCCTATCAGGACATCAGAAGGTATATCCTCAAACACACCTACTTGATGGCTTCCTTTTCCACCCTCCCAGTCAAGGTAAACCCTAGCCAAAGGTATTTGGAATGGGATCCCTCCTAAAGCCCTTACTGGAGTAGACTGCCCAGGCAAGTAGTGCTCCTCTGTAACCATTGCAGGCTTTACAATGGTTGTATCAGAGGCTGTGTCTCTCTTGGCAATGGCCTCTTTGCCATTCACTACAATAGGATATAACCACTGGTGGTAGTTTGGCACCTTTGTTGTCCCAAGACAACCTACTATTGGAATTTTGTCTTCCCCACTTACTGGCTTCCTCACCTTTTGTTCTCCATCTTGCCTCCGTGGACACCTGTATGCCACATGGCCCGACTGGTTGCATTCAAAACATTTAACCCTAGCTCCTGGACGTATACCTGGACTAGTGGCTTCTCCTGCTACTGGCAGATTCTGTTGGGGCAGTTTGTGTGGCACATCATGGGTTCTTTTAGACCCATGAGCAGTACTGTGGTCCCAGGTATAGGTCTCCCATCTTCCCCAACTCATCTGAAGTAACACATTGTCTATCAGCTAACCAGATCCTCATGTCTTCAGGCAAAGTGCTAAGGGCTTGTTCCCTCACCAAAAGGTCTGCCAGACCTTCAAAAATGGTAACATGACATCCACTCACCCACCTATGGAAATACATGCTCAGTTCAGCAACATATTCACACACACTTTCATCTGCCTTGTGTCTATGCTCACAAAACTTTTTCCTATATGTTTCAGGTGTTAGCTTAAACAATTCTAACAAGTGATGTTTATCATCAGTATAATCAAAACATGCAACGTCAGACCTTTTTGACAAAACAGTTACAGATTTACCATGGAGTAAGGGGATCAGGAACCATACCCAGAGTCTTTGGTCAACACCATACTGTTTGCATATCCTCTCAAACATATGAATGAAACTATCACAAATATCCCCCTCTTTAAACTGCGAAAGAAATTGTCTGACCTTTTGTGCTTCTGGGGTCCAGTTACACCCTTCCCCATTACCTCCATGACTCTGGCGAAGAGTCAGCATTTCCCTCTCATACTTCCTCTGCCACTCCTTTTCCTCAGCTTCTGTCTCCAAATGCCTGGCCTCCAACTCAAGTCTCTTTAGCTCCAGATGGATTTTTAAGCCTCTGCAGAAAGGTTGAACTGTCCATTCTCCGAGGGTATTATATCTCCACTGCTAGTCTGATTGTCCTCCTGGTTGCTGTTTTCTGATGCAGCTGTAACCAAGGCTGCAATTAGGTTCGCCTTAGTCAGGTTTCCATGCACCAGTCCCCTAGCCTGGCACATCTCTGCCAGCTGGCTCCTTGTCAGCTTTCCATACTCTTCTGCTGACATGCTGCCTGCTCACCCTGACTAACTAAGCTAACAAAAGAAATAAAACAATTGTGATCTGAATTCTGAGTATTTACTGCGTGGCTGATTTAGAGTACAAAACACCTTCAAAGCTCACTGTACACAAGCTACAGGAATTCCCTCTACCCACACCACAAGTCAATTAGTATTTGCCAACCAATTAATATGTGGTGTGGATATCCCACCACTGCCAAAAAATTAATATGTGATGCCCATGCCCTGGCCCAGCAATCAAGGAGCTCAATCCTCACCACTAACGGCAGTGAGGGGCATCTCATATAGGAGGAAAGGATAACAAATACACAGTAAAGTGCAATTTCCCTTAAGAGCACACAGAGATCACAGTCAGTCCGGGCCTGGTCACTCCCTTGCTCTCCAGTCCCCAATAAGACTCCCCACTGGCAAAGCTATAGGGTCCAGATCTCAGCCTAGTGGGCAAGCTAAAACCTCCAGCAGCTCTCTCTGTCCAACCAGTGATTCCTGTCCCTGCCCAAGTAGCTGACATCCACACCCACACACACTTTGAGATGAGTTTATACAACCACACAGACACTCCTGGGGAAGGCTGGCACAGGTTCCCCAGCTCCAGTTACCCAGACTATATGGCAAAAATCACTGCCGCCACCCAGTTAATAATTATCAGCTACCCAAAGGCCCTTAAAAGGGTGTCCAATTATTACTGCCCAATACTATTATTCAACTGGTAAGTGTGACTGAACAGTCAAGGCTTATTAGAGTGACTTGGTACAGATCTCTATATACATGTAATGTACTTTAGAGCTTAAATTATCTCTACACAAAACAGCAACAGTTAAAAGGGTTTCAAAATATTTAATAAATAATTAAAAACACAAGACAATACTTTTTACTACACAGTGCTAGTCAAGAGTTCAGAGATCACAGATAAATACTTAAAATAATTCAGTAGTACAGTTCTGACATCACAGAAAAACACTTAAGTCTAATCTTTCTAGTTTCTAGCTATTTATAAGAGAAAACACAAGTCTAAGATAAACTTACATATATTGCAAGACAGTGCTGATGAGTTGGATGGTCAAGACAAAGATGCTTAATGCTCTCTGATTCTCTCTCTTTTTAAAATCGCATTCTTGGTTCACATTAAATCATTCTTCACACTTCCCTGGGTTCCCATTACATTATTCTTCACACTTCCCTGCGTTCCCAGGCTAACAGAAGCTACATTTACATTCTTCATCTCTGGGCAGAAACCAGAGCAATAAAGGACATGCATGCAAATTCAGGTCAGTAACTCTGGCCTTAAAACAATAGCAAGAATTCCTTCATCTAGACTGGCCAAAGCCGACTTTAGATCAAAGGGTCACAACATGTTTTACTTGGTCAGCAGAGTGCACTGTTGTTACATTTTTGTAACAGCATTTTTTCCATTTAAGACAACAAGCTTGTGGCTTACATTAATATTTACAAATGACAGAATTATCTATAAAATTCTATCTGGCTAGGCTGGCAGCCTTCATCTATCTTCATCCAGTCTTCACACCATACATGTCTAGATGCATAGCAAACACTTCAATTCCTAGTGCTACATACCATAGATCCACAGGTGCATAACAAACACTTCAGTTCCTGGTGCTATATACCATACATCCCGAGGTGCATAGCAAACACTTCAGTTCTTGGTGCTATATACCATGCATCCCTAGGTGCATAACAAACACTTCAGTTCCTAGTGCTACATACCATATATCCCTAGGTGCATAACAAACACTTCAATTCCTAGTGCTACATACCATATCCCTAGGTGCATAACAAACACTTCAATTCCTAGTGCTACATACTATACATCCCTAGGTGTATAACAAACACTTCATTTCCTAGTGCTACATACCATACATCCTTAGGTGCATAACAAACACTTTCATTTCCTAGTGCTACATACCATACATCCATAGGTGTTAGAATTACAGGCGGTTGGACCGCATGCCTCCTCCTGGATGGCTGAGCTGGCATTAGCTGCTCACTTCCATCCTACTCCACCCAGCTCCTCCAGCATTCAAGCTGTTAATTGATCTTGGGTCATCCTGCTCCTGCTCAGAGCTTCATTCCTCTATGCCAGACAGCTGGATCTTCTGAATGTAATGTTGGATGTCCTACTGAAATATTGGGACTGTTTTGCTGAGTCCCAAAACAGTGGGAAAAAAACAGACTGAAAATACAGGAAAAGAGAGGATAGTGAACATTTCTCTTCTCCTTTACACATTTTTTGCAGGAAGACAACCCCCATACCACCTCAAACTTATATATATATCAAATTTGAGATCACCATACCTTGTAGAAATTTCAGACTCTGACTTAATATATACATGTCTGGATTTTCATCCATTCAGAATCCACATGTCAGGACTTGGCAATGTTAGTCCTGATATTTCATATGCTTACCATAAATGTAACTGTTGGTTATGTTTCAGACTAGATGTGTGTTATATATCATCAAAATTAACCTGAGAAATGTATAAACATTCAAGATGACATTAGTATGGTATGAATAGGAGGACGAGAAAGAATCAGATTGGAATGTTCTTGCAACCATTATTGTCTCATTTGTGGGAAGGTATTCATTTTTCCATTGATTAATTTACTTCATTTTTGTATGTACATGTATGTTTATGCTTAATATGTTGATTTTCTTGTTCTGTAATACAATTTTCCTGCTTTTTGATAAATGTCATTCAGTCTTTAACATCCATCTAGGAGACCACCAAAACAGCCCCCCTCTTCAAATTCTGTGCTGTAGTCAGTACTGGAATAAGAATCCAAACACCTGAGGATGGTGACAGATCCCACAGTGTTCTTCTCTAATATCAAATGTAAATAAATGTGTAACCTGTCGAGCCACTGACCTTGACAAGGTGTTTAAGAGTAGATAATACAATAAAATTTCAAAGCTGGAAAATGTATTTCAGTACGTGTAATAAAACTTTTCAGTCAGTTTGTGTGCCTGAGCTCATTCACCCTCAAGTTTCACAAGTATGCTGCCAAGCAGGTTCATAAGAATGAATTCCATGTGCTAGCATGTATTCTTACATTGCCCTTGTTTACTTAAGCAAACAGATAATCCCAAGTAATTTAGCTTTATCTACCAAGTAAACAAAAAGCATGAGTTTTACAGCTCTGCTTGATGAGCAACTTAACACTGGTTTCTGCTGTTAGCATAAACTGTCCCCAGAACAGGGAGGAAATATTGCTGCAGGTATGGTAAACGCATCTGTCTTGTGGTACAGGTTCAGAAGGTTGCAGTATGATTCTTATAGCAGTAGTTCACTAACACAGAGGACAGTTAACTGCATGTTTTGGCCAACATAGGTTTTGAAACATCTGCACTGTAGAATGAAAGCCATACAAGTACACATTTTTGTCACAGCACTTTATCTGATTCACTTTGCATAAATAGGCAAGGTTTTAATGTGGAAATGCTAACTTCTTTTTTTTCCCCATAAAGTACTAAGACTAATGAATGCCTTCTTTGGACCTATATGTATTGTCACAAAAAATGGCATGGACTCTCAGGGCCATGGCATATGACAATGTAGTATAAACGTAATAGTGAAAAATAAACTTAACATACTTTTTACAATGTAAATAAAAGAGGAATACAGAAATAATGCTAATAATGATATCTTGTTGCAGCAGATGTAACAAGTGCAACATATGACAGTGATACAGTTCAGCCTGTTTACTAAATTAGTGTAATATAGGAAGATCAGGCATGCTCTGCTGTGAATCTCCATTTAGCCTAAACTGAATTGCTTTTCATGGGAAAGTTAGCTGGGGTCATTGATATTCCCCTGAATTATCAACAAATAATGGAAATAAAGCCCAGATTAGGCATCTTATTTGAAAAAAAATGCTATTGTAGCAGGAGTCGTCATCCCTCTGCTGAACAGGAATATGAATCCAGACATTTTGTTCTTCTTGGAATCAGACATGAGTGTGAAGTCTGCTCACACAGTGGAAAGTCTAGCCTTGCTAAATTTTTCTTTTTGTTTTTTTAACCCATTGGTTTTTCTGTGTGACCTTTTTACCCACTGTTTTAGTTTGTTAGTTGGGATATTTTACAGACACCCTAATGTTTATGGATATCAGCTGAGTGCAACAACCCTGTGTTTCCAAACATTAGCCAAACATTCCACTATGCTGTGCTGATGATGCCATAAGAAAGCAGAAAGATGCATGTCCACAGCTTGTGGGTTTGGCTTTATTGGACTGAAATTGTTCATAAATAGATTTAAAAGAAAACAAGTCATGGACATTCAGAATTTCCATTTAGACACCTCATGTCTTGAAAGGGTAATTTGCATATATCCCATGTCGCCTCTAATACAAGAGGTTTAAGGAATCACACAGTGGAAAGACTAGCTTTGCTAGATTTTTCTTTTTGTTTTTTAACCGGTTGTTTTTTTTTTTTGTGTGACCTTTTTTACTCACTGTTATAGTTTTTAGGTGAAAAGAAATTCTATTCAAGGAGAGAGAAACTATTTCTATGACAAATATCATCAAAAACTAATTTCATCTTAGTATTACTGAAAGATGATTTAGAAGAAAACAAAGACTCCCAGGATATTCTGCCTTATCAAAACAATTATTCTGATAATTTTTGTCACAAAAAATTATTACAACTGGTATTCTGGGTAATTTAAGACTGTTTATTTTCTGTGTTAGGGTTGGAGAAAGTACTCTGCCAATTAATCAAGGAAAAAGGTCAAAGTTAAAGAACATTCAGAGTCTTCTTGCATATATTGTACGTTCCATTCCCTTCATGCCTCATATATCACACAAATATACTACAAAGTGATTTTTATGTGGAAAAGTGGAACAGTCTTGCAACAAAGAAGGAATGCAGAAGAAAAGTACAGATTGGGATTCAACGTCACGCTCTGCACTATATATATATATATATATATATATATATATATATATATATATATATATATATATATATATATATGGGTCTACTGATCGAAATTTCAAAATCAAGAACAAAGAAAAGAGAAACCCACTTAAGCAAAAGTGCATGACACTGAAAGTGCACTTTCACAAAAGCTGATTCAGCGAAGCACATTACAGTGGGGATAAGGAAATATATCCTTTTCCCCACTATAGTGCGATCTCAGAGTTAGTATATTTAAGTAGAGGGGGTGTGGGGTGCAGGGGGCCTTGCCCCTGCAAAATAGTGTTTAAAGTAGGTTTTTTTTCCAATTCGCTGAATCAGCTTTTGCAAAAGTGCACTTTTGAGATTTATTTTATAATTTCCATCAAGAAAAGTAGACCCATATATATATATATATATATATATATATATATATATATATAAAATGCCGCGGTGGTGCAGCGGTAGCATTGTTGCCTCACAGCAAGAGATTCTCCTGTTCAATTCTCGACTGGAGCGCCTTCTGTGTGGAGTCTGCATGTCCTCCCCACATTTGAGTGAACTTCGAAAGACATGCGTGAATGGGCATGCCTTCGTTGAAGGTAGGGTGTCGAGCTGGCACCTCGGCACCATAAAAATCTACTGCCAATCATTAGCAGACCGGAGTTCCGCTGTGGTGACCCCTAACCGGGAAAAAGCTGAAAGAAGAAGATATATATATATATATATATATATATATATATATATAAATGAAAAGTATTAAATTAATGAAAATCTGTAAGAAAAGTACAGTTTCTTGAGACTGTCTTTTTTCCCCATTGCTGGTGTGACTGGAATAATTTTCTGATGGGGCCTGTACCCCTAGTTTTCCTTATGTTGGAGGGCTTTGCTCCCTACCCCATCACCCATTTATGATCATCTCCAGGTTTGCAGCCACAGTAGAGAACAAGGTAGTCTAAATTTACAACTTTTGTTGTTTTGTTTTTTGCTAATTTAGCAGGTCCCTCTAGATCTATCTATCTATGTACACATACACAAACATATATGTATAGGTATGTAAATGAACCTTACCCACACATGCCTATAACTTCACATACAGAAATGCACACTGTCATGTCATTTGCAAGTGCTGTCACTACTGGTTTAATTACAACTGCATAAATGGATTGGCCTACAAGGATGGGTAATAGTAACATCACTACAGCCCTAAAAGGGTTCACAGTGCTGTGGAACTTTATATTTGTGGAACTTTATATTCTGTGATATCAGTCACAGAGTACAGACCCCAAATAAGATAATGAAATGCAAATGTACCACACTGTGAAGAACAGACATTGAGCACAATGTAGTTCAAAAACTTTCACACTTGTGCTGCTCACTCCTACGTGCAAATCTAGTGCTAATGGTCTACAATTCACACTATCTTTTTGTGTATTGTGTTGAATATTTATGTACCCATGTATTCATTGTAGGGTGTATAATGTATAACCTTCCCATGTTATGTGTGTGCTTTTTGCATGTATGGTCAACAGTACAGCACTGCTCTGTACCTTAAGCATGCTGTAAGACCTGTCAGTTGGGTCTATTTCATATAATTGAAGGTTCAAATCCGTGAATCTCCATTCTTAGCCAACATCAGGAAATTTTCCATTTCCCCACTGTAGTGTGATCTCAGAGTTAGTATATAGGTAGCGGGGTGTGGGTCTGACATACTGTGTGTGTGTGTGTGTGTTGGTTGCCAAGTAATCCCATTCCCTGCTGCAGTAATTTACTGATGTGAACATTTGCTTAAGTTAATGTTCACTTTTGTCGGCTCGATGAACAGAAGTTTGCGGAGTTGAACCTTCGATTATATGAAATAGACCCCCCTGTCAGTTACTTAGTACACTAGTGTAAAGGAAGATGCACAAGGCTGTTATGTTGTGTGCACTTACACAAGTACTGCACTGTTTCCTAATCTAGCAGTACACTACTCCTACAAAAAGCATACACTGCTGCAGTGCCTTGCAATAACATATAACACTCCTTGAGTGCCAATGGTAAGGTGTAGAAATTGGCAAATGGATAGCTAGGGTGAGATGATGAGAACAACCAGCCCAGGTACAAAGTATCACAGGGTGCAACTGGCAGTACTAACATTCTGTTTCTGAATGCCAACACTGTATTTGTTGTGTATCAGCATTGTATCAGCATTCAGAACTGAATACTGAAGTTGCATTAGCAGTCAGGACTGAAGAGCTCAGTGCTCAGCCCTCCATGTGTGGTGTATCTGGTATTTCCATGTAGCGAGCGGTTTGTTACAGTTTAAAGGAGCTATTTATTTCTCCTCAACTTGGAATTCAGTGATGCTAAGAATGGGAAACTGCACTGGTTGCTAGCTCAGGTAGGCTCTGCGGTTAGGAGCAGGGCCAAGGTTGGGAGTAATACATGTTATTAAGGTGAGGCAGGGCAGTCTGTATATTTGAAAGTTTTTCCCTTAACAGTCAAATCCCACACTTACATTACCCAAACAAATTTGATTGTATGTCTTTAAACATTTCTTGCATTCATTTGACCACTCCTGCAAGCATGTACACCATTCAACCAGCTACAGTTACTCTATCTTAGTAATACCTGCTGCTCCACCTGGACCAGTACTACAGGCTAACCCTGCCCCTGTACCTAACCCTACCGTGGTAAAAAAATTCCCATAAAACTACCACTACACAACAGATCTCAGATGCTCACCACGTGTGCACATACACACACACTCACACACACACACACACACACACACACACACACACACACACACACACACACACACACACACACACACACACACACACACACACACACACACACACACACACACACACACTAAATGTATTCCCTAATCTAACCCTAATCCTAAACACCCACGATCACACACAGTTAATCTATCCCTTTACTTAACCCTTACTCTAAGCCTAACCCACACTCTCATTCACAAATGCGCAGAGACGCACACACACACACTCACACACACACACACACACACACACACACACACACACACACACACACACACACACACACACACACACACGCATACCACCTACTGCACATCCAACTTACCTGTTTTGATGAAATAAACATCCAACAAAGTGTCCATTCAATAAAATGGATGTTTGACAAAATAACCCTGCATTTCCAACTGTCATCTAAACTAATGGTTGACCAAATACATATAACACACACACACACACATGCACACACGCACAAGCACACACACGCACAAGCACACACGGGCACATGCAAACACGTGCACACGCACACACACATGCACACTTGTGCATGCACGCAAGCACTCATATGCACATAAACATGTGCGCGTCAACACACACACACACACACACACACACACACACACACACACACACACGCACACACGCATGCACGCACGCATGCACGCACGCACACATATTACCATATTCAGTATGCATTGCTAATTCCACAGACCTTTGTAGTCAGTGCTTAGGGTTATACTGCTGGGTAGGGTACACAATGCTGCCCTGCCATGTACCTTACAGCCAAAATTTTTAACTCTACTTGCTTTCTTTTTACTGTATTATGCACAGTATTATTCTGTAGTTATCCTTACTTGGCTTCCTGAACACCCAGTTCTCCAAGTACCATCTCCTAGTCCAATAGCTCTTGGTGCATTGTGGAACTGAATGACATCTAGTGTTGCAACTGTTGACATCCTTCATCAGCCTGGCACAGAGCCAAGACATTTAGCTACTGACATCAGAGGGCTAGATGGGGATGGAGGAATGGGTTTCTGGTAAATCAGTGAGGATAACAGTCAATCAGTAATGCCCATTTACGTTTCATAGTTACTGTTATTAAAATGCATGTTGATGTAAAACCTGTTGTTCCATTAGCTTTTTTTCAAGTGAATTAGGTTAAGATTTAAATTTGGTTCTTTATTTTGAACCTTTGTTCTCCCATTATTTTTGTCTTTGTCCAGAATTTTTGAGCAAAGAAGTTAAGAGATATGATTGCAATGTGCTCTGTTTTGCTGTGTGCACTGAACACACAATAGGTCTGTGCTGTGATTGAGCTTTACCACATGTGGTCTTTCTACTGATCCCTTCTACATTCATGGAAACTGAATTTTATACATGCATGTGTGTGTGTCTGTGTGTGTGTGTGTGTGTGTGTGTATGTGTGTGTGTGTGTGTGTGTGTGTATATGTATGTATATGTATATATGGGTCTACTTTAGTTGACCGAAACGCCAGTTCGCCGACATGCAAAACACCGAGACCAAACAACAGAAAACACACAATACCGACAACTCACAAAACCGAACACCATTACACCAACACACAAAATGTAAACTACACATTACACACAATTACATATCCACTAACCTTAACCCAAACCCTAACCCTTAGGTCCGACACTACCGCACACTTACCCTACCCGCACCCTAACCCTAACTCACTTAACCCACCCCTAAACCTAAAGTCTGTCACTATCGCACACTTACCCTACCTGCACCCTAACCCTAACTCACTTAACCCACCCTAAAACATAAAGCCCGTCACTATCACACACTCACCCTACCCGTACCCTAACCCTAACTCACTTAACCCGCCCCTAAACTACAGTCCGTCACTATCACACACTTACCTTACCCGAACCCTAAGTTCAACACTACCGCACACTCACCTTTCCCACACCCTAACCCTAAATCCCTCACTATCGCACACTTACCTGTCTGCTCCCTAACCCTAAATCCCTCACTATCACACACTTACCGAGTCACGCTCACACGTTGCCCATGTCGGTCTTTTGGCTGTCGGGATTTCACCTTGTCGATCACCTTCATTTTCGGTCATTTGGTCTCGGTCTTCTGCATGTAGGTGAACTGGCATTTCGGTCAACTAAAGTAGACCCGTATATATATATATATATATATATATATATATATATATATATATATATATATATATATATATATATATATATATATATATATATATATATATATATATATATATAAAATGAGCTTAAGCTAATGTGTTTTACTTGGTTGTGTTGTGTTGAAAGTCTGGTTCTGCACTGTTCTGGGTAATTGGCTGAGCGAAGGAAGGGCAGAGTTCAGACTGACATAAACAATGGCTTCCAGTTTTTCAGTTGTTGTATTAACTTTTGTCTTCCCACATATCTTTACTTGTCATAACAGAAGCCTTTTTAATCCAAAAAGGACCTGGGAAATAATATGTAAGGTTTACTTCATTTTACTGGGACCCCATACATATGAGTATTGCTGAACCAATTCATGTGTGGGCATATCATTTCCAGCTATAGACTTTGTTTTATCTTCATTAATTTTTATATCCCCAAAAGACTTGAAACTGTCTCAAAATGTTCAACAACATTGAGATGTCCTTTTCTGGCTTTATCAAGCACAAAATAATATCATCTGCAAATAAAGTCAACTTTTCTTAATTACCATACCAATTATATCCTTTAATTTATGAGTTCCTTATTTTCTTTGCAAATAGCTCTAAATATAAAACATTAAAAAAGGGGAAACAGGACACCCTTGCCTGGTTCCTCTGTTCAAACACAACTCATTAAAGAGGAGCCCTTTCACTTTAATTCTTGCCTCCAATCCTTCATATATCTTACTGATTAACCTTATTATTGTATCAGAGAATGTAAAGGGTTCAATTGCCCTACTCATAAAGTCCCAGCTTACTCTATCAAATGTTATCGCTCCATCAAGACCCACCAACAACAGTGATATTTTCTTGAATTCTACTTCCCTCTGGATCATCATTGTTCTGTTTTGTTTGTTTGTGTCTTTTGGCTAGGGGTCACCACAGCTGAACTCCGGTCCGCTAATGATTAGCAGTTGATTTTTATGTACCGGCTTGCCAGGCCTGATGCACAAGCTTCAACGAAGGTACACCCATTCATGCATGTCTCCACGCAGAAGACGCTCTAGCTGAGAATCGAACCGGACAGCATCTTACTGTAAGGCAACAATGCTACCGCAGCACCACCACCGCATTGTTGTGTTAATGTTGTCAAATATTTGCCTCCCCTCCACAAAACCACACTGATCCATATCTATCAATTTTGACAAAACAGCTACCATTATTTTAGCTATCATGGACATAAAAACTGTATAATCATGGTTTAAAATTGAAATGGATCTATAGGAAGCTGGGTCTGATGGGTCTTTACTGTCTTTAGATATTATGGCTACCACGGCTTTCTTCCAGGATGCTGGTGTCTCCCCTCCATTTAAAATACTGTTAAACAAAACCTTCCAGATATGTATTGCTTCCATCCCTCCTAGCTTCTAAATATCCACTGGAATGCCATCTCCTGCAGATTGATTATACGTCACCATTTTGATTTCATCTCCTCCTATTTTAACTGCTAATTGTTGAGGCTCATCTACCTCTAACCTTGGCATTCTCAAGTCTTCCATTAATGTTTCAATTTGCACTTTTTCTTGAATTTCACATTTTGCTGCTTTATAAAAATTTTCATAAAACTTCCAAAATATCTCTAGTACCTCTACAGGATCTCTGGTTATTTTTCTTTTTGTTGGTTCCTTAAGTTTGGCAGCAACCCTTTCTACTTTCTGTTGCCTAAGTCACTGTGGTAAAAGGTTTTGTGCTCTGGAGTTATAAAAAAAACCTGTTGCTTAACAGCAATCCTTCTAATAATTTCCACTACCCATTTCCTAACTTCCTCACTTTTTTATCAGATAGGTTGGGAAGCACCAATATCTCATTTTACTTCATGGCCATGCATTTTTATCTTAATTTAATTGGCACATGAAAAAAAACTTTTACTGGATGTGTGTGTGTCAAAGCTTTCAATTACACACACATGTTGCTGTGAAATATAATTTCTGTCTAGTGTAGCCCAATCATTATACCTGGGGAATAATTTGTAAATTCTTTCCAAGTTCTACTACTGAATTCACATCTTCCATACCAAATATTTTCACACATTTCTTTTGAAATATACCCTCTTTTTCATATTTGCCTTCCAGGTCCTTCAGATACATCCTCACTGCTGTAAATCAAGTTACAGTCCTGACCTATAAGTAATATTCCCAGTAGAAGGCTAATTATTTCCTCCCAAAATTTGCTTGAGCTCCATAATAGCAGTTTTATGTGGAATATAAATACATGCCAGTGTAATCCACCTCCCTTACCAGTAGATGCTGCCACAAATCTACCATTATTACCGTTTTTCCTCTTCTATCAGTATTGGAGCTCCTCTAGCAATTATTATAATTACTCCCTTTTTCTTTTGTCTCTGATATTCTGCTGAATATACATCATGAAGTCATTTCTTTTATCAAATTTACATGCTTATTTCTTTTCAAATGTATCTTCTGAAGCATTGATATTTGTACTCTGCATTTCTTCATATAACTCAATACTCTTATCTTTTTGTCTATACCTGTGAGACCATTTACATTCCAAAATAATATGGATAGTGTAGCCATTATGATAAGAAGTTATTATTCTTACCTATTATACAGGACAGCTTTTTAATGTCTATTTCAACTTGTGTGCTACATGCACCAACCAATGTTTGGCAGGTTAATCTTTTATACAGTTGTTGCTTGTCATCTCCATCAGAATGTATGTCATATTTTTCAAGACTTTTGTTTCAATGCAAACTTTCAAAAAAAAAAACAGAACCTATTAAGTTAAAAGAAACAGACAAAACTATATACATTTTCAGATAATGAAGTTTAAACCTCCTGATAGAAACTGTCCCAAATTGACAGCTACATCCACATGCATTGCCTAACCTAAAATTAATGTTATCCATGCTAAAGTGCATGTTGCAGCTTGGGTTCCCACTTATGCTAATTGCTGTTGGTTCTTTTCATATCTCTACTTCCATCTCAGATGTTAAAATCAGCTTGTATGCTTTCAAAAAACATTAACTTTTAGCCTTAAAAATTGCACTGGCTATCTTAAAATTAAACTAAATTATACACTGTTCTATTAAATGCACTGAAGCTTTTAGACTTCCCAGGAAACTGCTGTCTCTTACCGACTTCAAATAATTTCAAATCTTATATTTTTCTCAACTACTTGCCCTTATACCTTTTAATGTTACATTTCTCTTAGCAAGCAATGTTCGGAAATCTCAAAATTTATTGCCTCACATGTAATCAGCTTGTAACTGCCCTCGGCTGCAGATGTCTCAACTCACACTGAATACTGATTTGCTAATGGAAAGAGAATGCATTCATCATGCTTTCTTATTTTTCAAACCCACAAGTCAAGGGCATTAATCCAGACATTCATCTATGCAAAAGTAAGAGAAAACATCTGAATTCTACATATATTATCAGTGCATTTGTATACCTCATCCCCACCTCAACAGCCCAAGATTGCAGCATATTAACTTAAACATGCTTTTGTCCCACCTTTCTTCTCTTTTTTCATTGTAATGCCTACATTTCTTAAACCAAAAAAAGTAATTGTTTACTTTAATATCTTTATCACGTACAGCAATCACAGAAAAGATTCATAAGACTCACCCTCACCCCATCATTTTAGATACAGATGACTACATATTATGGAAATATGCTTTGCATATCACATGCAATTTATATCAGGAAATGTTTTATACAATTAGTGTTAACATTTTTTTACTTACAGTTACTTTTTTTTTTTACTTTTAAGTGTTCTTCCAAATATTAATGACATAAAGTGAGTATATGCTTTCCAGTCCACCCACAAGTTTAACAAAGTCAACAAAAGTCCAATCTTTCTCAGACACTTTTTCTTGTAAAACCATATTTCAGAAATGTGATTGATACTTTATAATCTCACATCTATTCACTAGTTTCAGTGTTACTGGTCTTCTTTCTGTTCATTTCCATCTATCAACACCAGATTCAGATTCAAGTCCAAGGCACTCCTGATTCTTCTAGTCAACTCATGTAATTTTTGTTCTTTCTGTCAAGCATTTTACTTTGGAACAATGGAAAAGATTTCACTGGCAAAGTCTCTCTGGGAGCTTCATTGACAGAAGAATGAGAAGCAGAGTCCTGTTCTATTTGATGGCTCACTTTTTGTTGGACAAACTTTTATGCTTCCTCCTAAGCCTGTTTTGTATCAAAAAATCACTTTAATCCCCCCAGGAAAAAAATATTCTGAAGACAGTTGGAGATGGCAACTTGAATCTCATATCTGTCTCTCAACATTTCCCGATTGGTGGGTTAGATTTGCTTCTCTTCTTCCTGGTGTGCAGTGAATAATCATTTTTCACAAACACTCTACTGTCACCATTTTTGTCATATTTTTCACTTCCACCATGGTTTTGTCAGGATCAACTCTTTCTGCAGGTATGGTTGCATCTTTACTAATGCTTGTCTTAGCTGCTTTCTCATGGCCAGGTTTGGAACATGCACTCTATGTGCCCTTTCAGTTAACAAATCCTGCTGTGAAATACCTGTCCATGTGCTTATTTGTGTTTCATAAATTTAATATGGTCTGTTCCTTACAGTTTCTCTAGTATAGCAGAAATTCTCATTTTTCTCTGTGTGCTCTGCCCTCTAACTCTACCATTGTTTGTAACAGGTATGCTTGAAAAATCTCATACTCAGCCAGCCTTTTCTTCATTTTGACCTCTGATTTTTGCAGTTTTGTCTGTTCATCTGACTAGCTGCTTAAAGCTTTTTCTATTTTTCTAGACTTTTGTATTTGAGTGTATATACTTCTTCAATATTTCATTTATTTTGATTAGCTGAGAATACATTTGATTTAATTTCCCCTATAAATTACTAGAAGTAATGACTTGTACCAAAGCAGGAGCTTTAAACTACTTTTTTTTTTTTTTTGCTGAACAGCTGCAGGATTTTTCCCAATCCTTGTCTTCTCTTCACCTTTTCTAGTCAATTTTCTTTCAGGCTCTCCCAGTTTTTTTTTTTTTGTTGTTGTTGGCAGCCAGGTAGTGTACATACTAGCCAGTAACTGAATTTTACTCTGTACCTTAAGCATGCTGCAAGACCTGTCAGTTTCTATTTCACATAATTGAAGGTTCAACTCCATGAATCTCTGTTCTTGGCCAACATCAGGAAATTTTCCATTTTCCCCACTGTAGTGTGATCTCAGAGTTAATATATAGGTAGGGGGTGTGGGTCTGGCATACTGTGGTGTGTGTGTGTTTGTGTGTGTGTGTGTGTGTGTGTGTGTGTGTGTGTGTGTGTGTGTGTGTGTGGGTGTGTGTGTTGGTTAACAAGTAATTCCATTCCCTGCTGCAGTAACTTACTGATGTGAACATTCGCTTAAGTTAATGTTTGCTTTTGTTGGCTCGATGGACGGAGGTTTGCGGAGTTGAACCTTCAGTTATATGAAATAGACCCCCTGTCAGTTACTTAGTACACCAGTGTAAAGGAAGATGCACAAGGCTGTTATGTTGTGTGCACTTACACAACTACTGCACTGTTTCCTAAGCTAGCAGTACACTACTCCTACAAAAAGCATACACTTGCCTTGCAATAACATATAACACTCCTTGAGTACCAAAGGTTAGGTGTAGAAATTGGCAAAGGCATGGTTAGGGTGAGGTGATGAGAACAACCAGCCCAAGCACAAAGTATCACAGGGTGCAACTGGCAGTACTAGAATTCTGTTTCTGAATGCCACTACTGTATTTGTTGTGTATCAGCATTGTATCAGCATTCAGAACTGAATGCTGAAGTTGCATTAGCAGTCAGGGCTGAAGAGCTCAGTGCTCAGAGCCCCATGTGTGGTATATCTGGTATTTCAGTGTAGCAAGTGGTTTGTTACAGTTTAAAGGAGAAGTTTTTTTCTCCTTAACTTGGAATTGAGTGGTGCTAACACTGGGAAACTGCACTGGTTACTAGCTCAGGTAGGCTCTGCAGTTAGGAGCAGGGCCAAGGTTGGGAGTAATACACATTATTAAGGTGAGGAAGGGCACTGTAGCCTTGTCCCTACTCCTAACCTTAACCCTAATTCTACATCTTAGCTTAGAAGGAAACTTTTTCATAACACTACCACTACACAATGAAAAAGGACAGACATGGTATGTAATGTACCAGCACTCTTGCACAACACTAAATCTGTTCCCTTATCTAGCTCTCACTCCAATCCTAACCCAGAAACATGCCCACAAATATTTCCAGTCCCCACCCTTACTACTTAAACATTCTGTATATTTGTATGTTTTGGCCTTAACAGTCAAATCCTACACTTACCTTACCCAAACAAATTTGACTGCATGTCTTTAAACATTTCTTGCATTCATTTGACCACTCCTGCAAGCACTTACACCATTCGACCAACTTCAGTTACTCTATCTTAGTAATACATGCTGCTCCACCTGGACCACCAAGTAATACATGCTAACCCTGCCCCTATGCTTAACCGTACCGTGTTAAAACAATTTCCATAACACTACCACTACAAAACAGATCTGAGATGCTCACCACGTGTGCACACACACACACACACACACACACACACACACACACACACACACACACACACACACACACACACACACACACACACACACACACACACACACACACACACCACCTACTGCACATTCAACTTACCTGTTTTGATGAAATAAACATCCAACAGTGTCCATTCAATAAAATGGATGTTTGACAAAACAACCCTGCACTTCCAACTGTCATCTAAACCAATGGTTGATCAAATACATATAACACACACACTCGCACACACACACACACACACACACACACACACACACACACACACACACACACACACACACACACACACACACACACACACACACACACATTGCAGTATTCAGTGTGCATTACTAATTCCACAGACCTTTGCAATGAGTGCTTAGGGTTATACTGCTGGGTAGGGTACACAATGCTGCTCTGCCATGTACCTTACTGCCAAACATTTTAACCCTACTTGCTTTCTATTTACTGTATTATGCACAGTATTATTCTGCAGTTATTCTTACTTGGCTTCCTGAACCCTTACTTCTCCAAGTACCATCTCCTAGCCCAATAGCTCTTGGTGCATTGTGGAACTGAATAGTATCTAGTGTTGCAGCTGTTGACATCCTTCATTAGCCTGGCACAGAGCCAAGACATACAGCTACTGACATCAGAGGGCTAGCTGGGGACTGAGGAATGGGTTTCTGGTAAATCAGTGAGAATTACAGTCAACCAGTAATGCCCATTTAAGTTTCATAGTTACTGTTATTAAAATGCATATTGAGGTAAAACCTGTTGTTCCATTAGCTTTTTTTCAAGTGAATTGGGGTAAGATTTAAATTTGGTTCTTTATTTTGAACCTTTGTTCTCCCAATATTTTTGTCTTTGTCAAGAATTTTTGAGCAAAGAAGTTAAGAGATATGATTACAATGTGCTCTGTTTTGCTGTGTGCACTGAACACACAATAGGTCTCTGCTGTGATGGAGCTTTACCGCATGTGGCCTTTCTACTGATCCCTTCAACATTCATGGAAATTGAATTTTATACATACACGTGGGTCTGTGTGTGTGTTTGTGTTTGTGTATATATATATATATATATATATATATATATATATATATATATATATATATATATATATATATATATATGTATATATATATATATATATATATATATATATATATATATATATATATATATATACATATATATATATATATATATATATATATATATATATATATATATACATACACATATATATATATATATATATATATATATATATATATATATATATATATATACATATATATATATATATATATATATATATATATATATATATATATATATATATATATATATATATATATATATATATATATATATATATATATATATATATATATATATATATAAGTGTTGAAAGTCTGGTTCTGCACTGTTCTGGGTGATTGGCTGAGCGAAGGAAGGACGGAGTTCAGACTGACTGGCTATCTCTATGTCTTGTCTTGTCTGTTTAAACAGCAATGCCTTGCTTGCCCTTGTGATCTATTTTCTAGCCAGCACCAAGCTGTGGATCATGCAATGGCAGGGAGCAGTGCATTCCATAGAGGCAAACTGCAAAAATGAACTCTATCAAAAGTATTAGCATCCCAATATTATATACCTTTACAACAATCAGGATCCTTACTCATCACTCAGTCTTGCTGCTGTGTGTTGTGTTGTGAGAAAAAAGTGCAAGGCCAACTGCAAGTTACCAATTGTTATAAACCTTATTAATGACTGTTATTGCAATGCCTGTCTTGGTTCCCTGTGTACCACTTCCCTAAGCTGTTAAAACATTAATCTCTGATCCCCTTGCAGAAGAGAAATATCTCTTATTCACACCTAAGCTGTTAATATATTGTTTCTGAGTGTAATGTTTCATTCATCTATTGACTATCATCTATGCACTGAATATTGAATATGATAGGGTCAATGCCAGACAATCAAAAATACAAAATGTCGACTTATTGTCTGAGATCAAAGTACAGCTTTGACAGGATGTTCATCATGTTACACTGCTGCAGTTATTACACTTGGGTTATCCTGCCATCAGGCGGTCCTGCAGTCGGCCAGAGTTCCAAAGTCTTCATCCGGCGTCGGTTGCTGTCGCTACTTCCCTGACGTCAGTGCGCCAGGGGTATATAAGATGCATCCGATGCCATTTTCTTCAGTCTTTCTTGCCGCGCGGTGCCCGAAGCAAAAGCAGTTCGCAAGTGCCGGTCGGCCGACTCCTGAGATTTTCTAAGTCGAATTCCAGATCCGAAGTCTTCAATAAAGCTAAGTACCCCATTGGGGAAACTTTTGTCTTGCCTCAGACTGATGTCAGAAAAAGTTAATAATTGTATTTCTTGTGGGAAGCAAATACTGCATAAGGACTTCCACTCTTACTGTATTCCATGCCTGGGCCCTGATCATGATGTCACTAGTTCTCGGTTTTGTGCTAGATTTAACAAACGCACTATAAAATGACGTTTTGATTTTGCTTTGCACTACTTTGGCCGAAGGTTCAATTATACTCTGCTGTCGGATCAACCGGCGACTGCAATTCTGAAAAAATGCAAAGACAAGGATAAAGATGGGCATCCGAGGTCCAAAACCGACGACGAAGCCTCTTTTAGGCCAGTTGCCAGTTCGCCGGTTCTCAGTGAGAAGCTTTCGCAGCCCCTGACACTCGCTACCTCAGAGCCACAGGCCACCTCCGACTCCCATGTGGAGACAACTAGGCCTCTGGAAACTCAAGGTATTGGGCCTACGGAAATGAATCCCTCAGATGGGTCCAGAGCCGCTGAGCAGGCATCGGCTTCTGAGGGTGTTTTCAGACCTTCACAACTTACCATTAAAGCAACAGCAAAGACAAAAACACCATTAAAGACAAAGAAGCAAGTATAGCATTCTCCTGGACAGTCCTCCATGCCTAAGAAACAGATGCTTAAAATGGACGAAGGCCTCATTACTGTAATCAGGGGTTCCCATCCCCCTCCAGAGAAAAGGCCTAGGCAGGATGCAGACTATGATTCCTCTGATCAGGTTTCCATTTCCTCTGATTCCTCTTCAGACCAGGGATATTCTCTACCCCCCCCCCCCCAATGAGGACTCTGATGCTGAAGAATCTATCCCTTCAGCCTCTCCTCCTGAGGATTATTCTTTTGGGGAAACTTTACATACCATGAGGGAGCATTTCCATTGGGAAAGTCATGATTATTCAGAATCCAAGAAAAGGCTCAGAGACTTCCTTTTATTGCCTCAGCACAGGCCCATGGCTATTCTGCCTGTGCTAGATATTGTGGATGATGTCTTCTCTGAATCCAGCTTATCTTCTGATTCTTTACCCCCGGCACCAGCCAAGCCAGATAGGTATTATAGAGTCTCTGACTCTCACAAGTTTCTCTATAAAAACCCTTCTGCTGATCCAGAAACTATTTCCCAGGGTTCCAAAGGGGTTAAGGCTTCCACTGCAAAAAATCCAGTCCCCTCTGACAGAGATTCTAGAGCACTGGATAGATGGGGGAAGAAAGTTTACACTTCTGCAACTTTAGCAGTAAGGGCTTTAAATTGCCACTTTCACATGCTTAAGTACCAACAATATTTAATGGCTCAGTTAAAACAGAAAATGCTTGCAAGCTCAGAAGCTCCTGACTATAAAGAAATGCAGGATTTATTGCATGCAATTGAATAAGTGGGAAAACATATTCTGCAATGTGGTTTCGATTCTTTAGAGGCCTTTTGTAGAGCCGCAGTTACAGGTTCTGTGATTCAAAGACATGCTTGGTTAAAAGAACAGAGTTTACCTGATCATGTTAAGGCAAAATTATTGGATGCTCCTTTACAGCATGATACCTTGTTCGGTGTTAAGGCAGAAGAGGTGTTAAAGAAAATGAAGGATAAAGCTAAATCTATGCAAACAGTCAAAGATTTCTTACAGGTGCAGCCACCTCGATTTAGCAGAAATTGGCCTACAAAAAATTGGTCCTTTCCAGTGTCAGACAGGCCACAGAGAGGCAGATACAGACGCCCAAGAGGCAGATCTCAACCCCAAGGCTCTAACAGACAACGACAATGGGGTACCTCAACCCCAAAAGGAGGTGAGGACAAGTCTCAACCTTACAGGAAACAGTCCCAATGACTTCCCTCTTCGTACGCCAAGCACTTCCCTTTTGGCAGCCCCTTAGGGGGAAAATTAGCATTTTTTTCCTCAAAACTGGCAAACAATCACCCAAGACAAATGGGTTCTGGATATTGTGTCTCAAGGTTACAGGTTCCACTTTCACACTTTACCAAGGCTAAAAGGAATGCCAAACCTGCCACAAAATCAATGGGCAGAGGCTCAAAAACAAATTTTAGCCCTCATGGACATGAGAGTTATTCAAAAAGTACCACAACAGGAACAAGGACAAGGATTTTACTCAAGACTCTTCCTGGTCCCCAGAAAGGACAAAGCCTGGAGACTCATACTAGACCTTTCAACTCTAAATACTTACCTAGATGTTCGAAATTCAAAATGTTGACACTACAGCAGCTTCTTCCCATGCTGGGCAAAAAGGCTTGGCTTGTTACTCTGGACCTCAAAGAGGCATACCTGCATGTCCCTATCAGACAAAATTGCAGAAGATACATCAGATTCAAAGCTGGTACAATGCACTACCAATTCTCTGCACTGCCCTCTGGCTTATCTACTGCGCCCAGGGTCTTTACCAAGTGCCTGGCACCAGTAATTGCATTTTGCAGACAAAAAGGAATTCAAATATATCCATACCTGGACGACTGCCTCATTCAAGCAGAGACAAAGGACATTCTTCTAAAGCATCTGGCATTTGTAAAAAGGTTGCTAATTTCTCTAGGGTACACAGTAAATGAAAAGAAGTCAAAACTAATGCCCTCACAACAGATAATATTCCTGGGTGCCAGCTTAAATACAATGGCCCAGATGGCTTATCTCACGCCAGACAAACAAGGACAACTGACTCAATATTTTCAATTACTGGCAAAAAAGTCCCATCTCCCTGCAAGAAAAATTCTGCAGGCCTGGGATTCATGGCATCCTGCATACTACTAATTCCATATGCCAGACTGCATATGAGGAAATTACAATGGTACCTAAAAAGTGTTTGGACTCAACACTCTCACAGTTTAGAAGCAGTAATACCAATAATTCCCTGCCTACAACAGGAGTTTCGATGGTGGGCACAGGCATGCCACCTCAACAAGGGTCATACTTTCACTCTATCCACAGCCAGGCAGACTCTAACAACAGATGCTTCGGATTACTCCTGGGGTGCACACATGGCAGGAAAATGTATTCAGGGCAAGTGGACCACAGACCAAATGCATCTTCACATCAATCAAAAAGAGATGTTGGCTGTTCAAAATGCCCTAACAGCTTTCAAGGACCTTCTGCATCCAGGACAATTATTATTAAAGACAGACAACACCACAGTAATGTGGTACATAAACAAGCAAGGGGACACTCATTCTTATCTCCTATGCAGGCAAGCCATGATCTTGTGGAACACAGCTCTAACTTATCAAGTTCATCTGCAAGCACAATTCCTGCCAGGAAAGAAAAATACTCTGGCAGACGATCTAAGCAGAAATATCATGGACCCTCACAAATGGAAATTGAATCCACAAATCTTCAGCATGGTAACGCAAAAATGGGGATGCCCAGACATAGCTCTTTTTGCCTCCCCACTGAATTGCCAACTACAAAAATTCTGCACAAGGACTTACCACACACAAGCATGGAAAGTGGATGCTCTCTCATTCAGCTGGAAAAGTCTGAAAGTTTATGCCTTCCCACCACTGCCTCTCCTTTCAAAGGTACTCCTGAAAGCCAGACAAGAAAAACCACAGATGATCCTGATTGCTCCAGACTGGCCACACCAGCACTGGTACCCAATCTTAAAAACCTTAGCTCAAGGCCTACCATGGATTTTGCCTCAAATTTCACACCTTCTGACTCAATAAAACAATCATATCCTGCATGGTCAGCTCAAAACCCTCAACCTGGCTGCATGGCAGATTCATTAGTCAAACAGGCAACACCTCTCTCTAAAGCTGTTATGGATGTCATTTTGGAGGCCAGGAGGCCTAGCACCAGGAAATCTTACTCAGAAAAATGGAAGAGATTCTTTGCCTGGAACCAGGCTCAAAGCCTTGACCCTCTTGTCCCAAACATTCCTCAGATTTTACAGTACTTAACTGAGATGCTGGACAAAGGCCTATCCTTCTCATCAATTAAGATCCACGCCTCTGCCATTTCAGCACATTACAACACGGATCCTCCTTTATTCTCTAATCCCTTGCTAAAGCAGTACCTCAGAGGGGCTAAAAACATAAGACCACCTCGGAGAGCACCAGCACCAACTTGGGACCTCAATTTTGTTTTGGAAAATCTGACCCTGCCACCTTTTGAGCCAGCCAATACAGCCGATCTAAAATTTTTATCATGGAAAACAGATCTGCTCCTGGCAGTAACTTCAGCACAAAGAGTCTCAGAGCTACAGGCATTAATGGCAGTGGAACCTTTTATAATTTTTCGCCAGGACAGGGTTTTTTTAAGGACAAACCCTACATTTATGCCAAAGGTGGTATCTAGTGTGGCTCTTAACCAAACCATCCATTTGCCAACTTTTTATCCAAACCCCCAGAATAAAGGGGAGAAACTTTTGCACTCTTTGGACATACACAGGCAGCTACGCTTCTACTTGGACAAAACAAAAGCTTTCAGGAAAACTGAGCAACTGTTTGTAGCATATGCTGCAGGATCACAGGGCAAGGCTATCTCAAAGCAGACTATCTCCAAATGGATAGGACACTGTATTCATTACTGCTACACACAGCATGGAAAATCAGTCCCTAATAACATTAGGCCACATTCTACCAGAGCAACAGCCACTTCAACAGCCTTTCTCAGAGGAGTACCAACCAAGGAAATTTTGGAGGCTGCAACTTGGAGTTCAGTGCACACCTTTACCAAGCATTACCACTTGCCTCTTTACTCTAAATCCAGAGCAGGATTTGCCACTGCAGTTCTGCAGGGCCTCATAGACAATCCTAACTCTTTATATACCAGCCACCCAACCTTAGCTTTGGGATTCTACCCAAGTGTAATGACTGCAGCAGTGTAACATGATGAACATAGTACAGTTTTGTACCTACCATAAATGTAGATGTTCGAGTGTTCACACTGCTGCAGTCCAGGTTACCCTCCCTCCATCCCCTCTGTCCTAGCTGGACGTATCTATACCTTTCTATCCTATACAACCTTTGTGGTGTATTTGCTTGTAACTGAAGGTATTGTTTTTATTTTATATATATGTTTTATTAGCAATATGTATTGCCTACCTACTTGGGGGCACCTGACATCTGGGGCAAGAAAAACTGAAGAAAATGGTGTTGGATGCATCTTATATACCCCTGGCACACTGATGTCAGGGAAGAAGCGACAGCAACTGATGTTGGACCAAGACTTTGGAACTCTGGCCGACTGTGGGACCGCCTGACGGCAGGATAACCCCAAGTATAATGACTACAGCAGTGTGAACACTTGAACATCTACATTTATGGTAGATACAAAACTGTATTTTTTTTTTATCTTTTCCCATGTTGGTACGATCTTGGAGTTTGTATATACAAGTTGCAGGGGGTGTGGGGGCACAGTCCCTCACATGCAATGGTTCAGGATGACTTGGCCCCTGCACAGCAGATGTATTTAATTTGTGTGTGCAGTCGATCTGCTGTCTTTTGATATTCCACCGCTGACCTTATTGCATTTGACATTCAGAGCACCTGATGTTATGAATGTATTCAGTATTTCTGTCAGTGTAGAATTTTTTAAACATATTTATCGAATCATCACTTAAGACATAGGCAAGCACACATTTATATACAAGGAAACAAACCATGTTAATGTGTTCCCAGTTACATATGTTATGCATCACATATGTTCTTTTGTATAACTATCACTAGCCCAACATTATATAAATTGCTCACGTTCTGCCTTCCCTTAAACTTCACTCCTCCACCAGATCATTACTCTCCATGTATTGTTCCCAAAGTTTCCATTTATTTCTATTTATTTCTATGTCATTTGTTCCTACCCTTTTCTAAAGAACCCACTTCTAGTTCTTTTATCTCTGTTACAATATTTAGCACTTCAAATACAGGGGTTTTAGACTTTGATTTCTATTTTCTAGTAATTGCTTTTTTGGCAGCCACCAGAATTAAACTTAATAAGGCCTTACTATGTCTATGCAAGTCAGATCCTGTGCTCCCCTCCCAAAAAAAGCAATTCCCTTAGTTACATCCATTTGCTCACCTGATATTTCTAAGAGTACTCTAAAGTATTTTTGAAGTCTGCCAACTCATTGCACACAAAAAACATATGTTCCCAGTTACTTCTTTCTTCCCCATCATGTTTCCAACATTTGCCATCTACCTGAGGAGAAATTCTTTGGTGTCTGCCAGGGATATAAAAATACCTATGCAAACATTTCCAAGCAAAATTCTAAGTTTTCTAGACATTGTTGCATACTTGGGAGCATACAGAAGCCCTCCCATTGTTCCTCTTTAACTTCCTTATCTAGTCTTTTTTCCAATATTTTCTACACTCCTTTGATTGATTCCTCCAGTTATTGTGCAATATTTAAATGCCCTGCTAATTTTACCTTTTCTAACAGCATCTTCTGGTCTAGCTTCAAGTAAACACTCTACTGAAGCAGGTCTTTCAGTTATGACCCCCTATCCCTTTCTCTTTGCCTGTACCCAGATACCAATCCCTGGTAGGGAAGGCAGTCTTTAGCCTGCAGTACAAATGTCTTTTTAGCCTCTTCCTATTCTATTACATTTCCCTCTCTAATTATTTGTTCCCAGTACCTTGGTTCCTCTGCTAGTTTTCTACAGTAATTGCCAGACCCCTCTTGCCTGTTCTCTGTACACCTAATTGTACTCATCCCTATCTGCTAAATCTCCTTTCTCCATTCTCATGCTGGATTACTCCTCAGAATACCTCTTCTACTTTATGAATATAATATTCTGTATGGCTGTTATTATTCTCTTTAAGGACCTGCATCCAAACTCACACTCCTTATTTCATGAATCCACCATTTTCATCATCATCCCTTTCCACTTTGAATTATAGCTTTCTGCTTGTGTTATTTAAATGAACCTTAGCTGTGTAGCTGTAAAATATCCCTTCAAATCATGTAATCCTAAACTACCTTGTTTTATTGGAAAAATCAGCTGATCCCACTTGACCCCTGCCCTCTTCCTCTCTGGGATAAATTCCTTCAACTCTTTATTAATTATTGTCCACAAATTTTCCCCTGGTTGATAAAGATATGCCTGATCTGTATATAAAACTAAAGGGGCTAAAAAACGTTTCACTGCTTGTATCTTGTTCCCCATATACATAAACAATGGCTTCCAGTTTTTCAGTTGTTGTATTAACGTTTGTTTAGTCTCTTCGCACATATCCTTACTTGTCATAACAGAAGCCTTTTTAATCCAAAAAGTACCTGGGAAATAATATGTGTTTACTTTATTTTACTGTGTCCCCATACATATGAGTATTGCTGAACCAATTCATGTGTCGGCATATAATTTTATCTTCATTAATTTTTATATCCCCAAAAGACTTGAAACTGTCTCAAAATGTTCAACACTAAGATGTCTTTTTCTGGTTTTATCAAGCACAAAATAAAATCATCTGCAAATAAAGCCAACTTTTCTTGATTACCATACCAATTATATCCTTTAATTTATGAGTTCCTTATTTTTTTTTCAAATCACTCTAAATATAAAACATTAAAAAAGGGGAAACATGACACCCTTGCCTGGTTCCTCTGTTCAAACACAACTCATTAAAGAGGAGCCCTTTCACTTTAATTCTTGTCTCTAATCCCTCATATATCTCACTGATTAACCTTATTATTGTATCAGAGACTGTAAAGGCTTCAATTGCCCTACTCATAAATTCCCAGCTTATTCTATCAAATGCTATCTCTGCATCAAGACCCATCAACAACAGTGGTATTTTCTTTGAATTCTACTTCTCTCTGGATCATCATTGTTCTGTTAATGTTGTCAAATATTTGCCTCCCCTCCACAAAACCACACTGATCCATGTCTATCAATTTTGGCAACACAGCTACCATTATTTTAGCTATTATGGACATAAAAACTGTATAATCATTGTTTAAAATTGAAATGGATCTATATGAAGCTTGGTCTGATGGGTCTTTACTGTCTTTGGATATTATAGCTACCACAGCTTTCTTCCAGGATGCTGGTGTCTTCCCTCCATTTAAAATACTGTTAAACAAAACCTTCCAGATTTTTATTGCTTCCTTCCCTGCTAGCTTCTAAATATCCACTAGAATGCCATCTATTCCTGGAGACTCTCCTACAGATTGATTATATGTCACCATTTTGATTTCATCTCCTCCTATTTTAACTGCTAATTGTTGAGCCTCATATACCTCTAACCTTGGTATTCTCAAGTCTTCCATTAATGTTTCCATTTGGATTCTTACTTGATTTCCACATTTTTCTACTTTACAAAAATTTTCATAAAATTACCAAAATATCTCTAGTACCTCTACAGGATCTCTGGTTATTTTTCTTTTTGTTGGTTCCTTAAGTTTGGCAACAACCCTTTCTACTTTCTGTTGCCTAAGTCGCTGTGGTAAGATTTATACTCTAGAGTAATTATCAAAAAACTGTTGCTTAACAGCAATCCTTCTAAAAATTTCCACTACCCATTTCCTAAATTCCTCTCTTTTTTATAAGATAGGTTGGGAAGTACCAATATCTTATTTTACTTCATTGCCATGCATGTTTATCTTAATTTAATTTGCACAGGAAAAAAAACTTTTACTGGATGTGTGTCAAAACTTTCAATTACACACACATGTTGCTGTGAAATATAATTTCTGTCTAGTGTAGCCCAATCATTATACCGGAGGAATAATATGTAAATTCTTTCCAAGTTCTACTACTGAATTCACATCTTCCATACCAAATATTTTCACACATTTCTTCTGAAATATACCCTCTTTTTCATATTTGCCTTCCAGGTCCTTCAGATGCATCCTCACTGCAGTAAATCAAGTTACAGTCCTGACCTATAAGTAATATTCCCAGTAGAAGGCTAATTATTTCTCCCAAAATTTGCTTGAGCTCCATAATAGTAGTTTTAGGTGAAATATAAATACATGCCAGTGTAATCCACCTCCCTTACCAGTAGACACTGCCACAAATCTACCATTATTATGTTTTCCCTCTTCTATCAGTATTGGAGCTCCTCTAGCAATTAGTATAATAACTCCCCTTTTCTTTTGTCTCTGATATTCTGCTGAATATCCATCATGAAATCATTTCTTTTATCAAATTTACATGCTCATTTCTTTTCAAATGTATCTTCTAAAGCATTGATATTTGTACTCCGCATTTCTTAATATAACTCAATACTCAACTTTTTGTCTATACCTGTGAGACCATTTACATTCCCGAATAATATGGATAGTGTAGCCATTACGATAAGAAGTTATGATTCTTACCTATTATACAGGACATCTTTTAATGTCTATTTCAACTTGTGTGTTACGTGCGCCAACCAATGTTTGGCAGGTTAATATTTTATACAGTTGTTTCTTGTCATCTCCATCAGAACGTATGTCATATTTTTCAAGACTTCTGTTTCAATGCAAATCCTCAAAGAAACTGAACCTGTTAAGTTAAAACAAACAGACAAAACTATATACATTTTCAGATAATGAAGTTTAAAACCTCCTGATAGAAACAATTGTCCCAAATCAACAGCTGCATCCACAGGCATTGCCTAACCTAAAATTAAGATTATCCATGCTAAAGTGCATGTTGTAGCTTGTGTTCCCACTTATGCTAATTGCTGTTTGTTCTTTTCATATCTCTACTTCCTTCTCAGATGTTAAAAACAGCTAACATGCTTTCAGAAAACATTAACTTTTAGCCTTAAAAATTGCACTGGCTATCTTTAAATTGAACTAAATTATACACTGAAAAATTATACGATGCTGCTTACTGTGATGGATTTGAAGTCTTCTTAAGACACTCAGTCTTGCTGGCTGGATTCTGCTGAAATCAAAATCTGGTTATATTTGCATTCACAGTCTGTTGCATACAGAAACTTGCAGAATATACACTGATGAGAGAATATACTTTGCAGCATCAGCTTAGAGCAGTAAGAAATAACTTTTTATAATACACCAGATGGACTAATGTTGCAGCTTAAAGTACTGTTCCACTTTACTTCTCATATAGTACAGATGATGTGAGAGATATAACATTTACCTCGGGACAAATGTGTCCCTACCAATACTCCTAACATAACTGGATTAATACAGATCTTTATATACAATTTTAGTCATGCACATACATATACATTTCCTCTTGGTATTCTATTTTGGAGAATTGCTCATCCTGTAGAAACAATACTGATTGTTGCAGATGCTGACACAAATGCTGACTTAATAATATTATTTTTAAGCTTCCTTGTTTAACAATGTCCTGTCACATTTTTGCTGAATTTATAAGAAGCCAGCTTTTCTGACAGTTTGAACATCCTGTATTCTATTTGGATCTTTATATTAGAACATCTGTTATCGTGCAAATGCTGATAAGTGCAGAAAAGCATTTTTTAAGGAAACACATTGTAACAATGTCATATGATAGAAACGTGTCATGTTGTTCATTCTTTAAAAAAGCAGATTTTACATTTTTGCTCTCACTGACAATGAAATGCATACATCCTGTTTTTAAGTCTGTAAGGAAAGATGTCCATTCAGCAGATTTCTTATTTTCCAAGTCACAGTCATTTAGTATGGATGCTAATCACATATTGCTAAACTCTACTTCTGCATTTAAGCAACGCTTTATTTTATACCTTATTTAGGTTACATATTTGTAACAGAATTACTTTCAACCTTAAAACCCTGTTGAGCATAATCTTACAATTCCCTCTTTTTATTTTAATGTACTCAAAACACTTTATACTGATATGTATTTTTGATCACATTCTATAGAAAACACATTAAGAAACAAAACCTTTAGTTTTCTTTTGATACAAGTCGAAATGCAATTTTACACAGTTAGTACAATAATATAAAAGTATTACTACCAAAACTGAATGTATTTAACAACTTTTTATTTTGCAGACCATTCTGTGAAAATATTTCATCAATTATGCTTTAATTTTATTTTTTAACTTGATTAATTTATTCTTTTGCAATTACAAAATTTAATTTTTGACTTAGAATTGTTCCATTATCTCTTTGCAACTGTTAATTAACTATAAGAGACAAGAACTATGTGCCACTGCAAGCATTTATACACTGCTGAAAATATAGTTTCAATGTCATTTTAACCATAACATTGTGGTTATGTTTCTGAACTGTCCATAAACTTTAATTGACAGTGAAGAATACACTGAAGAATGCTATTTACATATTAGTCCATTAGCTGTATGAATACAATATTTTAATACTTTTTTTTAACTGGGATAACCAATACTAGTACAGATAAATGATGGTCCAAAAAACAGTAATGAGACTCCAACTTAAAACCAGTGATAATATTACAACTTGACAAATTACTTTTGAACTTATTACAATGTACCCTGTACAGTATGTATTCATACAGACTGTCTGTTATTCATGCATTTCAATCTAGTAGGTACTCTGGACCCATTTATTTAAACATGGTTTTTCACACATATTTATTACTAGACTTTAATTTCATTTGTACTGAATTATTTTGTATTTGTACATACAAAGACTGTAAAGTACATTTAGTTTAATCTTACAAATTTAATAACATTAATATTAAGCAAAATCTTGGAAAATTTTTATGTCTCTTTAGAAATATCTAGTGGAATTGGCACCAAAGGCATACATCCTGTTATTTTAAAAGTACAGTTGTGTACACTTACCATAAATGTAGATGTTCGAGTGTATTCACTATTGCAGTCATTACATTTAGGTAATCCTGCTGGCAGGTTGCCCTCAGTCGGCCTGAATTCCAAAGTCCTGGGTCCTGCGTCGGCTGCTGTCACCCCTTCCCTGACGTCAGGTCGTCAGGGGTATAAAAGATGTGGCCGGCGCCATTTTCTTTAGTTTTTCTTGCCCCAGATGTCAGGTGCCCCCTAAAAGGGTAGCCCAAATTTATATATATATGTAAATACATGCAACAATATAAACGTTACCTTCATCTACAAGCAAATACACCACATAGGTTGTATAAATCAGGGACAGAAAGATAGGTTCCATCAAAAGAAAAGGGGGATGGTGGGTGGGTAACCTGGACTGCAACAGTGAATACACTCGAACATCTACATTTATGATAAGTGTACACAACTGTACTATGTTCTTCGTGTTTCACTGTTGCAGTCATTACATTTGGGTAGAGTCCCAAAGCTGTGGATGGGAGGCTGGAGCTAAACAGCATTTGGAGCGGCTATGAGGCCCTGCAGAACTGCAGTGGCAAAGCCTGCCCTGGATTTAGAGTAGAGTGGCAGATGATAGTGTTTTGTAAAGGTGTGCACTGAACTCCAAGTAGCAGCCTCTAAAATGTCTTTGGTTGGTACTCCCCTGAGAAAGCCTGCTGAAGTGGTTGCAGCTCTGGTTGAATGTGGTCTAATGCCCTTAGGCAGTGGCTTGCCATGGTGCAAGTAGCAGAAATGAATGCAGTGGCCTATCCACTTTGAAATAGTCTGCTTTGAGATAGCCTTTCCTTGTGATCCTGCAGCATATGCCACTAGTAATTGCTCTGTCTTTCTGAAAAATTTGGTTCTGTCCAAGTAGAATCTAAGCTGTCTGTGTATGTCCAAAGAATGCAGAATTCTCTCCCCCTTGTTCTGTGGATTTGGATAAAAAGTTGGCAGATGAATAGTTTGGTTAAGAGCCACACTGGACACCACCTTAGGCATAAATGTTGGGTTTGTCTTCAGAGAGACCCTGTCTGGATAAAAAATGATAAAAGGTTCCAAGCCATGAGTGCTTGTAGCTCTGAAACTCATCTTGCAGATGTTATTGCTAGGAGCAGAGCTGTTTTCCAAGACAAAAACTTTATATCAACAGTAACAGCTGGTTCAACGGGAGGCAGGGTGAGTTTTTCCAAGACATAGTTGAGGTCCCATGCAGGCATTCGTGATCTCCTTGGAGGCCTTAAATTTTTGGCTCCTCTGAGGTACTGTTTTAATAAGGGATGAGAAAAGATTGGTGGCTCTGTATTGTAATGAGCCAAAATGGCAGAGGCATGAATTTTAATAGATGAAAAAGATAGGCCTTGTCCAGCATCTCAGTTACGTATTGCAAAATCTGAGGGATATTTGGCACAGATGTATCAGTTCCTTGTGCCTGGTTCCAAGCACAGAATCTCTTCCATTTTCCAGCATAAGAGTTTCTAGTACTAGGCCTTTTGGCCTCCAAAATGACATCCATCACAGCTTTAGTGAGAGGTGTTTTTTGTATGACTACATTATCTGCCATGCTGCCAGATTTAAAGTCCTGAGTTGGCTGTGCAGGATATGATTGTTTTGCTGGGACAGTAGATGAGGTATTTGAGGTAAGGTCCAAGCTGGGCATTAAGACAAGTTCTTTATGATTGGAAACCAGTACTGGCGGGGCCAGTCTGGGGCAATCAGTATAATTTTTGGCTTTTCCTGTCTGACCTTTAGGAGTACCTTGGGGAGGAGAGGCAGAGGGGAAAAGGCATATACTGATAGGTTTTTCCAGCTGAAAGATAGGGCATCCACTTTCCATGCTTGTCTGTGATAAGTCCTTGTGCAGAATCTTTTTAGCTGGTAGTTGTGAGAGGAGGCAAATAGATCTATGTCTGGGCATCTCCATTTCCTTGTTATCATGCTGAAGACTTGTGGATCCAGCTGCCACTTGTGGGGATCCATGAGGTTTCTGCTTAGTTCATCTGCCAGAGTATTTTTCCTTCCTGGCAGAAATTGTGCCTGCAGATGTACTTGGTAAGTTAATGCTGTGTCCCACAAAGTCATGGCTAGTCTGCAAAGGGGGTAAGAATGTGTGCCCCCCTGCTTGTTTATATACCACATGACTGTGGTGTTGTCTGTCTTTATCAGTAGTTGTCCTGGATGAAGTAGGTCCTTGAAGGCTGTCAGGGCATTCTGAACAGCTAGCATCTCTTTTTGATTGATACGTAGATGCATTTGGGTTGAGGACCATGTGCCCTGAATGCATCTTCCTGCCATGTGAGCCCCCCAGGCATAATCTGATGCATCCGTTGTTAGTGTCTGCCTGGCTGGGGGTAATGTGAATGGCTGTCCCTTGTTTTGGTGACAAGCCTTTGCCCACCATTGAAACTCCTGTTGTAGGCAGGGAATAAGAGTGATCATTGTTTCCAGGCTGTGGCAATGTTGAGTCCAAACACTTTTTAGGTACCATTGAAGTTTCCTCATATGCAGTCTTGCATATGGAATTAGTAGAATGCAGGATGTCATGAAGTCCAAAGCCTGCAGAATTTTTCTTGCAGATAACTGGGCCTTTGTTGCCAACATTTTGAAATAGGTAGTCAGGTGCCTTTGTTTGTCTGGCATGAAATAAGCCATCTCGGCAGTTGTATTTAAGCTTGCACCCAGGAATATTATCTCTTGAGAGGGTACTAGTTTTGATTTCTTTTCGTTGACTGTGTACCCTAGGCATGTTAGAAGTCTTTTCACAAATACCAGATGCTGTAGAAGAGTGTCCTTGTTCTCTGCTTGAATTAGACAGTCGTCCAAGTAAGGATATATTTGTATTCCTCTTTGTCTGCAGAATGCAATTACTGGTGCCAGGCACTTTGTAAAGACCCTGGGTGCAGTAGATAAGCCAAAGAGCAGTGCAGAGAATTGGTAATGCATTGAGCCAGCCTTGAATCTGAGGTATCTTCTGCATAATTGTCTGATTGGGACATGCAGGTATGCCTATTTTAGGTCTAGAGTCACCAGCCAAACGTTCTTGCCCAGCATGGGCAGAAGCTGCTGCAAAGTCATCATCTTGAATTTTGGTATATCCAGGAATGTGTTCAGAATAGATAGGTCCAGTATTGGTCTCCAGGTCTTGTCCTTTCTGGGTACCAAGAACAGTCTTGAGTAAAATCCTCGTCCCTGCTCTTGCTCTGGTACTTGTTGAATGGCCCCCATTTCCATGAGGGATGAGACTTGTTTTTGTGCCTCTGCCCATTGATTTTTTTGGCAGATCTGGCCAGCCATTTGCCTTTGGCAGGGTATGGAAATGGAACTTGTACCCTTGTGACACGATATTTAGAACCCACTCGTCCTGGGTTATAATGTGCCAATTTTGAGAACAAAGTGCTAATTTTTCCCCTAAGGGTGCTGCCAGGAGATAAGTGCTTGGTGCAGGCAGGGGGAAGTCATTGGGACTGTTTCCTGTATGGTTGTGATTTATCTTCTCCAACTTTGGGGGTAGAAGCACCCCATTGCTTTGACCTGTAGGAAGCTTGTGCCTGGGATCTGCCTCTAGGGCATCTGGATCTGCCCCTTTGAAGTCTGTCTGACACAGGAAAAGACCAATTCTTTGTAGGCCAGTGTCTACTAAACCTAGGTGTCTGTACTTGTAAAAAATCTTTGACAGTTTGCATAGAGTTAGCTTTGTCCTCCATTTTCTTTAACATCTCCTCTGCCTTAACACCAAACAAAGTATCATGCTGTAAAGGTGCATCTAATAATTTAACTTTGACATGATCAGGCAGATTTTGTTCCTTTAACCAAGCATGCCTCCTAATTACAGAACCCGTAACTGCGGCCCTGCAGGAGGCCTCCAAAGAATCAAATCCACATTGCAAAGTATGCTTTCCAACTTGTTCAGCTGCATGCAATAAATCCTGCATTTCCTTATTTTCTGCACATTCAGAGTTTAATAACATTTTCTGTTTAAGCAATGCCATGACATGTTGCTGATATTTGAGCATATGAAACTGACAGTTTAAGGCCCTTATAGCCAAGGTTGCAGATGTGTAAACCTTTGTCCCCATCTATCCAGTGCCCTAGAATCTCTGTCAGAGGGGGTAGGGCTTTTTGCAGCAGAAGCCTTAACTCCTTTGGGACCCTGTGAAACAGTTTCTGGGTCTGCAATTATTTACCAGGCTTAACAGGAGCTGGAGGTAAGGAGTCAGGTGTAAGGCTAGACTCCGAAAACACATCATCTACAATATCTAACACAGCTGGGATGGCTAGTGGCCTGTGTTGAGGTAGTAAAAGGAAATCCCTGAGCCTCTTTTTAGATTCTGAAAAATCTTGGCTCTCCCAGTGGAAATGTTCCCTCATGGTATGCAAGGTTTCCCCAAAAGAATAGTCCTCTGGAGGAGAAGCTGAAGGTATAGATTCTTCAGCATCAGAATCCTCATGGGGGAAGAGAATATTCCTGATCAGAAGAGGAATCAAAAGAAATAGAAACCTGATCTGAAGATTCATAATCAGTCTCTTGCCTAGGCCTCTTATCAGGAGGGGGATGGGAACCCCTGATCAAGGTAATTAAGTCTTCGGCCATTTTGAGCATCTGTTTTTTTGGGCATAGAGGCCTGTCCATGTGGCTCTTGAGTTTGTTTCTTTGCTTTAGAAGGTGCTTTAGTCTTTGCCTTTGAAGATGAGGTTGGCTTAATGTAAAAATGTTGAGGTCTGAATACACCCTCAGAAGCTGGTGCCTGACCGCGGCTAGGGACCCATCTGAAGGAATAGTATCCGAGGCTCCAATACCTTGAGTTTCCAGTGGCATGGCTGACTCCACGTGGGAGACGGTAGCGGGCTGCGACTTTAAAGTAGCGGCGTCAGGAGCTGCGAAAGCACCTCACTGAGAACCGATGAACCGGCGACTGGCTTAGGAGAAGCTTTGTCATCAGTTTTGGGCCTCGATTGTCTATCTCTCTCCTTTTCTTTGCATTTTTTGTGAACTCCAGTAGTTGGATGGCTATCCAACGACATTTCTGGATAATTAAACCGGCGTCCAAAATAGTTTAAAGCAAAATCATACCGACGCTTAATAGTGCGTTGGTTAAATCTAGCACAAAACCGACAACCAGCAACATTGTGATCAGGGCCTAGGCAAGGAATACAGTAAGAATGAAAGTCCTTATGAGGTATTTGCTTTCCACAAGAAATACAATTATTAACTTTTTCTGACATCGGTCTGGAGCAAGAAAAAAGTTTCCCCAATGGGGTACTTAGCTTTATTGAAGACTTCGGACCTGAAACTCAAACACGAAAATCTCAGGAGTCTGCCAACCAGCACTTGCGAACTACTTCTGCTTCAGGCACCGCGCAGCAAGAAAGACTAAAGAAAATGGCATCGGACGCATCTTTTATACCCCTGATGACCTGATGTCAGGGAAGGGGCGACAGCAGCCGACGCAGGACCCAGGACTTTGGAATTCAGGCCGACTGAGGGCAACCTGCCAGCAGGATTACCCAAATGTAATGACTGCAACAGTGAAACATGAAGAACATATACATACTCAGCAATTACAAACATTCATGCTTTTTTATACCCTTTTGATGTCAGGGAAGGGGCGACAGCAGCCGGCCAGACGACAGGACTTTTTGGAATAGGGCCGACTGAGGGCAACCTGCCAGCAGGATTACCCAAATGTAATGACTGCAACAGTGAAACATGAAGAACATATACATACTCAGCAATTACAAACATTCATGCTTTTTTATACCCTTTTTTGATCAGGAAGGGCTTACAGCAAGCCGCTTAAGGACCCAGGACTTTGGAATTCAGGCCGACTGAGGGCAACCTGCCAGCAGGATTACCCAAATGTAATGACTGCAACAGTGAAACATGAAGAACATATACATACTCAGCAATTACAAACATTCATGCTTTTTTATACCAACATTGTTTTTTCCAAAAAACATATTAAAATACTGAATAGTGACCAGTCTTGTTCAATTTTTTACATATCTTTACTCTCTCTTGTATAGCTGTAATAAAGCAATTTTAAGCCCATCTCTTGTATATCTTTGCAGTTTAACATGTTGCAAATACAATTTAATACTAAACAATACAATAATAACTAGCATAAAATATCTTGGACTTTCAGATTTAATCTGTTGACCAGTGTTTCTTATGCACTAATACATGTTTTTCCTTCCACCCTAAAAGAGTATTGTCAAGAAGGAATGAAATATTTCTTCCTGTAGCTTTATTTTAGACCCTTGTGCAGTACTGCTTATATAGTCAGTGTAAAACTGAGAGAGTGCCCCTCCCCCTGTAGTATACTGCAGTATTGTTTATTTGCTTTAGAATGTACACCAGCCCAATACTTTGGCCACACATCTGCTCCACTAGGCTACTAAACTATAGACCCCTGTCTGATTTGATCATATTATAAAGCTTTTGCTGTTTATTACCACTACAAGGTATTTACACCCTCCTGCACAATTGATTTCAGCTGTATGTATACTATAGCCCATTTGCTGGCTGTACTTGATGCAACTGAGTTTTTTTTTTTTCTTTTAACATTTACTTGCAAACAGATTATCAGTGACATCTATGCACAATTGTGACATTTTATTATAATTACCAAATAGTGTTGCCTGTAAACATTTTAACAATTATATTTTAATAACAATGATGCTTTAGAAAAATTCAAGCTACTTGTCTGGCAATCAGTCTTGTTTTTTATCTTATCTTTCCAACATTTCCTGTAACTATTCATCTAGTCTAGGAAGGTCTGAGTTCACATTTTATACTCTATAAACTATAGTTAATTTATTTGGCATTTTTCCTTTAATTTGATTGTGATTTGCATAACTATGCATTTATACTACATAAATAGACATTATTTTACAATTAGCTTACATGGATTTCAGTATTTATTTATTTAATTGCACTGCCATTAATTTTACAAAAACTGTTTGACTAATACCGTCTGTGATTTTATTTTTTTTTAAATTGTCTATCAGAGCTTTAACTGTTTGGTGTGGTGTTACTATACATTATAAAAAATTGTAAAAAACAAACTAGTGTGGTCACCTTTAAGGCCACCAAGCCAGCGGCAAACATTACTCAAGCCGCTGAATCACTTACAAATGCCTTCTACCAGCACCTACAGGACTGCATGGATCAGGCAATCCCAAACAAAACAAAGACTCTTTGTACCAAAGGCAAGCGTCCAGCCTGGTGGACCCCAGCCATAAACAAGCTCTACAACAAAAGGAGGAAGCTACTACAAGATAGAGCAAAATCCTTAAAAGGTAAGACGCCTCTGATCATTACAAGTAAAAAACTAAGAGCTCTCATAAAATCATCCAAGGCAAATTTTGAGAGAAAAATCGCTAAGGACTCAAAAGACAATCATAAGGCCTTCTTTAGCTATGTTAGAAACCTGGGAGGAAACTCCCAGATATGCTCAGAATTAGTTCAAAATGATGTGAAAATTACTGAACCTACAGACATTGCCAACATACTGGCTGACAGGTTCAGTGCAAACTCTCCCCTCCCCCAAAAGGAGAGATATCTATACCAGAGGATTGTAGCCCCCCAAACATCTCTAACGCCCAGGTGAGAACTGCTTTCTCCAAGGCGAAAAACACAGCATCCATGGGACTGGATGGTGTCCCCGGCTGTGTGCTCCACGAACTCAACGAGGAATTAAACCCGCAGTTAGGACAGCTGTTTAATCTTAGCCTCACCTCAGGATACGTACCCAAGGAGTGGCGCACGGCAACTGTGGTCCCACTTCACAAAGGCGGTGCCTCCACCGACCCTGGAAATTACCGTCCCATCAGCTTGACAAGCCTGATCTGCAAGGCCATGGAGAGGATCATAATGGAACTCATAATTAAAGACATAGGGAACTTGCAGACTTTGGATCCAACCCAGTTTGGCTTTGTCAAAGGCAGATCATGCCTTTTAAACTTGGTTGACTTTTCAAAACAGTCACCAAGGCCATTGATGAGGGAAAGGCAGTCCATACAGCCTACCTCGACCTGGCAAAGGCTTTTGACACAATACCCCACTCAGGTATCATTGAAAAACTCATCAGCTTAAATGTAAACCCATACATCACAAGATGGGTTGCAAACTGGCTAAGTGACAGAACCCACAGGGTCAGAGTTGCTGGCGCCATGTCAGACTCAAAGCCTGTCACAAGTGGTGTCCCACAGGGCTCAGTCCTGGGCCCACTCTTGTTCGGCATCTACTTTTCTGAAGTACAAGCAAATACAGGAGGGTTATGGCTGACAAAGTTTGCAGATGACTGCAAACTGGGCGCCATAGTCGAAAACACATCTGACACAGATATCCTTCAGAAGGGTCTCACAGAAATGGATAACTGGTGCCAGAGCCATGGCCTAAAGTTAAACGCCAAGAAATGCATAGTCATACCCTTCGGGAAAACAAGGTTACCCCTAGCTACCATATAGGTGGCAATCCACTGAGCACAGAATAAGTGATCAGGGATCTGGGGACCCAGGTTGACAGTAACCTATTGTTTGACACTCACATTGCTAAAGTAGTTAGGAAGACCTTCTACATTGCCCACCTGATCATGAAGGGATTCACATCTAGATCAAGGGAGGTCATCGTCCCCCTGTACTCATCACTCATCAGACCAATGATTGAGTACAATGCCCCATTCGGAATGTATCTGACCTGACACCTGCAGTAGCTGGAAAGGCCCCAAAAGTTCCTCACCAAAAGGATAAAGGGTCTCAAAAATATGTCTTATGCTGCCCGACTGAAAGAACTGCAGCTCTATTCAGTCACTTACCGATTGCTCAGAGGTGACCTGTGCCTGACATACAAGGCCATGTCAAACCCAGAATTGATGAACATGCTTCACCTCAAAAAATCTAGATCCCTCAGAACTACAAGGGCGGGAGACTTAAACCTTGACACAGTTATTAATAGGACGTGCTGGAGGGACAGATTCATCACCCAGAGACTCCCTATGCTGTGGAACAAAATCCTGGTACATGTGAGGCAGAGCACCTCACTGGCCTTGTTCAAGAGAAATCTTGACCAATGGATGGGAGATTGCAGATTTACCCCAGGGATTACCTCAGTGTCACTGCTTGACAGAGGCACAGCAAAATAATGGGCATAGTTTTCTTCAAAATAAAGGGGTGGCGAAAGCCACAAAACTCTAGGCTAGGCTTATAAATGCCCTTGGGCAGATAGCCTAGTATGAACCTATGAACCTAAACAGATATTAGCTTTATTTATATTTGCTGTTGTCTGCCTGTTATTCTTGTGCATTGTAACAGATGTATTTTAGATGAAAAGAAAAAACATGCATGCCAGTCTCGTGACTTTAAATCTTTACTCTTAACTGTTTTTATTTAATTTTATGCACTAGAACTGTTTCATGTAAATATTTTTATTTAATTTTTATACAGTAGAACAGCTGTGTTTACCTTTGGCTATGCTAAGAATGGCAGTCATATGCTCTACTTTACTGTAGTACTGATAAATGTCTTGCTTTAACTGAATGGAAGTTTTAAACATTTGAGAATGATTTGTCCAGACATTAGATTTTACCATCCTAGCATGTATGCTTAACCATTTTCAAAACACATATTATAAAATATATCTCTTTTGTACAGATCAGCTGTAGTTTTCTGCTCTTTTCCAATGTTCTCTTAAGCTCAGCTAATGTATTTCCTTTATCTTGTAACTGCTGTTCAAGAGTTTCCTGTAATGTTGCATGGTCTTTCTGAGATTCTTTAGTAACCTGTTCTGCTGAATCTAAACCTCCTATGCACTTTTGAAAAGATGTATGTATAACTTGTCTAAGCCTCCTGAACTCATTGTGTCTGTCTTTTAGAAGTTTATTACAGTCTTTTGTAACAAAATGTACTCAAGGTCCTGTCAGTAACTGATTTGACTCACATGTGGTGACAGGGCATAACTATTCAACATCTGAATATAATGAACAGATCTGTCTTCACAGTCATTTTTTTAGCAATATGATGCAATACTTTTTTATGGCATAACACACAAAATGCAGTTTTTGTTGACTCACACAATAAATGTTTGTCATACCCTGCATGGTTTTCTTTGAGATACCAGTCAAATATTGTAATACATTTGCATAATGCCTTACTATCAACTTGCCCTGATAAGGTGTTACATTTACTAATGTGCTGTGTATACCAACATTGCAATTTACTAAAGCTTGGTTTACTCCTGCATCAATTATGTCAAATAATATCCATATTGTCTAATAACATCCAAAATGTCTAATAATATGCAAACTGTCTAATAGCATCCATACTAAAAATGTGACACAGAAAAAAGTCTTACCAGTGAGCAAGAAAACAGGTCATCTGGCTGTTGTTGATGATGGCTGGAATTTTTTCAGAGTCACTTGAGAAGCTGGTGAAGCACAACAGGCAGCGGACTGCTGTACAAAATAGATATCCACCTTTTTTGGAGAATTTATGGCACTGCGACTTTCCTGAACTAGTCTGACTGGATTCAGATGTCTGAAAAAACTTTACTGCTGCAAGCTGCATAAACTGGAATACTTCTGTTTAGAAATTACACATACGTACAAATGTTAGTTACTGCAATTTGACTGAAGTGAACCTCTGCAGGGCTTACCACTCCTTCTGTGTTTGAATGCAGATTTTAGGTTCAAATGCAGGCTAGCTTGCCATTGAAAAATTATATGGTGCTGCTTACTGTGATGGATTTGAAGTCTTCTTAAGACACTCAGTCTTGCTGGCTGGATTCTGCTGAAATCAAAGTCTGGTTATATTTACATTCACAGTCTGTTGCATACAGAAACTTGCAGAATATACACTGATGAGAGAATATACTTTGCAGCATCAACTTAGAGCAGTAACAAATAACTTTTTATAATAATCCAGATGGACTAACGTTGCAGCTTAAAGTACTGTTCCACTTTACTTCTTATATAGTACAGATGATGTGAGAGATAGAACATTTACCTCAGGACAAATGTGTCCCTACCAATACCCCTAACATAACTGGATTAATACAGATCTTTATATACAATTTTAGTCATGCACATACATATACATTTCCTCTTGGTATTCTATTTTGGAGAATTGCTCATCATGTAGAAGCAATACTGATTGTTGCAGATGCTGACACAAATGCTGACTTAATAATATTATTTTTAAGCTTCCTTGTTTAACAATGTCCTGTCACATTTTTGCTGAATTTATAAGAAGCCAGCCTTTCTGACAGTTTGAACATCCTGTATTCTATTTGGTTCTTTGTATAAGAACATCTGTTCTTGTGCAAATGATGATATGTGCAGAAAAGCATGTTTTTAAGCAAACACATTGTAACAGTGTCATATGATAGAAACGTGTCATGTTGTCCATTCTTTAAAAAAGCAGATTTTACATTTTTGCTCTCACTGACAATGAAATGTCATCCTGTTTTTAAGTCTATAAGGAAAGATGTCCATTCAGCAGATTTCTTATTTTCCAAGTCACAGTCATTTAGTATGGATGCTAATCACATATTGCTAAACTCTATTTCTGCATTTAAGCAAGCTTTACTTTATACATTATTTATGTTACATATCGGTAACAAAATTACTTTCAACCTTAAAACCCTGTTGAGCATAATCTTACATAAACTGTTCTACTAAATGTACTGAAGTTTTAAGACTGCCCAGGAAGCTGCTGTCTCTTATTGACTTCAAATAATTTCAAATCTTATATTTTTCTGAGCTACTTGCCCTTATACCTTTTAATTTTACATTTCTGTTAGCAAGCAATGTTCAGAAATCTCAAAATAAATTGCCTCACATGTAATCAGCTTGTAACTGCCCTCAGCTGCAGATGTCTCAACTCACACTGAATATTTATTTGCTAATGGAAAGAGAATGCATTCATCATGCTTTTTTTATTTTTCAAACCCACATGTCAAGGGCATTAATCCAGACATTCACCTATGTAAAAGTAAAAGAAAACATCTCACTTCTACATTTATTATTATCAGTGCATGTTTTACCCCATCCCCACCTCAACAGCCCAAGATTGCAGCATATTAACTTAAACATGCTTTTGTCCCACCTTTCTTCTCTTTTTACATTGTAATGCCTACATTTCTTAAACCAAAAAAAGTAAGTTTACTTTTAATATCTTTATCACGTACAGCAATCACTAAAAAGACTCACAAGACTCACCCTCACCCCATCATTTAAGATACAGATGACTACATATTATGCAAATCTACTTTGTATATCATATGCAATTTATAACAGGAAATGTTTCATACAAATAGTGTTAACATTTTTTTTTACTTACAGTTACTTTTTTTTGTTTTTAAGTGTTCTTCCAAATATTAATGACATAAAGTGAGTATATGCTTTCCAGTCCACCCACAAGTTTAACAAAGTCAACAAAAGTCCAATCTTTCTCAGACACTTTGTCTTGTAAAACCATATTTCAATAATGTGATTGATACTTTCTAATCTCACATCTATTCACTAGTTTCAGTGTTACTGGTCTTCTTTCTGTTCATTTCCATCTCTCAACAACAGATTCAGATTTGTGTCCAAGTCACTCCTGATTCTTCTAGTCAACTCATATGATTTTTGTTCTGTCTGTCAAACATTTTACTTTGGAACAATAGAAAAGGTTTCACTGGCAAAGCCTCTCTGTGAGCTTCATTGACAGAAGAATGAGAAGCAGGGTCCTGTTCTGTTTGATGGCTCACTTTTTGTTGGACAAACTTTTATATTTCTTTTTAAGCCTGTTCTGTATAAAAAAATATCTTAATCCAGCCAGGAAAAAATATTCTGAAGACAGTTGGAGTTAGCAACTTGAATCTCACATCTGTCTCTCAACATTTCCCAATTGTTGTGTTGAATTTATTTCTCTTCTACCTGGTTCGCAGTGAGTAATCATTTTTCACAAACACTCTACTATCACCATTTTTGTCATATTTTTCACTTCCACCATAGTTTTGTCAGGATCAACTCTTTCTGCAGATATGATTGCATCTTTACTAATGCTTTTCTTAGCTGCTTTCTCATGGCCAGGTTTGGAACATACATTCTATTAATTAACAAATCCTGCTGTGAAATACCTGTTCATGTGCTTCTTTGTGTTTCATAAATTTAATATGGTTTATTCCTTACAGTTTCTATAGTATAGCAGAAATTCTCATTTTTTCTCTGTGTACTCTGCCCCCTAACTCTACCCTATTTTGTAACAGCTATGCTTGAGAAGTCTCATACTCAGCCAGCCTTTTCTTCATTTTGACCTCTGATTTTTGCACTTTTATCTGTTCATCTGAATAGCTGCTTAAAGCTTCTTCCATTTTTCTAGCCTTTTGTATTTGAGTGCATATACTTCTTCAATGTTTCATTTATTTTGATTAGCTGAGAGTACATTTGATTTAATTTTCCCTCTAAATTATTAGAAGCAATGACTTGTACCAAAGCAGGAGCTTTAAACTGCTTTTTTTTTTTTTTTGCTGAACAGCTGCAGGATTCTAATCTGTTTCTTCTCTTCACCTTTTCTAGTCAATTTTCTTTCAGATTCTCCCAGTGTTTTCTTTGCTGGCAGCCAGGCAGTGTACATACTAGCCAGTAACTGAATTTTACTAAAGCTGGCAGAATTACTAGCCCCCATCTCTCAGTTTTATTTTTCACACTGGGAGAGTTGAAATTAAGTTCTTGATCAGTGTGCAGCCATCCTGGCAGTCCCTCTGTTAGTGTAGAATTGAGCACAGTAAACAAGAATATTACTTATCCCTGCTGAATATCTTTTTTGTGTTGACTTGCAAATATGCACAAACACATTTTCTTCCATAACAAACATACTGTTACATATCAGACATATAAAATTAAAGTGGTATGAAGATCAACAATCATCAAAGCAAACTGGTATGCAAGTAAGTAAAACTTCAAAATGATGTGTGACTGAAAAGCAATTTACCAAAATTACCATGTTTTCTCAGTAACACTCTGTCCTTTCTTTTTATATTCACAACTTCGGTGCTAAATGTTACTTTTCTATAATCATGTTAAAAGGTTGTATGCTGCTTCCCTGTAATCATAAAGTAAAAAGCAAAACATTTCAGTTTTTCTGCAATAAACATGTAAATAAAACATTCTTTATTCTTATATTTAGCTATGTATTAACACCATTAGTTATCATATAGTGCTTGTAAAACTTGCAAGACCATTCTGCACATCTAACAACTGGGTATCACATATTAGCACTTTTTTCAGTATGCATCAAGCAGAAATATTAAACAGTGACTTTAACTTATAAAAAATGTAATATTCTTCTAGTTTATATTTGGACACAAGTCTCTTAGAAGACTTCTTGGAGTTATTGCTTTATTTTTGCCAAAACATACCTGCTATAATCACTTTTATGAAAGCTAAAAACAGTTGAAAATTAGTTGCTTTTCTTTTCACAGGATTCATAGGAATTTCAAGGCAAATGAGTCTGGTGAGCATTTATGCAATGTCAGTATGAACCCTTAGGCTGTACCCCTTTTCTCTAGGTATGCCAAGCCAATTAAGCATGGACTGATTTTATTGACACCATTCAAATTATCTAGGCCCTGTTTCAAGGATGATAGTATATCATACTACTTAATATGCAGTGACAATCTATTTCAGACATAGGAGAGGCATTGTGTGAGAAGTCTTGTCTCTCTGTCACATTTTATTTATCTGTTGGGAAAGATTTGGGTCCCTGTTTCTGGTATTAGTGGAGCTATTAGACTTGTGCAGATATAAGAGATCCAGGACAACCGGGTCTCTAATGGCTTGGAAGGAAAGGAATAAATCTTGCCTCAATAGTCTATAAGATATGGAATAAAGGGTCAGTGATTTCAGTCTCTCTCTCTCTCTTGGTAACCCAGTATCTTTAAATCCACAGTCTTCTTAATTAGGAACCTCTGGTATCCTTCTAGTTTTTTGATATGTTTAGTACGACACATCTAAGAGGGTGACTCACCTAATCATGGCAGAGTATAAGGGGACAATGTTCTCTTTAGATCTGGATATTCCCTTGGAAAGTAGCTACACTAAGTAGAAGGATTTTCTGAATTCTGTCGCATGATGATTGAAAGGGAGTTAAAAAACAATCATCTAACAACCCTAACAACATTTTCATTTTGAAGTGGGTTACTGTCTATATTGTATGCTGAGAGAAGGGGCTGTCTGCCAAATGTGAGAATACTATACTTATTTGCATTCAATTAAAGCCCATTTTCTCTACATCAATTATTTATGTGTGTAAGTTCTTCCTGAAAGGTTAAGATATCAGCAAAGAACCTGACAATAACTCCCAGTTTTCAGTCATCTACAATTATAGTTAGCCAGAGGTTTTGGTTTCCAGATTTGAGATCAGAAAAGTAAATGCCAAAACAGGAGAGGTCCCAACATTGAGCCCTGGAGGACATCATTGGTTCTTCCTGGTGAGGCACCTGCCTCTTGCACTGTATTGGTTCTGCCTTCCAGCTTGCTATGCAACTTACCACATAGGGATCTATTTTTAAAGTGTTAAAGAGTATTTATTTATTTTATTTAGTTTGCTGTTGTTTATTGGGTTTTTCTGGCTATGTTTTAGTCAAAAAACATTTTTCAGTAAAGACTCTGGGATAAAGTCCCTAACATATAACAGACATTTTAAAATACACATTCAGTAATATACATGCACAGACATTAAATAATACACTTTAACAATGACACATATTTGCTGATTAGATTACAGTCATATGAAAGCAGAGACTTCTATTACAGTACAAAAGATACTTATGCATTAGTATATGTTGAACAATGAGCATTTGCATAGGTGTATTAGTAGATTTGTCAGATAGAGAATAGATCACATGATTAGTGCTTAGAAATTCAAAGAAATTGTGGTGAGGGTTAAGAACTAGAAAGGGCAGAAAAATGCTGATATTATAGTGAAGAGGTGAGGTGTAAAGCAGGTTCAGAAACAAAAATATATATAGCCATAATGCATATATTAGAAGTATAGAGGTGGAATGAGCGGTGTCACAAAATAATGAATATAGTTGTGAGATGCAGAACTGACTATGGGATATAGGATTCTGAGAGAAGAGAAGTAGTTTGATGATATGGCAAGCTGATAATGGTGGCATGTACCCTGAAGATTTACAGTGTCAGTAAGTGGTATATGTCAAATGCTTTTCTGTTGTATATGGTTCTATCATTTTTAGACAACTGATAATGTGAGGAAGAACAGTACTTTCATTAAAGATCTAAAATGCCTCCACATCATTGAATAGTTTCAGCACTAGATCTGTGGCATTTGTTTTCTTTTTCATTCTTTTCTGTTAGCTGTTGGGAATGTAGAAAGCAGTGTAATGTTGTACTTAATATGTCTGTTTAATTTGTTTTAACTTCTAATCTGTGAACTGCAGTTAACTGATTTTCAATAGTAGACTAAGACTGGAAATGTTAAGAAAATATAATTGTCACAAATTTACTTATTTTACATTTGTTAACCAGGAAAGTCTGACTGGATACAGGTCCATTTTCAGAGGCCTGGGGAGAAAAGCTCCAAAAATAAGTATAAATACAATGAAATTATTACAGTGAATTATGACAAAATTGAAATATGTTTAACAATATAAAAAACTGAAATTTATTTAACAATACATACACGCAGGTTCATGATTTTCTTACATACAATACAATAACAATATATACACACAGGGTCATGATTTTCTCAAATACACACAGGAAATGGTTGGAAATTAATAGCTGAGTAGGAAATAGAGATTACATCTGATAAGGGAAACACATACATTTATGGCAGTTAACACAAATGGTTGAGACAAGACATCTTCCTACCTTTAATTCTTTCCAGTAGGAGAGAGACATACAAAATTCTAAACAGTTAGAGGATCAGAGTTTCATTGCTGTAATAAGGTTTTCATTTATAGATGATGTTGGAATGGGGGTTAGTCAGGGTTTGTACAGGGACAAAGCCAATGCATTTTTAGGTATTTCTTAAGGGATATTTTGAATTGGGATAAGGAGGGAACTGTAGTAAGTTCTGCAGGAAGCAAGTTCCAGATTTTACAGGCAGAGTTGGAGAACAGTGATTCACCAGCTGAATTGTTGTCTTTAACAGTTTGTACTAGCATTCTGTTGGAAGACCGGAGGGCTTTTAGGTTACTGTAAGGAGTGATAATATTTTTCAGTAAGGGTGTACTGTCTGGTTGGTAGAGAATTTTGTGAACAACTATAAGTTGGTTATACTGAAGTTGATAGGGTAGTTCTAGCCAGTCTAACGAGTGAAGGTTTTGACTGTGATGGGTTCTATAATCTGATCCTGTGGCAAATCTAGCAATATTATTGTAGCAGCTAGTAAATTTATTGAGGTTTGATTTCCTTAGGTTTGTGAAGATGGGTGAGGCATAAAGAAGGGTTGATAGCAAATTTGTATGGGCAATAACAGTCCTAGCAGATGGGGTTGTGATGCCCATGCCCTGGCCAAGCAATCAAGGAGCCTCAATCCTCAACACTAACACCAGTGAGGGGCGTCTTATATAGGAGGAAAGGATAACAAATACACACAGTAAAGTGCAATTTCCCTTAAGAGCACACAGAGATCACAGTCAGTCCGGGGCTGGTCACTCCCTTGCTCTCCAGGCCCCCAATAAGACTCCTCACTGGCACAGCTATAGGGTCCAGATCTCAGCCAGCAGGGCAAGCTAAAATCTACAGCACCCTCTCTGTCCAACCAGTGCTTCGTGTCCCTGCCCAAGTAGCTGACACACACACACACACACACACACACACACACACACACACACACACACACACACACACACACACACACACACACACTTTGAGATAAGAGTTTATACAACCATACATACACTTCTGGGGAAGGCTGGCATAGGGTCTCTAGCTGTGCCCCTTTTACCCAGACTATACAGTAGAAATCACTGCCACCACCTAGCTAATATTTATCAGCTACTCAAAGGCCCTTAAAAGGGTGTCCAATTATTACTGTGCAATATTATTATCCAATTGGTAGTATAACTAAACAGTCAAGGCTTATTAGAGTGACTTGGTACAGTAATCACTATAAATCTGCAATGTACTCTTGAGCTTAAATTATCTCTACACAAAACAGCCACAGTTGAAAGGTTTTAAAATATTTAATAATAAATAAAAACACAAGATAATACTTCTTACTACACAGTGCTAGTCAAGAGTTCAGATATCACAGAGAAATACTTAAAATAATTCAGTAGTACAGTTCTGACATCACAGAAAACACTTAGTCTACTCTTTCTAGTTTCTAGCTATTTCTAAGAGAAAACGCATGTCTAAGATAAACTTACTTATAGATCAAGACAGTGCTGCGAGTTGGATGGTCAAGACAAAAATGCTTCATGGTCTCTGATTCTCTCTGTTTTTAAAACCACATTCCCGGTTCCCATTACATCATTCTTTACACTTCCCTGGGTTCCCAGGCTAACAGAAACTACATTTACATTCTTAACATCTCCTTGTGTTATCTTGCAGCTGGTCAGGAAGCAGAGCAATAAAAATACATTTGCATGTTTAAATCTAGCAATTTAACTTTTGGTTAACACAATAGAAAGAAAGTCTTCATCTAGCCAGTCTGGAGCTGACTTTAGATCAAAGGGTCACAACATGCTTTACTAGGTCAGCTTTCTGCCAGCAGAGTGTACTGTTGCTACATTTTTTTTCAGTTCCACATCTAACAGCACTTTTTTTTTTTCATATAAGACAACAAGCCTGTGCCTTACATTAATATTTACAAATGATAGAATTATCTATAAAATTCTATCTGGCTAGGCTGGCAGCCTTCACAGGGGTTAGGAGTTGTTTAATCCTGTATAAAGAGCATAGTTTCTTATTAACTGTTTTAATAGTTTTGTCTATGTGAGCATCAAACTTAAGGTTGTTGTCGATGATTACTCCCAGTAGTTTAGTACAAGGTTCTGGGGAAATTATGGTACCATTGTTAGATGTTATGGTGAGAGGTGGTGAGGAGACCTTGCGAGTGGGGGAGAAGAGTAACAGTTTGATTTTATTTGAGTTTTACAGTAGACGGTGACCAATGAGCAAGTTCTCTACTTTGTTTAAAGTGATTTGGGATAAAGATTGTAAGTCTGTGGGGAAGGTGGCGGAGCAGATTAGGGTGCAGTCATCTGGATACTGAATATATGTTGCATCTGGGATGACTTTGTGCAGGTCATTAATGAAGATGGAGAATAGGAAGGGACCTAATATATATCCCTGGGGGACTCCAAGGGTGATTGGCAAAAGGAAATATAGGTTATCTTTCCATAGTTCAGTTTGTTGTCTGCCACTTAGATAAGAATGAAACCAACTAATTGCTAGGTTATCTATGGAGAGTGATTTTAGTGTGTCTAAGAATAGCTGGTGGTTTACCATGTCAAATGCCTTGGATAGGTCTAGGAAGAGGGCAGAAGAGAGCTTGTTGTCATTACAGTTTTGATTTATTGTGTAAGAGAAGGAGAGAAGGGCTGAGGTTGTACTATGGCAATGTCTGAATCAGTGCTGGGAGGGGGCTAGGAGAGTGCTTGGATTACGATAGGCTAGAAATTGGTTATGGATACATTTTTCCATTATTTTAGCCAAGGGAGACAGGATGGCTATAGGCCAGTAATTTGACAGCTCAGTGGAAATTCCCCCTTTATGAAGAGGAATAATGTGGGAGATTTTCCAGATGGAGGGGATATAAGCTTCGGGAATAGTTCTATTAATTAAGATTGAAATGGGGTATGCTATTTCATTAGCGGCTTTTTGGAGATACTCTGCGGGTAGTAGGTCTGCTGAAAGGGTGGTGGGTTTCAGTTTCTTAAGTAGGGACTTAATAAAAGATGTTGGTACTGGATCAAACTTGAAGGGGATGTTATTATGGGATGTGGGATTGGTGGTACTTAGGGTATTGGGAGACAGTTTGTTGGCTAGGGATTGCACGGTTTCTATAAAGAAAGTGTTAAAGGTGTTAGCAACAATTTTAGGAGGTTTTTTGAGGCTAGTTAAGGGGGTAGGGGTAGATGATTGACCTGGGTGGAGAAGTTTATTTATGCCTGACCAGAATTTTTGTGGTTGATTTTGGTGCTTTTGTTGCAGATTACAGTAGTAGTTTTTTTTTATTAGCATAATGGACTTCTTTAAATCATTTCTCAACTGTTTATATATGAGGTGGTCTTTTGGGGATTTAGTGGTTCTCCAGGAGGTCCACGCTTTGTTTCTGCTAATAATTTTTTGTCTTGTATCATTGGTTAGGCATAGTGCTACTTTATTTTTGGTTCTGATAGTATGTTTGGGAGCATGGTTATCCAGGATAGCAAGACATTTAGAGTTAAAGTACGAGACTTCTTCATCTAGTGGAAGCAGTTTTAGGTCAGTCCAGTCACATGAGTTAAGTTCATTTTGGAATTTAGTCTGAATAAAGTTCTTATTACTCCTAATAGATTTGAAGGTAGATTGTTGAGGGATGTCATTTCTTTTCCTGAGTATACAGGTGAGGAAGTGATCACTGATGTCCTCAGGTAGGGTGCCTGCTTTATATACATGGGGGTGGTTGTTTATTAATATCCAGTCTAGGATACTTTCTTTGTTGTTAGGTTTACTGACTCTAGTGGGGGAAGATATGACCTGGGTAAAGCCATATCAATTTATATGGGTGGTGGGGAAGTCTGAGGTACAGGTGTTCCAGTCGATATTAAAGTCCCCGAGAATAATAGTTTCTTGGGGGCAGATAGTGGACAGCCATTGGAGGATACCCTCCAAGGTATTTGTGTTGTCATCTGGAGGAATGTAGATACATGCAATGTTTATAGATTTGTGTTTGTTGATTTGGACCTTAGTGATGAGTATTTCTGCATTGTCAGTTTTTAAGGCATGTGGAGTACTAGTTGTGGATACTTCTAGTGTGGATTTATACAACATGGCTACCCCCCCCTTCCTAGAGAAGAAATCAAGTCTTAATATATTGTATCCCGGGGTATAACCTCATTATCAGAGGTAGTAGGTTTGAGCCAGTTTTCGGAAAGGCATAGTACATCAGGGGAGTGCATATCCGGGAGGACATGTAAATAGTGAATTTTCTTGTTTATACTTCTAATGTTTAGGTGACACACTAGGAGTGAGTTGGAGGCATTATTTGAGTTTCACAGGCTAGTAAGGGTGTTATTTGTGATGTTGATAGTAACAGGTGGGGTTGGGCCTGGATTAGGGTGGATGTCACCATCCACTATGAGGTTAGATAGTAATGTAACAGCAAGTCTCTGGAGTTTTAATAAGAGTTAGTGATAGTATTTAGTTCTAGGGTTAATATATGTGGCTCGAATGGGATGTTGAGTGTTTGCATTAGAAGAGGTAGATGAGAGGTGGGGTAGTAGCTGTTTAAAGCTATTTGGCAGATTAGAAGTACTGGTTTTGGATCTAGGGTAGTGAGAGCCTGGGAGGTATTGATATTCATAGGCTGTGAGAAGATAGAGAATTATTAGTGGAGGTATAAGGCAGTAAAAAGGTTTTGATTTTGGAAGTGTGATGAAAGTTTGTGGAGTTATTGTAGGAGTAATTAAGTGATGCTTGTTTAAAAATAGAGTTGGGATGTAATTAATTAGTTTAGAGTGGGAGACTGGAGAGAGTTTGAGTTATAGGGCTGGGTCCATATAATTAGATCAGATGGTATGCAGAAGCCCTGGGTCTGTCAGGTAGGCACCATACTCCTGGCAATGCAAACAAAACAATGTAGCCTGCAAGCAGACAGCATCTCTGAAGCAAGTTCATAGCAAACGTGTTTTATAGCTGTGGACTAAAATCAATACATATTAAGGTGCCTTTAGCTCCTTGAATCTCTTGAGGATCGCATTAGTGGTATCAACGTACTTACATGATTACAAAAATGAAAAATATAAGCACAATCACATGCTTTAGCTTCAGAGCCTATCCTACCAGTGAAACACTTTTTCACAACAGCTGCTGTAAAGTAACTGCATGCACCTGTCTTTGGCTTCTAGACGGAAGTAGGTTTATTCGTTAAGAAAGGTATGCCTGTGCCCATCTCCTCTGGGCTATGACAATGCCTGGCAGACAGAGGAAGAAAAAAAATGCAGTCTAGAAGAAAAGGTCTCCAAATAAGGAGGACATTGTTATTAGGAATAATAAACCACCCATTTATAAAATTAAAACACCTACTTTGACAGCAAAGAATGAAGTGTCCAGTTCTGATCATATAAGCAGATAACATTATAATGAGAGAATAATCTGGCCCTATGGTGGAGTGGGATAAAGCCCTGACTCTGCCCCAGGAAAACAAAAATCTGTTTCACAAGTGGCATGGGTGCTGGAAAGACTGGGTGGGTGAGATAGGAATGATGGTCCATTGTGGGGGGCGGGAGGCTGCCTAGGATCACTGCAATAGCAGCATTAACAACTCGGTGAGCTCTATGTTAGAAGATGCATGCTTGATTTGGAGGTTGTGCATTGCAGGGCTTGCAAGGCTGCCAGGGGGTAGGGAGGTGGGGGTTAGGGCAAGCTCCCTAACAACAATATGATATGGCACCAGTGTCTTCAATCTCATCAGCCCTGGACGTTTGTCAGATTGAACCCAGGGAAGGATAAGGTAGACCCATTGAATGAGTATAGAAGCAGCAGGGAGGGAGGAAGGAGATTAAAAACACATTTATAAAAAATAGAAAACATTATAAAAAATGTGTTTCACTTCATCTTGTCTGCTTTGGCTTTCAGCTTATTTATTCAGTAACTCTGAATTGTTGATGTAAGTAAACAATCTTTTCAAATTAATATTATGTCACTGTAAGTAATTTGTTTTATGAGTTGGTTAATTGTAGTAGCAGTAATATTACTGCAAGTAATTGCTTTGCTTTTTGAGTAATTAAGAAACGTGACAGTAACAGGGTTACTGTTACAGTGACTTTTGTTACCTGTTTGCTAATGCTGAGGATGAAAAATAGTGGCATGCATTACTATGCTTGCAATTGTATGTGTGAAAATAATTTATGTTTGCAGAATTTAATTTTCTAGATTTACAGGGAATGGGCCGGAGTTGAAGAAAAAATGGAAATTTATGCCTTTTCTTAGTTGCAGAAAATATCCTATAAATCTCATTTCTAGTTTGCTGTTTTGGCAGATTATTAAAAAGGTCTATTATGTGATATGTACCATTAAAATGAGCAACAAGCTTAGTAGTACTCAGCAGGATCTGTCTTGGGCAGATTTTACAGCAGGACAGTAAACAAGTAAGCCCGACTCACCCCATGGTTATTTTCAATTTAGTTGACTGGTTGGACATACTAAATGGTGCCTGTTTATGGAGGAGCAGAATTCTCAACTTCTTTTCTTAAGAACTGGGAGAAAAGCCATAGTAAGGATCAAATGCTCATAATAAGGGATTTTAAATGCTATTCTAATTCACTTGGAGGATTGATAGTTTGCATAAGCATGTATTTTGTGAAGAATAAGAAGTATGATTAATGCTTTGCACTGCTGATTGTAATTCTCAGTGATTACCAGAAAAATCAAACATTTTACGAGGGACAAGGCAAACATATGAGACAAAATCAGGGACAGTTTGAGAGATATGCAGAGGAAACCTGAAGTGATATATTTAGTTTTATTACATTTTCAGTGGCAGATTAAGTGCACCTTGGGGCTCTGGGCAGTTTCAAACAATGGTCCCCCCCACACATTTTTTGGACCATGCATAAATATTTGAGCTCTTTTAAATTGTCCTTCTTGATTTTAGACAATTTGAACTGTCATTATAACCCATCAATGCCCACAACCATCAGTGCAGCCATGTGACTGCCTATGCCTCAATGTCTGACTGTGATAAAAAAAATAACCACAATACAGTATTCCAACTTGCTATATACAAATGAACACTAGGCCTGCAAAACCATTTAAACTACAGACAGTCTCAATACCCAGCAACTAAAGCCCATCTGTTGACTGTATATATCTCAGATGTCTGATAGTGATACAAATAATTATTAAACAATAATGTATTTCAGGTTTGTGTCACGTACACACATACTGTATTTCTCCGTAAATAAGACCTAAGCAGAAAATAAGGCCTAGCATGGTTTTCCAGAGTGTTCATGATATAAGCCCTACCCCAAAAATAAGCCCCAGTTAACAACACATGACAGAGGTGTTGAATTACAAAATAATAATATTACTGACACCTGTTGACTAAGGTTATTGTACTCTGCTCGCCATTTTCGAACCATTTGGACACCCAACTTCTTCTCTTTGCAGAAAGTCAAAAGATTCTTTCCCTGGGAGTCCTCCACAATTCTTACTGTAACCCTAATCCTCACTCACACTTGACGGTTGAGATCCTTGGCCCATAAACACCGGCAAGTGTACTTTGATTGGTCAAAGTACAGACAACGCACATAAAACGTGTGCACTTGATAACGAATGAGTGTGGTTGTGTCTTCTTAACTGTCGCCATTTTGTGTTGTCACTCCTGTCTCGTTAGTCTTCAATTAATCACCCCAGAAAAGATGAGTGCAAAACGAAAGAGCTATTCCGTCAAGCACAAGAAAGGAATTGTGGAGGACTCCAGGGGAAAAAATCTGATGGCTTTCTGCAAAGAGAAGAAGTTGGATCTCCGAATGGTCCAAAAATGGCAAGCAGCATACAATAACCTCAGTCAACAGGCCGACGAGGGAAATGCTAAGAAGTGCAAGTGTGGATCAGGTTGGCAACCATTATTTTGTGAGCAGGAAAACATCATCTGTGAATGGATTGCTAACAGGAGAGCAAAGGCTTTGGTTGTGCGCAGGGCTGATATTCTAGTATTTGTCATTGCAATGGCACCACAGTTAGAAATATCCCCAGAAGAATTCAAAGCATCACAACATTGGCTGGATGGCTTCCTTCAGCGATATGAACTGTCTCTAAGAAGATCAACAACACTGTTCAAGCTGGAAGATACTGAAGTTATTAAACGTGCACTTGCATTCAAGTCCTTTGTTGATGGCATTGACTTTTCTAAATACCATCTCTCCAACATGATTGCTATGGATGAAACTGCAGTGTTTATGGGCCAAGGATCTCAAACAACAATTGATCAGTGGTGTGCCTCGTCAATCTACATTCCCTCCACTGGTTACAAAAGTGCACGTGTTACCTGTACTTTCGCAATTCATCTAGATGGAAAGAAAACCCCACCTCTAATCATTAGTAAGGGCAAGAAAAATAAGATTGAACATGTTTCGGGCATTTACATTCTTGAAACCGAAAAAGCCTGGTGCACACAAGCAGTTATAAGAAAGTGGGTTGATGTAATGCTGCCACTTGATTTGCGAGGTGGTGAAAGAGGTCTGCTAGTCTGGGATTCAGCCAGCACTCTTCCAGAGAAGAATAGATCAAATGATGATTCCCACAGGAATGACTGCCTAACTCCAGACTCTTGATATTGCAATAAACAAGACATTCAAAGACCATTTACGCATGGAACTCAATGACTACATTGAAAATAGAGGCAAGAGGTCATGACTTGGGTGAAGAATTCATGGGATAAAATCACTGACAGCTGTGTATGCCAATGCACTATGAGCAGGCTACATGGACAAGCAGTGCTCATTTAAGGAGAGCTCTATTGCTAGGCATGACAGATTGGGGCCAATGGTTCTACAGGAAATGGAGTCGCAAGAAATTCAGGCCGGAATTTTGGGGTTAGAAACTTATGACAATGTTCCAGAAGAAGATGACATGACTATATTTGAATAACTTTTCCGTTACTGGGGCAACAGAATGGATTGCTTATGCTTTCAGCTGCCAGCAAGCTCTTGTCAATTTTTTGACTTTATTGTATTAAGGTAACATTTCGGGTAATTATAAAGTAAGGCCACTAGTTCCCAGACTTCATTTTTATGACTTTTCATCATTCTTCTCTTACAGTTTGGATAAGGAATAAAGAAAGCATCACCACTCAAAAAGTGACAGTTATTCACCTGTTTTATTCCCTTCCTCTAATACACATGTATTGAGATTTTTATGCACTTTCTGTTAAGCATAAAATATTGCACTGTGAAAGCCAAGGTGTAGATATTCTGAAGCTGAAATGTTCGTTGCACTGTTTATGTAGAATTTTGACACAACTGTTAACACGTCACCTAGAACTGTTGTCCAATTACGGAAAAGTACCAAATAAATGTCAATTTGCGTACATTAATAAATGTCGATTTGTGTATATGAATAAATGTCGATTTGTGTACATGAATAAATGTCGATTTGCATACATGAATAAATGTCAATTTTTGTGCATGACTAAATGAATAAATGTAGATTGTTGTACAGGAGGAGGGTAAATAAGGCACCCCTTGGTAATAAGCCCCAATGCGTATTTCGGTGGGGGAAAAGTATAAGACCCGGTCTTATTTTACGGGAAATACTGTAGTAGCCCAAGCATTTCATCGTATTTCACAAAAATGCATACTAGTTCTGCAAAAGCAGACTGTTTAAACTGAACAAACACAAGGGCAATTTTGTTTAATTCAGTGACAACCCCCATCCCCACCCAACAGTTATAGCCATTATGTTGCACATCCCTCATCTGATAGTGATAAAAGATAATACCTCTTGATCTCTTAGCTCAAGAATCAGGGACAAAGGCACATAATCTCTGACAGATTTCTTTATAAAGGTGCTAGAATAAGAGTTTTTGCATTAGCATGCATTTTCTGAGTGATGTGAAGTCTGAGACTATAATGTCTGTCATTATTTATTGACTACATTTCTCAACGTTTTAACAGAAAATGCACATCTTATAAAGAACAGAACAGAACAAAATATGTGCAAAATTAGAGACATTCTGAAAAGTTGGAGACAGTTGAAAGTTATGTAAAGTCAACCATGTTTTACATAAATAATAGCAGTACATATTCCAGTTTATTTCACACAAATGCAGATTAGTCCAGCAAAACAAGCCTCACTACACCCAGCACAGTTATAGCCACTCTGTCATGTAAACCTCATCTGACTATTATAAAAAATACCCTTTAACCTTTCAGTGCAAGAATCAGAGACAGACCTAAAAAAATAATGGAGGATAAACACCTCATATCAGGGACACATTTTATGTATTGTTCTTATATATTTAAAAAGCTGCTAGAATAACGTTTTTTACAATGGCATGCATTTTCTGAAGGATATGAAATCTGAAAAATCAAATGTCTGAAATCATTTATAGACTGCGGTGGTGGTGCTGTGGAAGCATTGTCGCCTCACAGTTAGATGGTGCCCGTTCGATTCTCAGTTAGAGCGTCTACTGTGTGGCGACATGCGTGAATGGGCATTCCTTCATTGAAGGTTGTGCGTTAGGCCCGGCAAGCCAGCACGTAAAAACTCTACTGCCAATCATTAGCAGACCGGAGTTCCGTTGTGGCGACCCCTAACCGGGAAAAGCCGAAAGACACAAACAAACAAACAAACTCCTCAAGGATTTGCCAGTAAACAAAAACTTATGTGGCACAGAGCAAAATGTGAGGCAGTAGGGATATTCTATGAAATCAGGGAAATTTTCAATTCTGTTTCATACAAATGCCAGAGAATAAATATTCCAATATATTTCACACAAATTCAGACTAATCTTATAAAATCAGACTTTAAAATGAGCAAAAGATAAATGGGTAAGTTGCTTTCAGTTACAGACACCCCCACATTTACTGACTGCAATACTCAATGATTTGCACCAAAGCCACAAACTATATGAGGCGCAGGCCAAAATATAAGGGAAAACTCAGGAATATTTGGTAAAATCAGGAATAATTTCAACTTTGTTTCATACAAAAGGCCACAAGATAATTGCTACAATTTATTTCATACAAATGCACACTTGCCAACCAGACTTTAAAATAATCAAACAGCATGGTAAGTTGATTTCATCCATATCCACTCTCTTGCGCACAATTTAATGGCTGCAATCCTGAATTATTTGACAGAAATCCAAAGCTTTTATAAAGCATGGACCAAAATATGAGACAAATTTAGGGACAGTCTGAAAAATCATGGACAGTTTTAAACATTGTCTTACACACTGACAGCGCAAGAAAGTAATGCAGCTAGATTTTAAACTGAGTAACAAGTTGCACAGAGCCCACAAAGATTCTTCTATTGTGTCCAAAATAGGAGAGCGACATGGTGTCAGAACTGGGCTCGAAGAGAATGAAATTCAGACACATGGGGTGCAGAGATGACAGTGAAGGTAAAACCAGGAGAAACAAGCACAAAAAGAGCCAGAGAAGAATCAAAGGTAATGAGAAGTAGCACAAACTGTTTATGTGATAAAAGAGAGAAAACGGGGCATTACAAGGGCACAAACCACATTAAAGGGAAGCGGAAAGCATGAAAAGTTTGTTGGCTAAAAGAATGTTTAAAATAAAGATATTTGACGAAATGATTAACAGTTAAGCAATATGAGCACATTTAAAGCAAAACAAGCATGTTTAAAGATAAAATGAGCATATTTAAAGTTAAGAGACTGTGTTCAAAGCAAAACTGGGCATGTTTAGAGCAAAATGAGCACAAGAAAAGTACACTGGGCATGAAAACGAGCAAAATGAATATAATAACACAAAAAAAAGGGCACATTAAGCAAAAATAAAGCAAGGCAACTGCATGTGTTTTGGCAAAGTGCTATGTTTTGACATAACTGAGGACAGTGTGTAAGATTAGCCCGTATGGTGAGTCAAAAAGATCAATTTTTGGATGAATGTAATGAGCTTTGGAACATGTTTTTAAGAGAGGATAGCCTGCCAGTTTTTTCCACAATATTTTTCCACAATATTATACCAAACAGAGTTCTAAGGTCTAACAATCAAAACCTATTAGTAGTACACAAACCATGTCATCCCCCAGGCAAACACTTACTATCTTTTAACCTTGCCCGTCTCTGGAACTCCCTTCCTCCATCCATTCGTACTATCACCAACAAATTCATGTTCAAAAAATCACTCCATATATATCTAAGATCCCAATGGGATTGTTCTTGCTCCCTTCCCTCATAGATCTATAACAGTACAGCTCCCTCACACCTATGACACACAACTCATCCCATTAAAGCTTATGTTCCCTCACAATGGTTATTTAATAATGAAGGCATATCTCAAAACTGTTTTTATTCTTGAATATTTTTCAAATTTAAGCCTAAATGTATTAATGTTTTATCTCTACTCTGTATAATTATCTTGTAGTTATAGCACACACCTAATTTTGTCTATATCAGAGCTTTTCTCCACATTTTTTTTTGAATGTCTCTCAAATTTATACCTAAATGTATTAATGCTTTATCTCTACTCTGTATAATTATCTTGTAGTTATTGTATGTACCTAATGTTGTCTATATCGGAGCTTTTCTCCCCAGGACTCCATTGAAAATGGGTTCTTCTGGCCCAATGGACTATCCTGGTAAACCAACTGCAAATAAATAAATAAATAAATAAATAACTATGACTTCGTATTGTTAAAGTTATTCAAAGTATTTCAAAGTGTATAAAAGTGCTTGGTGTTGTCCAGTAAGCCAAAATCATGTTGGAGCCAGTCTGAAAGGTTGAAATTGCTGCCGACCACATTGTTGCTACTTGTTCCTGCACCGGAACCTGTAGACCCAGAACTACGTCCATTGACATAATTTCCAACTCTGCTACGGACGACAGTAGTATGTCTACATTGTATTGAAAACCGACACATTCCAACTCTTATTTGCATTTTTGCAGCTGGCATCCTTTACATAAAAAATAGCCATTGTCAAGGGACAGTGTGTAAGATTAGCCCGTATGGTGAGTCAAGAAGATCAATTTTTGGATGAATGTAATGAGCTTTGGAACATGTTTTTAAGAGAGGATAGCCTGCCAGTTTTTTCCACAATATTTTTGAAGAGGTAAAAATGAAAAGGAGAAATGGTGTTTATTTACCTTTGTTGGGTAACAGTCAAGTTTCAGATACTAACATAACAGCTTCCTCTAGCGTTAAAAGCAGTATTGTGTTTAATAAAGGAATGATTGTTCCATTCAACAGGCACTTTAGGGAAATTAAACATATTATTTCAAATTCTTGGGACATATTTAGGTGTGATACAGAGGTGTTTAACAAAGTTGGTGAGTATCCCACTGTAGTTTATCAAAAAGACACCTGTTTTAAAATGATGCTTGAAAGACCTTTGTCTGATTCCCCAGTTGGAAAGATTTCTAAGTGTGGACATTGTTCACAATGCATCCATTTACTTGAAGGAACAGAATTTTTTCTTCACGGTTATGGTTGCATTAAACCCCACAAAAAATATAATTGTGACAGCAAGGGAATTGTTTATATTGCATTGTGCCAATGCTCTTCTAGTTTTTATGTTGGTAAGACTGTTCAACAGTTTAGGTACAGAATTTATCAGCACATTTATGACATTGGTAAAAGGGATGAACGCAATGCTTTATTCAAACATATTAAGGAAAATTCTTAACATTTTATTAAGTTTATTGTTGTTGACAGTGTTGTACAGGATCCTAGGGGTGGTCCTATGGATTTGTTTTTATAGTTTTTAGAACTCAAATGGCAGCTTAGATGCAATGCCGGCTGTCCACCTGGCCTCAATGAGGTCATTTCTATTTCTAGTTTTCTTAGTTTTCTTACATTAAAGTCTATGTGTGCGATTAAATAATTTTTATTTTTTATTAATAATTTTTTATTTTAGCATTATTGTTCATGTATTTGATTCCATGTACTATGGAATTTTATGCATTATTTCATGTTAACTGTTGTCTGCTTGTTGCACAATTAATTATGCTTCAGGTGTGTGTGTCTGTTAAATGTGTATTTAAACTCATTTTTTATTTTGTGGAGTTATTCTGAAGAAGTCTTATCTATTTGAGTGGATGAAAGCAGTTATCTGGAGCTCAAATTCACTGCAATAAATTAGTGTTGGGGAACTCAGTTCATGTGTTTTTTGAAATACAGTCAAAGTATAGCCATTTTGAAAAGTTTCTTGTGCTGGGTAAGTCTATTTGCAAACTGCCACCATTATAGAGTGTGTCTTGCACTGTAAAGAGTTGCCTAGCAAGGTAACACCATTTTGGAGACATTTTAGTGTGCTGTATGCAATGTTATTCACAAAGTGCAACTACTTCAGAATTTTCTTGAGTTTTGGCCAAGAGAGGTCCAGTTTATTCTCATTGTGCAGTTATTTGATATGTTTCTTACACTAAGAGGTGATTTCTTGCAAAACAATATTGTCCAGGACCCCTTCAAGAAACACCTTACACCAAATGACATTTGACAACCTTTATTAAATTTCCATAAATATAAATGTTAATCAATATTCATTAATTTTAACCAAACATGATATAGGTGAAACAACATACATGTAAAATGATCTTAGGACAGGACAGCGTACACCTGCTCATCCTGATCAGTAAGCAGCGTCCATACCTCCACTCACTTACTTATGAAGCAGCGTACCTGCTAACTTCCATTACCATTTATCGGTACTTATCAAGCAGCGTAACTGCTCACTTTCATTACCATTTATTGCATTATGCCATCAATCCAATACACAGCTTCGCCTACTTGCTTATATACTTATCAAACAGTGTAACTGCTCACTTTCATTACCTTTATTGCATTATACCATCAAACTGCTGCACCACTGCATCCCATGATGTCTAAATAATAAAACTCTTAATTCTAGCATGTATTGTACATTATCCTGTATCACAAATCGAACAAGGTCATAAAACATTAATACTTATTCTAGAGTAAGCAAAAGGTTGGCTGTGCTTCATTATCCTGGACAGTCATGAGTTTCTTCTTCTTCTGAATCACTGTGCTTGCCTTTTCACCTATCCATTTCTGATTACTCACCCAATGACCCCACCGCTTAATCGATACCAAAGCATGCTCATCTGCAAATTCACTGTATCGCCACCACTGGAACTCAGTACACCACCATCTACAAAGAAAAGGACAAAATTAAACCCTCTAATAGGAACGAGAAGGCTCCACCTTATACCCACCTATTCCAAATTACAGCCGCAGCATTCCAAGACCCCATCTGCAAGAAAGAAAAAGACATGTAAAACATCCAAAATACATAAGACACCAAGACATCTCCAAGGACAACCTATCCTGCTAACCCGGGAAGGAATGTACTACCGCCACTCTCCACTATGACAAAGCAGCCATAACTGAAGTAATGCTTCCTATGACCCTATCAAATACCCAAGATAAATTTAAATACCAGTGGAGTATATTAAAAATAAACCCCACACCTGAAGGGACCTATCCCTATCAACAACCCGGGTAACTTTGCAATTCCAGACCACCAGTGCAGTTGGACATGCTATACTTAAAGAAATCCCAATCCCTCAGAGTCACATGCTCCAAGGATCCAGACCTTGTCAATACAATGAACAAACCATGCTGGAGGGATAGGTTCCTGACCCAGAGACTCCCCAGACTCTGGAATAGACTGCCCATACATGTCAAGCAGAGCACCTCTTTGGCCCTCTTCAAAAGGAACCTTGATGACTGGATGGGAGATAGGAAATTCACCCTGGGGATCATGTCAGTTGCCCTGCTAGACAGGGGTCCAGGGAAGCAAATACTATGAAAGGAAAAGTGCTTCGCTCAACTGACAATGACCACGCCTAAAACCACATCCACAATGGAACCTCCCTTTCCGCCAAACATACCAAGCACTACTCTTATGACTTATAAATTGCCAACACAACAGGATTTCCTTTAACATACCCCCTCTGAAAGATTTGAAGTCTGAAATTCAAATGTACTTCACTGGCCGGTGCCTAGTTCTCAACCTTTCATTTCCAAAACGAGGAACACTAGCATTTGAATTGTGCAACAAATAGGAAAAATGAGTAACACAGTAGTAACGGTTTACTAACAATTTGCTGGTTTTACTTCTAACAAGGATCTCTTAATGAATTAATACAAGCTGCAACAATCCCAAAGGATTCTCATTTGTACCGTTGCTCCTGCCCATCACTCCGGCAGCTTGCGGATCCCCCCCTGCACTACTGCAGCTCTCGAAGCAATCAAACCCACCTCGGGGAAACATTCTATCCCCACATACTGCCATGCCACCACAAAACAAGAAACAACTGACAAGCAACAATGGATACACTCGGCAGTGCAAAAAAAAAAAAAAAGTATGCTAAACTACTGCATAAAGCTTTTCCAAATCCTTAAAGTAATCCTGCCGTGTGAGACCACCCTGAAAGATGAAAATAGCTCTCTGCTAACAAAAATCTGCATGTCATTACATTGTTTTAAAAGCATACTGCTACTCACAGTATTTCCTTAAACACTGCCGTGGTTGTCCCGATGAAACATTCTTCTGTTCTTATTTTCCACCCTTTCCCCACACGTCTTCTTCCTCACCTCATTAAATATATGTTTTCGCAAACCCAATAAACCATTCACTAAACATTTCTTACTGCAACCATTACCATCACTACTGAAAAATAAATAAATAAGTTCCCTAAATACATGGCCTTCTACTTTGTCGGATCAGTTGCTTAATTGTATTTACCAGTCACTTCTTCCACCTGTCCATGATCATTAATCCTTCCTAAGCTATGTTCATTAACTCTCAGCTCACCTTTGGCTTGTACTCCAGCTACAATAACTCATCCTGTTGCCATCAATGATAACTCAACAGTCTTTCATTGACGATCCCCTCTACTACCTACTCATTTGATGTATCAAACCCTGATCATTTCTTCTGGAAAAAAAAATTGTTTGTATAAACAATACCTTCACATAGAGAGAGAATGACATATACTTACAATACTGCTCTAATTCAGTAGCCTTCCTTGTAAACTTCTCTATTGCCATACTTATCTACAAACCTATATCTGCACAATATGTCTGATGTTATGGAAATAATACCCTTACACAATGACAATTCACAAAGCAACTTTTGTAATTTTAGACCCATAACCATCTTATCTTCTTTTTCCAAAATGATGGTAAATGTAGTAAAATTGACTCCTGCACCACTGTACACGCATATATTTTTGTCACCTACTAAAAAACTTAATCTAGGCCATAGCATTGATACAGCCCTTTTATCTTTTCTTACTGCATGCAAACTACACCTTCTGCGAAATCCGCCACAGGGTTCTACTTCCCTAAAAGGCATACTGCTCTCACGGGCAAAAGTTACTACTGCAGGACGCATGCACAGGGAGTACTTGGTAGCAAGCAAATGTCGAAGCCTGTGAAAAGCCAAGCAAGGTTGACCGACAGCCCCACCCCTGTTTACTGTTCACCCAAAAGAAAGTCCCAATGTTACACCATTAACAGCTCTCTCCCAGACACACTGCGATAAGCTGCCTGCGTAAAAAAAAAAAACAGGAGCAAACACCAATCCACCCTCCCTAACAGTCCACTGCACTGTGCAAAGCTTCCATTGATAGATGTCACTCTCCTCACCTAACTAACCTAAACAACTCTTTCTCCCAATACAACCGCCATATTTATGTCAAGGTCTGACACCGAAAAAAGAAGGCTCAGAACCCTATCATTGCAAAAGTACCACACACCAGACCAAGCAAGGAGCAAAGCCATTCCTCCCCCCCCCCTTTTTTTATTGTATTATACTATATGAATATGCCGACACGCAAAAGTACCATTTACCCCTCATATGGCCAAATACCCACCTCAACCCCTACACATAGCCATTCTGTAGTAGTAATAATAATAATAATAATAATACCTCTATGAACACTAAATTTATAGCAACTGCATACAAATTAATTAAGGATTTGAAATTTCAGGACAAAATTTTGCTTTCAGAGTATTGGGTAAACAAAGTAACAGTAACAGACAATCAGATATTAAAAGCAATTGATATAACTAGGAAATCAGTTTCTTTTCAAAAACTGATGTACACGCAATTGATGATTTGGAACAATGCATATTACACACATCTTAGATTACATAAATTTAACCCTAGGAATTCTCCAATTTGTCCATACTGTGCAGATCAAACAGCGGATCTTCTTCATATGTTCTGGAGTTGTAAATGCGTATATAAACTTTGGAACTCTCTTAAAGTACAACTGCAAAAGATGGGTTATCAAAGTTCTACACTGTCATGGGAATTTATGATTCTACACATTCCTCCAAGAGATCTTTCCAGATCGCAAACTATTATTTGTATGAATATTTTTTTGCTGATGAATCTCTATATAGCCACAAATTGGCTAGAACCACATAAGACATCATGGAATAATTTTAAGCTTGTGGCTATAAAACATATACTAGCACATAAATTACTTCTGAAACAAACTAACAAAAATATTAATAACCCGAAAATATGGGAAAAGGTCTTCAATATTATATTAGCATGATACTGATTTTAGGAATATATTAAATATAGGAAGCATTTCATGTAGATATTGTATAAATGGTTTGTAGTAGTTATAGTGTATTATGTGTGTGATGTTTATTGTATTTTTGTAATGTTTTTGGAAAATATATTTCAATAAAAATTTATTATGGAAAAAAAAAATAATACCTCTATGAATAATACTGGTACCAAACAATCTTTCCTTAACTTCTAACAGTCCTTGACATATTAACAAAAAGAGAACTCAAAGGGTACCGTCTCCTCTAAAACAAATATGCATCTCATCTAGTAACTCTTTCACAAACATTATCGAAGCTTATTAGCAACCACAACCTAGACTCACCTATCCTAGAATACCGCCTTACTAGAATAGCCCATAGCACAACAACATAACTACCTCTCTCCACTACTAGCACCACTGTTCCTGCATACAGACGCGCATTCCTCACAACTCATACCCAGAAATAAACCCACAGAAAGACCGCTAGCAGCCAAAACCATGCTACACCACTAAAGCCCGCAAAATTCCCAATCGGAACAAACAGTAGAAAAATTCCACACAACTTCAGCTCGCATCCTGCTTTCTATGTGACATTAAACCGTCTTTGTTGACCCGGCAGTTAACAACAGAAAATCAGCCCCTTGTGTTTCTGTGTGTGTGTTTATGAATGGAGAAAGCGGATGACTCTGTTAGCTCCACACTGCTCATGCGGTGCTAACTGTTGACTAAGTCGCTCAGAACCAGTGAAAAGGCATTACCGAAAATCCAAAAATTCACCTCAGAACATGGCGCTACAGACTGGCTCGTAAAGGAGATTTTTATTTACAGCCACAGCTCACTCTTACAGCCCTCAATCTTCCAGTGCAAAAATTTAACCACCACCTCTTATAAGCGCAACCTTAAATTGCTATCATCCCAAACTAATATCACCCCCATCATTAGAGCCTGAACTCAATTGAAAGGAGAGGAGAACAAAATCAATAGATAGCTAGATATAGCTATATATCCAATTACTCACCTCCACTAACTAACCAAGGCCTACCCAGCACCAGTATACCTAGGTCATCTCGAACATGAACTTGCCATGTAGCAAGTTCACACCAAAATGTGACTCCTATTCCAGTTACAGGCATCTGTGCTGAGCCAAGATCCTACTTGGTAGACTCCAAAGGTGTAGAATATAGGGGGAACCGTAAACATCTTCTTCTTGTATCAGAATCATCACTATCGCAACATTGTTTCTGTGATGCAAACTTCAAATCTAAGAGTGAATCAGACACTGTTTCCATACCAGAATGTGTTCAAAATTCTGATTACATACCAGAAAATGTTCAAGACATTCCACAGGTCAAACATTTTGCATAGACAGTTCCTGATGATAATTCTAATTTCCAGTTTTATATCACACGATATGGGCGAGTATCTATGCTAAGTGTGAAATACACAGCAATGTGGACTTGATTGTATATACATGTATATTTAGTATTGTGTAATGCATGACAAAGAATTACCTGTGATTTCTGCATGCTAAATAGGCTCATAGTGTCATAAGATCTATTTCTCCAAGAAGGAGGATGTAGATCAGATTGCAAGTGAAGTGTGCTGTATCTTTTAGAAGCATGTCAAGGCTGTACATGCACATATCAATTCCAGACATGTGCACTCCCTAGTGCCATTTTGTAAGAACAGCCACAGTGAGAGCATGCATGATCGTAGATGTTAATTTGTATAGAAGTTACTTAAGTTAAAGTCAGTAAAGCTCTATAGTAATGTGTTTATATAGAATAAAGCTGCTTGAACAAAACCCATGAAGACTCTTCTATTGTGTCCAAAGTAGGAGAGAGACAACATCTAATCAGCATAAAATTTAAATAGCACATACCACAAAAATCTTCCAACTTCCAACAGGAATGAAGGCTACCACTCAGAATAACTTAAAAAACAGAGCAACAAAAATGATGGAAAAGTATAAGCTCGTTACCAAGGAAACAATCTGTAGACTTTAATGAACAGTATCACAAAACTTTACCCCACAATGTCTTATTTTTGCTTTAGAGAAAGAAAGATGTAAGATGCGTGCCCTTTTTCTTTAAATTATTGGTGCCGCAAGTATGTTGGTCATGCAGTGTGGATTTCTTCATAATAGCCAGTTTCAAATTTCACACTGAATGAGGGGGATTCAGAAAATTATGAGAAGGAGTATATCAAGCCTGAAAATAGGGACATACCTCCAAAAATTGAGAAATCCAGTGCAGGGGTAAATTAGACCTGAAAGTAAGTATGTTACTCTGCAATAGGGACAATTGAGAGGTCTGTCCACTACCTAACCTACCTCTTCCTATACACAATTTAGTGTTTTTTTATTATGGTTTTATGCTTCTCATATACACCCAAGAGTTGTTTGAAAATATGATGAAGTCTTAGTTTTCACATAGTTTTCTGAAAGAGTTCATTAGTTCTCTATATAGTCTGGTGCACTGCTGTGGGTATTGGAAAAATGGCACTGTTATTGTACAGTTTGGGAGAGTGGATAAGTATTAAGTATATTTAGGGAAGAATAATTAAGTATAAGCTTTAAGTAACTCAAGAGCTAGCAAAGTCTTAAGAACTTACATACAACATTGATAGCATGTTGTGGTTAACATGTTTTTTCAATGTCCAGAAGCTTTACCACTTCCAGACAGATATTCACTCCTGCAGCCTTACTGCAGCAAATATGTATTTACTGCAGTAACTTCATGAACTGAAATGAAACCGATTCCATAGTCTAATTCTAGCACTCCTTCCTCAGGTAAAGGGTCACAAGACTTTTCTAAAACAGTGTACATGTGTTTTGTGAAAAAAGGCATATGAATGTGTACTACAAAATGTGGGAAGTGCTGCATATAATTCAGTCCCTGTATTTGATTAGTAAAAGCTAATTTGTCCCATTTGTCCACATTAAGTCAAACACATTCAGGGGGAGGTGTAGGAATTTGCCAATGGTGTGTCTTTTCTACCTTCATTTTCATGGACAAAATAGGAGCAATTAAGGTTTACAGAGTATCCAGTCTGGAGATATCAGGGTTGATGATTTCTGGTATACTGTTAATCTTGCCCTTTTAGCCTTAATCAATGGTAATTTACAGCATGCACTGGAGTAATTTACTACTGAGTGTAAACATGTAGAATGAAAATCAGCACCTCCAGCTTAAAATACATGGTTCCCTCTTGAAAAAGAGTTGATGTTTTTCTCCTGGTGAAGGTAAACAGATAACATATGTGGAAGAGATTAAGTATCTTGGGGCCTTGCTAGTGGGTGACAGTAGAGGGGATTGGGAGACTGAATAATGGAAGGGTGTAGTGGCACAGTATTACAGGCTTTGTACCAGATCATGGTGTCCCTATCTTCACCTATGTTGTTAAGCACTGAGTAATGACTGAAGGGATGAGATCTTAGATGCAGGTGTTATAAATCAGTCTTTTGCAAGTTAGCTGAGCTCATTCTCTATAACACAGTAAGAAGCTAGAAATCCAGGAGGATTTCCAAGTGCAGCTACTGCTCCTTCATGTTGAGAAGAGTCAGTTCAGGCAGTCTGTGCATGCTGTAAGGATGCCTTCTGGTATCTCAAACGGGAGTATGCCATGGGTAGATCCAGGTCGCAAAAGGTAGTTATTGTATTTCTCATCTTGTCTAAAATAACATCTGTGGGATCTCACTGGATGAGGTGGAGAATGGAGAGATGATAAAATCAGCAAGCAAAGGAGAGTAGTATTGCTGGAATTAAATTCATCCTCAAGTCTTGGTGAGTACCTTCATGAGGTGACCCTGTTTTTACAAAATCTCACCAACACTGATATATAGACTGTATCTTATACAGCATATATCATGGACAGAAGTAGGTTATAAAATAAAAAAGACAGTTGGGTGCACAAGTCCCAGGAAAAAAGGGCCCAATCCTGGTAGGCACACTTGTGACAGGACTGAAAAAAATGACAATGTACAATCCTGAAGACACATTCCTACAATGGGGCTAGGCCAGGCTTAGGGGGAAGATGGCCCCCTGTTGTAGAAGGAAGTAGTAGTCAACAAAACACAAAAACTTACAGTCCAGAAAACAGACATAAAGATGATAGGATGGACTATTGAGGATAAGAAAGAAAGTATGAGATGTTACTGTTATGCAAGAAGTCCAACATTTCTGGACAGAAGATATACAGAAAGACAAAAAGACTAAGACAGAAATTAGAGGAAAGAAAAATACTTGTGTGATGATGTGAGGTACTGCCAGCTATGCCAGGAGAAGTAGTGCAGTGGATGTATAACATATATCAGAATGGCTAGCTGGAATTTTATAAAGAATTATATGTCATTTGTGTATCAAACTGATTTGTACAGATGCTTTTGTTGAAAATGTACTTGTAAAGCTGCTTGTGTTAAAAACGTACTAACAGTGGGTCCTGCTGGATAGAAAAGAAATACACCTGAATGTCAGACTGTATTGTAACGGTTGAAAGGAATATATTGTAACAGAGGATACTGGAAGAGAAGAGGCTAATCTCAGTCCAGCTAACTTTGAAAAATAGTCTGAAATTAAATTACTTGGTTTAGGCCATAAAGATTGTATCTTATAGTTCTGACTGCAGCCAGAGATGAAATGTCTGTGAAAACCAGGACTAGGAATCCTACTATATTGTCCTTAGAGGTGAATTAATTGCTACCCTGGAAGGGTGGAAGTTTTGAAATGGTTTTATAGCTTCCAGATGTTATAACACATAAGGTCTATCTGTGTGTATGGTAACACATATGTGCTAAATTCTGGTTCAGTTTCTAGCAAAGGGGGTAGTGTGGGAACCATAGTCAGATGACCAGATATTCTGTAATCCAGCACTGAAATGATGTTTTAATACTAGATGAGAGAGAAGTCTCAGGACAGTCTGTTTTTGAAACCTGACAAAGAAGGAAGACCACTTGCCCACTTAAACTTGCCTTGCTTTAGTAAATAACGAGGCAATAGTAATTCTTTAGATCAGTCAGGAAAATATAGTGAGATTAGTTAAGTACTGTTTTTCTGTATCTGTGTGAATCTATCTGTCTGTGTTATTTTTAATATTTCCTGTGACATGAAACTCTGGTGTTTATTGTAAATAGATATTTAGTATTTTCATGTTCTTTTATTATTTATTATCAAATATATTTAAACTTTTCATTGTGGCTGGTCTTTTAGAGAATATTTTAACCTTTGAGAGTACTTACATTTATTTGGTGACACTGTGGTCACTCCTGAAAGCCTTACTGCATTGGTCAAACACTACCATTTGTATTAGTATTAATTCTACTCAGTCTAACTGGGTACCCTTGTAACAGCCTTAAAGCAGCTAGCTTTGGAGTGTTCTGGTGGCAGTACGTACCTTATAGTCTGGGCAGAAGGGGACATAGCTGGTAAATCTGTGCCAGCCTTTCCTAGGTGTGTGTGTGTGTGAAAATCAAATCTTAAAGACTGCATGTGTCAGCTACTTAAAGCAGGGACACAGAACACTGGTTTCACAGAGAGGGTGGCGGAGGACTTGGCTTGGAACACTTGGCTAATGACTCAGCTCTACAGCTCTACAGTTCTACAGCTCTCCCCTCTCAACCCTCCCTCAGGGAATACCATAAAAATATAACTACCCCTGCTATCACTAGGTAACAGGTCCTTAATGCTCTCTCTAAGGCCAAAAAGACTGCATCAATGCACCCAGACAATATCCCAGAATGATTTCTAAATAGCATGAAACATGAATTATCAGGGCCTCTGGAATTGCTATTTAACTATAGCCTCCAAACAGGCTTCATGCCAAATGATGGAGACCAGCAATTGTCATCTCTCTGCACAAAGGTGGGTCATCTACAGACCCATAAGTCTCACTTGTCTTATATGTAAAGGCATGGAAAGAATTATCATGGAACTGATCAATAGTGGTATAGCAAACCTGTAGACACTGGACTCAACCCAGTTTGGTTTCATCAAGGACAGATCATGCCTACTCAATCTGGTGGATTTCTTTGAGAAGGTCACCAAAGCAATGGATGAGGGCAAAATGGTTCACACTATCTACCTCAACCTGGGCAAGGCATTTGACACAATACTGTACTCAGGCATTGTTGAGAAACTCATGAGGTAAGCTACAAACTCATATGTCACCCCGTGGATAGCTAACTGGCTCACAGACAGGGCCCAGGAAGTTAGAATTGGTGAGTCCACCTCTACAAAGAGGCCAGTCACAAGTGGAGTCCTTCAGGGATCAGTCCTTGGACCACTCCTGAAGTCAAGGCCAGTGTCAGTGGTCTCTGGCTGACTAAATTTGCAGATGATTGCTAATTAGGAGTTGTCATTGAATCCCACACTGACACAAATGTTTTCCAGGAGGGGCTGCCACAGACAAACAACTGGTGTCAGAGCCATGCACTAAAACTAAATGCCAAGAAATGCATAATAGTATCCCTTCAGAAGTCATCCTCCCCTGGTAACTATTATATTGACAACACACCCCTTAGAGTTGACCCAGCAGTCAGGGTCTTAGGGACATACATAGATAGTTATCTTGCCTTTGACCATCACATGTCTACAGTAGTGAAGAAACCCTTCTATGTTGCACAACTTATAAACAAAGGTATGGCATCTAAGTCCAAGGAAGTCATTGCTCCACTGTATTTGTCATTCATCAGACCTATCATTGAGTACAATGCTCCCTTTGGTATGTACCTAACCAGGGATATCCAACAATTGGAATGCCCACAGAGGTTCCTCACTAAAGAAATATAGGGCATAAGTAAAATGTCCTATACAGACCACCTCAAGGTTCTATCCCTGTATTCTGTCCCCTACAGGCTTTTGAGGAGAAATCATTGCCTGACATACTGAGCATTGTCAGACCCCACTCTGATGGACCTCCTGCATGTTGCAAAACAAACAGCACCAGAACTATCCATTCTAAAGACTTAAACCTTCCCTGTGATATAAATAGGACCTGCTGGAGAGACAGGTATGTATCCCAGAGATTACCCTGTTTTTGGAACAGGCGCCCCATCCATGTGAAGCAGGAAATTCATCCCTGGTTTGGCACCTATGTCTCTAATGGACAAAGGCAACCTGTAAAAGGTTAATCTCCCAGGCCCTAGCTTGTAAATGTTTCATCTCCCAAGCCCCTGCTTACACTTATCAAGAATATCAGAACTTGTCTGAGATTTGAGATGCATGGCTAGGCTTAAAAAGGCCTTGTGGTCATTAGCCTAGTAAACACCTATGAACCTATGAATCTTACTGGGGCCTGGAGAGAAACAGAGGGAAACTCAGCCTCTGGACTAAGTGTGTTCCTTGTGTGCTCTAAGGGAAAATGTGCTTGGTGCAGAGAGCTGCATCTGAAAATACTGTGTGTATCTATTTTTGTTGCAACTGAGTATCCCTCCAGTGTCAGTGACGATGATTAAGACTCCTTGATTACTGGCCCAGAGGAGGGGCATCACAAATTGGTGAGCAGTGGTATGGATATTAATTGAACTTCTGTAGCCTGTAGGCAGTTGTCACTGAAGGTATGTGTACTCTCTGCATTCAAAAGGTAAACATACAGTTTCATTTTCACAACAGTTTTATTTTTTTTGTTAGCTTAATTTAGTCAGGGAAATGTTAGCTTAATTTAGTCAGGGAAAATAGGCAAAGATGTCAGCAGAGGATTATAGCAAGCTGACAAAGAACCAGTTGGCGAAGGTGTGTGAGGCCAAAGGACTGGTGCATGCCAACCTAACAACCTGACTAATGAGGAAATGGTTTCAGCCTTACTTGCAGCTATAGCCCAGACCAGCAACCAGGAGGATAACCAGTCTGGTTATGGGGATATGCAACCCTAAGAAACAGGACAGTTCACATTTTCCTCAGAGGATTTAAAGACCTATCTGGAGTTAAAGAGACTTGAACTGGAGACCAAACATTTACAATTAGAATCAGCAGAGAGACTGTGGCATTTGGAGGCTGAAGAAAATGAGAAATGGCGCCAATATGAAATGGAGATGCTGACAGTTCATCAGAGTCATGGAGGTAATGTGGAAGGGAATAACTGAATCCCAGAAGCAATAAAGGTCAGTAAATTCCTTCCACAGTTTACAGAGGATGATCATTTTGATAGTTTTATTCATATATTTGAAATAGTATGTAAACAGTATAATGTTGACCAAGAGCTCTGAGTACCGTTCCTGACCCCCCCTAAATCATGGTAAAGCTGTAACTGCTGTTTCTAAACTTTCTGATACTGTTTAAACTATGATAAAATAAAACATTTAAACTATGATAAAGTAAAAAAATGTTTATTGGAATGTTTTAAGTTAACACCCGAAGCTTACAGAAAAAAGGTTCGTGAGCATATACACAAGGCAGATGAAAGTGTATATGATTATATTGTTGAGTTAAACACTTATTTTTATAGGTGGGTGAGTGGGTGCCAGGCACCACTTTTGTAAGGCTGGCAGACATTTGGATGAGGGAACAAGCTCTTAGCACTTTGCCTGAGGACATGAGGATCTGGTTCACAGACCTAGAATGTAAGTTTGCACATGAGCTGGGGAAAAAGCGGATCTCTACTTAGCAAGCAGGCCATCACTGCACAAGAAGGGGATACCCAGTGCTGCATATGGATATAAGGGAACTCATGGCAGGCAGCCTAAACCACCCCAGCAGAGTCCACCAGTAACAGGGGAAGCCACTATTTCAGGTACATGGCCAGAATCAAGGTTTAGATGCTTTAAATGTAACCAGAAGTGCCATGTAGCATACTAATGTCCATTGAGGCAAGGTGGGGAACAAAAGGTGGGGGAGTCAGCAAGTGGGAATAACAGTACACCAGTGGTAAGTTGCCTGGAGAAAACAGGGGTACCAAACTATCACTGGATTTTGTATCCTATTTTAGTGGATGGAAGACAGACCACTGCTAAGAGAGACACAGCCTCTAACATTACCATTTTGAAGCCTGCAGTGGTTAATGAGGAGAAATACTTGCTTGGGCAATCCACTCCAGTCAGAGCTTTAGGAGGGGCCCCATTGCAAATACCTTTGGACAGGGAGACTGAAAAAGGAAACATGCAAGTAGGTGTGTTTGAGGAAATCCCTGCAGATGTCTTGATAGGGAATGATTTTGATAATGTGCTGTGTGCATGCAGTTACACACAGTGAGGCTGGGAAACAGACATGTGGGGCTGGTAACCTGGCTGAGAACAGACAGACCCCATACCTGAAGCCAGGGCTGGTGAGGTGGCTATTTCAGGCATGGAGCTATCCTGTAGGTGAGCCACAGCTGCTGGTAGATACTAATGTTTCATTGGACAGAGTGACTGCAAGAGCAGAGTTGAGTGGTAGTACCCAGGCTGACAGTGAGGCATCGCTGTCAGAAGATACCAGACTTCCTGTGGAAGGGGAGCTGAGAAGGGTCACTAAGGTACAGTTGAGACAGGCTCAGCTCTCAGACTCTATACTAAGAGGCTTGAGAGAGGTAGCTTGGGAGGCACCTGATCCTTAAGAAAAAGGGAAGGCTGAATACTGGAACAAAGGGTTACTGTATAGGGAGTGGACCCCTGAGGAGGGCTAGTGGATAAAGTAATACAGCAGTTGGTAGTGCCTAGAGCCTACCATATGGCAGTTCTAGCCATAGTCCATGACATTCCTTTTGCAGGTCATATGGCTATAAAGCATACCAAGAAATTTATTATACAGAACTTCTACAGGCCTGGGATTGAAAGGGTTGTAACAAGGTACTGTAGGACTTGTGAGCAGTGCCAAAAGGTAGGTAAGGCAGGAGACAAGGTCAAAGCTCTTTTGATGCCTATGCCTGTGGCTGAGGGTCCATTTCAGAGGCTAGCTGTGGATAATTGTGAGGCTTCTGAGTACCTCAAGTTCCAAAGGGAAGAAGTCTATCCTGGTGGTAGTAGATTACGCTACTAGATAACCTGAAGTGGTGGCTCTATTCTCCATCGAGGTAGATGTATGCTTTGTTAGAGATTTTCAGCAGAGTAGACTTTCCAAGAGGAATAATGACTAACACAGCTGCCAATTTCATGTCTGACTTGCTGGCTTGTCTGTGGGAGATCTGTGGGGTGAAGCACCTAAAGATCACCCCCTACTAACCCCAGAGTAATGGTCTGGTGGAGAGATTAAACTCTACACTAAAAGTCATTTTCAGACCAGTTTAAGAGAGTGGGACAAATATTTGCCTGATCTGCTGTTTACATACAGACAGATACCCCAGGAATCCACAGTTTTTTCACCCTTTGAGGTACTGTATGGGTATTGGGTGAGGGGGCCTTTAGATTTGATTCTTGATGAGTGGGAGGGTGAGTGTGAATCTCACAAGGAGTCTGTTGTGGCATATGTCCTAAACCTCAGAACAAGGCTTAGGGAGCTCATTGGCTTGGCCCAGGAAAACCTGGCAGGAGCCCAACAGTAGAAAAAGGTCTGGTATGACAGGAATGCACATGCTCAAGAGTATGCTGTCGGACAGCAGGTTATGGTGCTCATTCCTGTCAGACACAACAAGCTGCAGGCAGCCTGGGAGGGGCCCTATGAAGTGGTAATGAAGGTCAGTGATGTTAAATACATGGTAAACTTGCTAGGCTGGAGGCAGGGGCACAAATTGTACCATGTTAACATGATGAAGCCTTACCATCATAGGGAGGCCCTGGTGCTGAGTATTTGCAATGGATGGCAGGAGGAGTCTGATGAGGATCTAGGGTCTGATCTCCTCAGTGACACTCGGACTAACACCTCAGTGGAAGAGGTAGCAATTATCCCAGTGGCTATCCCCTACCCAGGTTTGAGAAATCCGAGGGATTGTTACAGGTGTTTGGGGGCATGTTCACTGGGAAACCTGGGTGCACCCACCTGGTGCAGAACCATGTGGCTACAGGACTGTAAAGGCCTATTAAGCAGTCCCCTTACAGGGTGCCTGAGCGAGTCAGGCAGACTATGAGGGAGGAGATACAGGAAATGTTGAAACTGGAGGTAGTCCAAGAGTCCAGCAGTCCCTGGGCCTCCCCAGTGGTGCTGGTACCAAAGAAAGATGGTGGCACCAGGATCTGTGCAGACTACAGAAACCTAAACAGTCACACAGAGTCAGATGCTTACCACATGCATAGGACAGATGAAGCCTTAGAGCAGCTGGGTGGGGCTAAGTATCTGACCATGTTGATCTGACAAAGGGCTACTGGCAGGTGCCCTTGACTCCCATCGCTAGAGAGAGGTCAGCCTTTGTGACTCCTTTCAGATTATATGAGTTCACAAGGATGCTCTTTGGGATAAAAAATGCCCCGGCACCCTTCCAGATTCTGCTAGATCATATCCTAGCAGGAGCAGGAGATTATGCCCTTGCTTACCTGGATGATATTGCCATCTACAGCCATTCCTGGCATGAGCACCTTCAGCATGTCAGGGAGGTCCTCGGCAGACTGCAAAGGGCAGGGTTAACTATTAAGCCCAGTAAGAGTCACATAGACTGGGGAGTGGTAAGATCAGGCCAAAACCTGGCAAAGTGGAAGCTATTCACATGTGGCCTGCCCCTGTTACTAAAACACAGGTGAGGGAATTCTTGGAGACAGCAGGGTACTATAGAACGTTTGTTCCCACTTATAGTACATTAGCTGCTCCCCTTGCAGACCTGGTGAGGAAAAGCAGGTCAGATAAGGTAGTATGAACCCCGACCTATATGCAGGCATTACAAAAACTTAAAGGGGCTTTGGGAGGACACCTGTGTTAGCCAGTCGAGATTACAGCAAATAATTTGTTGTGCAGGTGGATGCTTTAAACCATTGGGTGAAGGCTGTACTCAGCCAAGTTTCCTCAGAGGGATTAGAGTATCCAGTTGTATATCTGAGCCATAGACTCCAACCCAGGGAGGAATGTTATGCAGCTGTAGAAAAGGTATGTCTAGCCATAGTATGATCACTTCAGAAACTTCAACCTTATCTGTATGGAAGGAAATTCACTGTAGTCACAGACCACAATCACTTAACATGGTTGCATCAAGCCAGCCAGCAAAATGGCAAGTTATTAAGCTGGAGCCTAGTGTTGCAGGCATATGATATGACAGTCCAGCACTGAAGTGGGGTCAGTAATGCCAATGCAGATGTACTCACAAGACAGGGTATGGGTTAATGTGTTTCCAGACAGGCTCATAACCCTCAAGCACGTTTCTCAAGGGTCACTTGAAAAACTAGCTTGAATCTTTGAAGGGGGGTGATATGTGATGATGTGTGGTATTGACAGCTATGCCAGGAGAAGTAGAGCAGTGGATGTGTAACATATGCCAGCATTGCTAGCTGGAGTGTTGTACAGAATTATATGTCATTTGTATACCAAATTGATTTGTACAGATGCTTGTGTTGAAAATGTATTTGCAAAGCTACTTGTGTTAAAAATATACCAACAGTCGGTCCTGCTGGACAGAAAAGAAATATACCTGTATGTAAAACTGTATTGTAACTGTTGAATATGTTATTACAGAGGATACTGGAAGAGAAGATGTTAATCTCAGTCCAGCTAACTTTGAAAAATAGTCTGAAATTAAATTATCTAGTTTAGACCATAAAGATTGTATCTTACAGTTCTGATTGCAGACAGAGGTGAAATGACTATGAAAACCAGGACTAGGAATCCTACTGTATTGCCATTGGGGTGAACGAATTGTTACCCAGGAAGGGTGGCAGTTTTGAAATGATTTTATAGCTTTCAGATGATGGGACACATCTCAGGAAAGCTGTACCTGTGTTTAAATCAATGTGCATGTATGTACCTTTAAGAAGCTATCCAAGGGCTTGCACAAGTGTATAAATACTGAGCACGTGCAAGCCTGACTGCCATTTTGTAGTAAGCTGTTGAGATGTAAGCATGTATGTATGTAAGGTCTGGCTGTTAACTAGTTTGCTTGTATTTTATGATGCAGTTATCCATCCTGATGTGTTTCTATCTATTAAAGTGTCTAAATAAAATACCCCACCTGCTTGTCATCTATGTTAGAGAGAGATGAGCAATAGTATAAGAAGTGGCATGTCTGAAAGGCATGAAGTTAAAGACGTTATGGCTAAAGCGACTTAAGGCACTTGCTTGGAACTGGTGGAATACAGAGGAGTGAATCATCCGTGTGCATATTTCACAAAACAGGTCAGAAACAAATTTCAGATATTAAAACTTGCTCAGCACTAATTCTTATTCTCAAAATATGAAATGAGGCATACAGAACATTCTAAATGTTATTTGCTTAAACCAATATGTATGATATTGATAAAAATATTCCAATTACTACGGAAAATGTTTGAATAAAGTCTGAATTGCATAAAATTAATAAAATAAGGTGAAACAACCTTATTTTTGCAAAGCATGTATTTTTCATATTAAACAAAGATATTCGAGTTATCAGAAGTGTTTGCATGTTTGTGCAGTGTTACAGTAAAGTTATTTCTCAGAATACAGCCATTACAGAGCATATTTCTCAAAATACAATATTTTAAAATGTTTATTGTGCATTTGAGTGTTGTTACAAGCTCACAGAACAGTTTGTCCATAGATAATTGCAAGGGCCATATTTTTCAGTGTGTTTGTGCATACTTTGTGGGCATGGCAGACAAATTTCAAAAACCCAGTGTGCTTGTGTTTGACAGTAATATTGCTGAGAACTGAAGAGTGTTTGAACAAGAGTATGACATTTTCATACAGTCTTGATTTTCTGATAATGATGAGCATACAAGGCATTTATTCTACTTAATTTAGTTGGGTCCAAAGCCAGTGAAAGGGAACATTCATTTGTATATGCACCTGCTGTCTATACAGGAGAGAGGGAAAACCATCATATTTGTACAGGCTGAGTCACGGGAGGACCCTGAGTGCTTAAAATGTAAATTTAGAGAAATATGTAACCCCTAGACAAATGTTACAGTGGAAAGGCACTTATTTTATACAAGGGATCAAAACCCTGGTAAAACTTTTGCAACATATATAACTGACCTGAGAAACAAAGTTAAAATATGCAGATTTTGTGACTTACAGGACGAGCTGATAAAAGACTTGTGTGTGCTGTGACGACCGTGCCCTGGCCCAGCAATCAAGGAGCCTCAATCCTCACTACTAACACCAGGGAGGTTGTCTCCTAGAAGAGGAAAGGATAACTAATACACACAGTAAAGTACAATTTCCCTTAAGTGCACACAGAGATCACAGTCAGTCTGGGGCTGGCTGCTCCCATGCTCACCAGGTCCCCAATAAGACTCCCCACTGGCACAGCTATAGGGTCCAGGTCTCAGCCTAACTGGGCAAGCTAAAACCTCCAGTATGCTCTCTGTCCAGCCAGTGCTTCGTGTCCCTGCCCAAGTAGCTGATACAACACGCACACACTTTGAGATAAGTATTTATACAACTTTACAGACACTCCAGGGAAAGGCTGACGCAGATTCTCCAGCTGTGCCCCTTTACCCAGACTATATGGTAGTAATTATTGCCACCACCCAGTTAATAATATCAGCTACTAAATGGCCCTTAAAAGGGTGTCCAATTATTACTGTGCAATATTAATATCCAATGGTAATGTGACTATACAGTCTAAGGCTTATTGGAAGGGATTAGACTCTATAAATATATAATGTACTCTAAAGCATACTTTATCTCTACACAAAGCAGCCACAGGTAGAAGGTTTTAAAAATATTTAATAATAAATAATTAAAACACAAGACAAAACTACTACACCACAGAGATATCTAAGAGTTCACAGATCACACAGAAACTTAAAATAATACAGTAGGACAGGTCTGGTTTCAAAGAAAAATACCTAATTAATCTTTACTAGCTTTAACTATTCCTGCAAGATATTGCAGTGCTACAAACTTACATGTGAGCTTAAGCAGAGTGCTGATAAGTTAGATGTCCAGATCAAAAATGCTCTGAGGTCTCTTGTGAGAAATAGTATTTAAACATTACTGACAAACATGTCTCTAAGGCCCTCCCAAAATTACATCATTATTGACATTTAGGTTTTCCCGGTATTCATATTGCATCATCTTAACACCTGGTCTGAGTTCTTAGGCCACAAGCTGCATTACTTAGCAATCTAACACCTCCTCAGAAACTTACGATACAAAACATTTCACATGTATATGCTAACAGAAACTAAAGCAATAACGCACCTTCCATATCTAAATTCTGGTCATAAACTTTAGCCTAAAACAATGGGCATGAAATCTTTATCCAGCCGCCCTCAGGCCAAATTCTAACATGAAAGGATACAACATGCTTCACTGGACCAGTAGAGTGCAATGTTGTCGCATATTTTGCAGTTCCACATTTTACAGTGTTTTCCTACATTTAACAACACAAGACTGTATTTTACATTTATTTATACAGCTGATAGAATTATATATTAAATTCTATTTGACTAGGCTGGCAGCCTTCGCCCATATCTCCTCAATCGTCACCCCCCCCCCGGGGGGGAACTCAAGCAAGTTTTTCAAGTGCCCCTTGAGAAATGTCGCTTGAGAGTGTCAGGTCTATCTGGGTGTACCTCACCCCATTCTCTGTCTTGAGAGCCCATCTGCATTGGTATTGCTATTCCCACTGCAGTGCTGCACTGACATATCATATGCTTGCAACCCCAGACTCCATCTTAGCAACTTGGCATTTTGCTGACTGGCTCTGTTTAACCATGTTAGAGGATTGTGATCTGTCATCACAGTGAATTTTCTTCCATACAGATAAGGCTGAAGTTTTTGGAGTGCCCACACTATGGCTAGACATTCCTTTTCTATCGCTGCATAGCATTCCTCCATGGGTTGGAGCCTACGACTGATATAAACCACTGGTTGCTCTTCTCCCTCTGAATAAATCTGGCTAAGTACAGCCCCCACCCCATAGTTTGAAACATCCACCTGCACAACAAATTCTTTGCTGTAGTCTGGACTGGCTAACACAGGGAGTCCTCCCAAAGCTTCCTTAAGCTTCTGAAATGCCTGTTTACATGCTGGGGTCCACACTACCTTATTTGCCTGTTCTTCCTTGTCAGGTCTGTGAGGGCAGCAGCTATGGTACTATAATTGGGAACAAACTTTCTGAAGTAGCCTGCTGTCCCTAAGAATACCCTCACCTGCTTTTTGGTAACAGGTGCAGGTCATGCCTGAATAGCTTCCACTTTGGCAGGTTCTGGCCTTATCTTACCACTCCCCACTCTATGTCCTAGGTAGGAGACCTCTGTCATACCCACCTGACATTTGCTCGGTTTAATGGTCAACCCTGCCCTCTGTAGTCTGCTCAGCACCTCCCTGACATGCTGAAGGTGCTCTTGCCAGGAATGGCTATAGATAGCAATATCATCCATGTAAGCAAGGGCAAACCCTCCTGTTCCTGCTAAGATATAATCTACCAGCTTCTGGAAAGTTGCTGGGACATTCTTCATCCCAAAGGGCAACTTTGTGAACTCATACAAGCCAAAAGGAGTCACAAAGGCTGACTTCTCTTTAGCACTGGGAGTCAAGGGGACCGTCCAGTAACCCTTGGTAAGATCAATGGTTGTAAGATACTTAGCCCCACCCAGCTGCTCTAGGGCCTCATCTGTCCTAGGCATGGGGTAAGCATCCGACTCTGTGTGACTATTTAATTTCCTGTAATCCAAACAGAACCTGGTGCTGCCATCCTTCTTTGGCACCAACACCACTTGTGAGGCCCAGGGACTGTTGGACTCTTGAATCACACCTAGTTCCAACATCTCCTGTACCTCCTCTTTCAGAGTCTGTTTGACTCAGGCATCCTATAAGAGGCCTGCCTGATAGGCCTTTGGGGTCCTGTATCCACCTGGTGCTGCACCAGGTGGGTACGCCCTGGTTTCCCAGTGAACATGCCCCCAAACTCCTGCAACACTGCTTGGTTTTCTCGAATCTGGGTAGGAGATAGCTGCTGGGACATTGCTACCCCCTCCACCGAGGTGTCAGCCTGAGCCCCACTGAGGAGATCAGTCACAAGATCTCTCTCAGACTCCTCCTGCAATCCACTGCAAGTGCTCAGCACAAGGGCCTCCCTATCATGGTAATGTTTCATCATGTTAACATGGTACAATTTCTGACCCTGCCATCTGCCTAGCACTTACACCATGTAGTTAACCTCACTTACCTTTCTTACCACCTTGTAGGGTACCTCCCAAGCTGATTGCAACTTGTTGTGTCTGACAGGAATGAGAAACATCACCCGATGCCCTACAGCATACTCTCTAGCTCGAGCATTCCTGTCATACCACACCTTTTTCTGTTGTTGGGCTTCTGCCAGGTTCTCCTGGGCCAAGCCCATGAGTTCCCTGAGCCTTGTCCTGAGGTTCAGGACAGATGCCACAACAGACTCCTTGTGAGACTCACACTCACCTTCCCACTCATCTCGAATTAAATCTAGAGGTCCCCTCACCCTATGCCCATACAGCAACTCAAAGGGTGAAAAACCTATGGATTCCTGGGGAACCTCTCTGTAAGCAAACAACAGATATGGAAAACATTTGTCCCACTCCCTCTTAAACTGATCTGCAAATGCCCGTAGCATGAACTTGATTGTAGAGTTTAACCTCTCAACAAGACCATTAGTCTGGGGATGGTAGGGGGTGGTCATCAGGTGCTTCACCCCACAGGACCTCCACAGACAAGCCAGCAGGTCTGACATAAAATTGGCACCTCTGTCAGACAGTACTTCCTTTGTGAAACCTACCCTGCTGAAAATCTCTAGCAAAGCATTTGCCACCTTCTCGGCTTCAATGGAGGACAAAGCCACTGCCTCAGGGTATCGTGTAGCATAATCTACAATCACTAGGATATACTTTTTCCCTGTGGAACTTGGGGTACACAGAGGACCCACAATATCCATAGTTACCCTCTGAAATGGCTCCTCAATCACAGGCAGAGGCATCAAAGGAGCTCTCACCTTGTCTCCTGCCTTGCCTACCTTTTGGCACTGCTCACAGGTCCTGCAGTACCCTGTTACATCTCTGGAAATTCCAGGCCAATAAATGTTTTGCATAATATGCCTCTTTGTACGTTTTATGCCCATATGACCTGTAAAGGGAATATCATGGGCTATGGCTAGAAGCGCCAGATGGTAAGCTCTAAGCACTACCAACTGCTGTACTCTCTCACCTTCTAGCCCTCCCTCAGGGGTCCACTCTCTGTACAGTAACCCTTTGTTCCAGTATACAGATTCCCCCTTTCCTTGAGAATCAGGTGCCTCCATAGCTAACTGCCTCAGGCCTTGCAATGTAGGGTCTGAAACCTGAGCCTGTCTCAAGTCTCTCCTTGTAACCCTTCCCAGCTCCCCTTCCATTGGAAGTCTGGCATCCTCTGACAGCAGGTGCCTCACTGTTAGCCTGGGTACTACTACTCACCTCTACATTTGCAGTTACCCTGTCCAAGGGAACATCAGTACCCACAAGCAGCTGTGGCTCACATTCAGTCTCACTGCTACAGTGTAGCTCACTCCCTGAAGTAACCACCTCAGCAGTCCTGGCTGCAAGTATGCAGTCTGTCTGGGTCTCCCCAGACTACCAGACTCACATGCAACTCTCCTAGCCTCACTGCATGTAACTGCATAAGTACATAGTACTGCCTCATCCAAATCCTTCCCTCTCAGGACATCTGCAGGATGGTAGTTCCACACCCCTGTTGTCTCAAGAAAACCCACTATTGGCATTTTGTCTTTCCCACTTACTGGCTCTTTCACCTTTGGTTCCCCACCTTGCCTCCGTGGACACCTGTATGCCACATGGCCCCACTGGTTGCATTCAAAACATTTAACCCTAGCTCCTGGATGTGTACCTGGACTAGAGGCTTCCCCTGCTACTGGCAGATTCTGTTGGGGCAGTCTGTGCTGCCCACCATGGGCTCCTTTAGTCCCATGAGCAGTACTAGGGTACCCTTTCCTGTGCTGGGCTACCCTGCTTGCTAGGTCTAGGTCTCCCTTCTTTCCCAACCCCTCTGAAGTAAAACACTGACTATCAGCTAACCAGATCCTCATGTCCTCAGGCAAAGTGCTAAGGGCTTGTTCCCTTAGCAAAAGTTCTGCCAGCCCTTCAAAAGTGGTGACCTGACATCCACTCACCCAGCTATGAAAATAAGTCCTCAGTTCAACAACATATTCACATACATTTTCATCTGCCTTGCGTCTATGCTCACAAAACTTTTTCCTATACATTTCAGGTGTTAGCGTAAAACATTCTAACAAATGTCTTTTTACAGCAGTATAATCAAAACAGTCAGAGTCATGCATTTTTGCTAAAGAAGTTACAACTTTACCATGTAGTAAGGGGGTCAGGAACCATACCCAGAGCCTTTGGTCAACTTCATACTGTTTACATACCTGCTCAAACATATGAATGAAGCTATCAAAATTATCCCCCTTTTTAAACTGTGGAAGAAATTTACTGACCTTTTGTGCTTCTGGGGTCCGGTTACTCCCTTCCCCATTACCTCCATGACTCTGGAGAAGAGTCAGCATTTCCCTTTCATGCTTTCTCTGCTGTTCTTGTTCCTCAGCTTGTAGGCTCCTCATTTTCTTGGCTGTTTCCAGTTCCATATGCCTGGCCTCCAACTCAAGTCTCTTTAGCTCCAGCTGGATTTTTAAGTCCACTGCAGAAAGGTTGAGCTGTCCATTCTCCGAGGATACTGTATCTCCACTGTCAGTTTGACTGTCCTCCAGGCTGCTGTTTTCTGAAGCAGCTGTAACCAAGGCTGCAATCAGGTCTGCTTTAGTCAGGATTCCATTCACCAGTCCCCTAGCCTGGTGCATCTCTGCCAGCTGTCTTTTTGTCAGCTTTCCATACTCTTCTGTTGACATGCTGCCTGCTCACCCTGACTAATATTAAGCTAACAAAAGAAAGAAAACAATTGTGATCTGAACTCTTGAGTATACACTGCGTGGCTGTTTTAGAGTACAAAACACTTTTAGAGATCACTGTACATAAGCTACAGAAATTCGCTCTATCCACACCACTACAAGCCAATTAGTATGTGAAGTAGATCCCACCACTGCCACCACTTGTGATGACCGTGCCCCTGGCCCAGCAATCAAGGAGCCTCAATCCTCACCACTAACACCAAGGAAGTCATCTCCTAGAAGAGGAAAGGATAACTAACACACACAGTAAAGTACAATTTCCCTTAAGTGCACACAGAGATCACAGTCAGTCTGGGGCTGGCAGTCCCCTTGCTCACCAGGTCCCCAATAAGACTCCCCACTGGCACAGCTATAGGGTCCAGGTCTCAGCCTAACTAGGCAAGCTAAAACCTCCAGTACCCTCTCCGTCCAACCAGTGCTTCGTGTCCCTGCCCAAGTAGCTGACACAACACACACACACTTTGAGATAATATTTATACAACTTCACAGACACTCCTGGGAAAGGCTGACACAGATTCTCCAGCTGTGCCCCTTTACCCAGACTATACAGTAGTAATTACTGCCACCACCCAGTTAATAATACCAGCTACTAAAAGGCCCTTAAAAGGGTGTCCAATTATTACTGTGCAATATTAATATCCAATGGTAATGTGACTATACAGTCTAAGGCTTATTGGAAGGGCTTAGACAGTAAACTCATGACAGGAACCTCGGAAAAGTTCTAGAAAGGGTATGTCAAGTGAATCTTAAGCTTAATCTACACAAATGCAAATTCAGGCTACAAGAAGTCACTTATGTTGGTCATTTATTTACAAATACAGGCTTACAACCAGACCCTTCCAAGCAAACAGCCATTCTCAAGATGTCAGCTCCAGACAGTGTTCAAGCCCTGCAACATTTTCTTGGCATGGTCAACTACCTAGGCAAGTTCATTCCAGACTTGAGCCAACTTTCAGCACCGCTTAGAGAGCTGACACATAAAGATGTATCTTGGTTAGAGCAGCACCAAAGAGCATTTGTAGTCCTGAAAGAGAGAATTGCTGGTCCACCAACTTTCAGATACTATGATGCTCACAGACCAGTTACACTTTCCTGTGGTCTTGGTGCATTCATTTTACAAGAGGATCAACCTGTTGCCTACGCATCCAGAATTTTTACCCCGACTGAGATACAGTATGCCCAGATTGAGAAAGAGCTTTTGACAATTGTGTTTGTATGTTCGAAGTTCCATGATTCCATGATTATGTTTATGGCAGACCTATTCAGATCGAAACAGACCACCAACCTCTAGTCACAATTTGCCTATGCATTCAGCTCCAGCCGAACTGCAACATATGATGCTGAGATTGAAAAATTATAATTTCAGTCTTGTCTACAAGAAAGGCAAACTTCTTTATCTTGCTGATACAGTATCCAGATTGCCCAGAAACATCACAGAACGGCATGAGAATGAAAACCTTGGTTTTGAAGTCATGGAAGTGAGAAATTTTTCTTCCACATGTTTTTTATGAATTGAGAGATCATACAGCCACAGATCTAGTTTTATACAGGCTCAACCACTTTTTCAATCAAGGATGGCCATCAAATCAATCTAGTTTACTTCTTATTTTCCATACAGAGATGAGATTTTGGCTGACAAAGGTATCATTATGAAAGGTCCAAATGTAATTGTTCCAAAGTCCTTGCAACAACAGTACATTACTATCTTCCATCGTGGTCACCCAGGAGTCGATTCTATCAAAAGAAGGGTGAGAGGGCTAGTAATTTGGCCTTCTATGTCACAAGACACTGAGAGAGCACTTTTATCTTCTTTTGTGTGAAATAGCCATCAACAGAAGGAACCACTTCAGCTAAACCAGATTCCTGAACTACCTTGGTCGACAGTAGCCATGGACATTTTCAAGTGGAATGGTTAACATTATTTGGTGTTAGTAGACTCTTCCTCCAATTGGTTCGATATTGACCTACTTCCTAATCTAGGATCCAATACTGTCATTACTAAGATGAAGTGTCATTTTGCAGTGCATGATGGTCCACACAAAGTTATTTCTGATGGTGGCACACAGTTAACAAGTCAGCAGTTCAGAAGATTTGCTGAGGAATGGGACTTTGCTCGTGTCACTGGTGGCCCTGGGTACCCGCAGTCAAATGGTTTGGCAGAACATGCAGTTCAAAGTGCAAAACATTTGCTAGAGAAGTCAAAATGAGATAATAGTGATGTTTTCCTGAATCTTTTGAATCTCAAAAATGTTTCTCATGATAAACATCTTGGTTTACTTGCTCAGAGACTTCTGTCGAGACAAACCAGAACCATATTACGAATCAGTAGTCAATTGTTGGTTCCATTTCTCAAGAACAACAGGTCATTGAAAGAATCTGTTGAAGAAGCACTTAATCCAGAAGTCCTTCTATGATAAAATCAGCAAACACCTCAATCCATTACGAGAAAGAGAAGTGGTAAGGATGTAAACATTCAAAGTGGTTTGATTGGATTGGTGTTGTGAATAATATTTTCCCAGAGCTGAGATCATACATTGTGGAATCACAAGGAACAGTCTTTAGGCAGAATTGGAAGCATTTGAGACTGGTGTCTGAGCCTATACCACAGCACTTAGCCTGTGAGAAAAAACTCATTATCTCAGAGTGAGTTGTCTGGTGTTCCAATTCCTGAGGAAGTTCCATTCCTGATACAAGTTGTGCACCAAAGATGGCCCTTGTTGCTAAATTTGGTCCAAACTGTTATGTTATGAGATGTGGTTGCATGTCTAAACTCTGTAACAGGTATGAAGCAACTTGGACATGAACATTGTGTTTTGTTTCTAATGTCGATATTAATGCATGTATAACTCCAATATTGTTTTCACAAAGGGCAATCTTTTTAAGAGAGGATGTAGCTCAATGTGTGTGTGCATGTAACTTTAAGAAACTATCCAAGGGCTTGCACAAGTATAAATACTGAGCATGTATGAGCCTGACTGCCATTTTGTAGTAAGCTGTTGAGATGTAGGCATTTATGTATGTAAGGTATGTCTGTTAACTAGTTCACTTGTATCTTATGATGCTGCTATCCATCCTGATGTGTTTCTATGTATTAAAGCATCTAAATGAAATACCCTGCCTGCTTGTCATCTATGTTAGAGGGAGAGAGAGAGATGAGTGATATGTATGTATGGTAACACATATGTGCTAAATTCTGGTTCAGTTTCTAGCAAAAGGGATAGTGTGGGAACAAGAGTCAAATGACCAGATTTATCACTTCATCTTGCCTTGCTTTAGTAAGTAACCATGGAAGAGTAATTCTTTAGATCAGTCAGGAAAATATAGAGAGATTAGTTAAGTACTGGTTTTCTGTATCTGTGTGAATCTATCCATTTGTGTTATTTTTAATATTTCCTGTGATTGAAACTCTGGTGTTTATTATAAATAGATATTTCATATTTTCATGCTCTTTTATTAATTATTATTAAATATATTTAAACTTTTCATTGTGGCTGGTCTTTTACAGAATATTTTAAACTTTGAGAGTACTTATATTTATTTGGTGACACTGTGGTCACTCCTGAAAGCCTTGCTGCATTGGTCAAACACTACCATTTGTATTAGTATTAATTCTACTCAGTATAATTGGGTACCCTTGTAAGAGCTTTAAAGTAGCTGGCTTTGGAGTGTTATGGTAGCAGTACATGCCTTATAGTCTGGGCAGAAGGGGGCATAGCTGGTATATCCTTGCCAGCCTTTCCCAGGTGTGTGTGTGTGTGTGTGTGTGTGTGTGTGTGTGTGTGTGTGTGTGTGTGTGTGTGTGTGTGTGTGTGCGCGTGCGAAAATCAAATCTCAAAGAGTGTATGTGTCAGCTATATGTAGCACGGACACAAAGCACTGGTTTCACAGAGAGGGTGGTGGAGTACTTGGCTTGAAACATATGGCTGAGGACTCAACCTTATTTATGGCTGTCAGTGGGGAGTCTTATTGGGAGCCTTGAGAGAGAGAGGGAAACACAGGTCCTGGAATGAGTGTGTTCCCTGTGTGCTCTTAAGGGAATTGTGCCTGGTGCAGAAAGCCGCATCTGAAAATAGTACGTGTATCCATTTTTGTTCCAAGTGAATGTCCCTCTCCAGTGTCACTGGTAAGGATTAAGGCTCCTTGATTACTGATCCAGAGTAGGGGAGTCACAACTTCCACAAGAAAAACTGTTAAAATCTTTAAATGCAAATTTGTGTTCATTAATACAACAGATTCATGAAAAACGTAATATAGGCCAAGAATCTTTGAGCCTTTTGGAAAAAGAAGTGACTGAAGAAGTGAGAAAATATAAAGAACAAAATCTATAGATTTTTGAAAGGTATAAAAAAGGAATATGGACATGGGAAAGAATGAGAGATCTTATATGATGCAATATTTATGTAAAGGAAAAAGTCATATTAATCAATAAAAAAGCAGCTTCAAAGATATTTGAAGAAAATACAGGCCAAGACACCCAGCTATGGAATATTTCACAATACAGAAAATAAGATCACAAAGGGGGAACATAGAACAGAAGATTAGTAAAGCAGAAGTAAAAAAAAAAACAAAAAAAAAAACAAAACAGAAGCTGAAGTTATGTAATTCCTGTGAAGTGAAGGATTTAGTGCAGAAAGTCTAATGCAGGTTATGTCAAAGACTGAAGGGGCAATGAGTCCCCCCAAGTAAGGAGATACAGGAGGAGCAGTAGACATCTGAAGAGAAAATAAAAAAAGAGCTTTAATCTGGTGCGATGTTTATGCAATGGATAAACCAAAACTAATCAATATAAAAAACAGCACAAAGATATTTGAAAAGAAATATGGGCAAAGCATCTGAATATGGAAAATTGTACAATACAGCAAAATAACAAAACAAAGGGAAAAGTAGAAAAGAGGATTAGTAATGGAGAAGTTAAAGAAATAAAAACTGAAGTCATGGACTACCTATGAAGGATTTAATGCAGAAAAGTTAACTCTGATAACATCACAGCATGATAAAATAATGAATCCCAAGATTAAGGTGAAACCAGTGGAGCAGGAAGCATCTGATCAGTAACCATATGAAGATACTTTGGAGCTTTCAGTAGGAACCAGTACAAAAGGCTGAGTTGGAGTTGCACAGAAAGGGAAGGCACAGGAAACTGTGGCAAATATGATGCAGTCAAAGTTGTGGAGTGATAGGCCAGTGAGTTCCTATATGAAAATGCAACAGATGACACAGGATGAAGCTGAAGAGAATATGGCACAGGAATATGTTCTGGAACTTTCTGTAGAATGTCCACATTCAACAACAACAAACAACAAAGACTCTGTCCTTAGTTTAGAAGAAAATAATCTAATGGAAGAGTTGCTTGATATAATAGAGATGGATGTCAAGATATACTAAGATCAATGAAAGAACCACAATACAGAAAGTCAGTAAGACCCAAAATGTTAGAAGGTTGATAAAATAAATGAACACAGTAATCAAGACTGTTCATAGAGATTCATGTGATATACCAGAAGTATATAGGACATATTACATGCAGCTAAATTAATAACAGATAAAGTCTTACCAGAAAAACAGAACGTTAAGGGAAAGGAAGGGGAGAAATCAAATGCCACCATGGAAGTATTGAATAGAGAAAACTATAAAGCAATGAAGACAAGAAGTGTCACTGTTATAAGAGTACAGAAGAGAGAACAGATCAACAAAAATAATCAGACAGATAGATGTAATAAAAGCAATATGCATAATCAGAACAAAACTCAGAAGTCTTGGAGAAATTAAAAAAGATGAGGTGGAGAATATTGCTAGCCCTTAGAAATTCTGGTCTACCCTTTTTAGCTTGCTTCTGTTATGATCCTTACCAGGACAATGTATTTAAACAATAAATGAATAAATGAATGCATATGTGTGTGTGAGTGTGTGAGTGTGTGTGTGTGTGTGTGTGTGTGTGTGTGTGTGTGTGTGTGTGTGTGTGTGTGTGTGTATATATATATATATATATATATATATATATATATATATATATATATATATATGTATATACAGAAGAGTACACTATGTAATCACTTGATTACAGATGATCATGGATGAAAATTGCTATAATTTCCTATAAAATCTTATCTGCAGACAGGTAAGATTCCTTGCATCCCCTTGGTGGATGAACTTTGCTCTCCACATCACCTTACTTAATATTGCTCCACGGTTATAGAACAATAGGGGAAGAAGAAATCTATAGTGGTCTCATGTTTACAGAATTTCTGCATCACTTAGAAAATAAGAGAAAACAGAGGCATTGAAAAATCACCCCAATCTTATCTCTTGTATACTAGGCACTTGGAGCTCTTCCCAGGCTTATCTCTTCTGCTCATCTTACATATCTCTGACAGATTAAACTAGGAAGGTCCTTTCCTTAGACTGTTAGTCTTCTTTGAAATTGCCTTAAAGTGTTTGTTTTTTATTGCTGGCTTGTCTGCCTTTGACTCACCTTATAATTAATTGTAGATAGTTGTTTGATTTGTCTCTGGTAGTTTTTCACTTTTGGCTAAATAAAGTATGTTTTTACATTAAGACGATTGGGACTACATTTTAATGACAGTAGAAATGTAGCCTGGACTGCCTGAGTTAGTAAATACACAGGGGGGCTTAAAATTAGAATTACTTGTTGTAGCTAGTTGTTTGATGTGCTTCTGGTACCTTTTCACTTTTTGGCTAACTGAAGTGTGTTTTACATTAAGAATGGTTCCTTTTCAGTTTTGGCTAACTAAAGTGTGTTTTTACATTAAGAAGAGTGTGCCTACAGTTACAGTGGCAGTAGAAAAGTTGTCTGGACTGCCTGAGTTGGGAACCACACAAGGAGGCTTAAAGTGAGTATTACTTGCTAAAGCTACTTGTTTGATTTGTTTCTGGTACCTTTCCACTTTTGCCTAACTAACGTGTGTTTTTACATTAAGAAGACTGGGACTGAAATTCTGATGGTAGTAGAAAGGTTGCCTGATCTGTCAAAGGCAGGCTTAATTTGAGATTGTTTCATTGGCCAGAGGGCTTTTCTAATTGGTTTAGTAATTTTTCCCTGAGTCTATAAATTCTGCTGCTTGCCACAGACTGGCATTTAGTAATACCATGTACTGAGACAGATATATTTTCCATATAATCTTCCCCTGAAACTTTACCCAGTACTCAGTTCATACCTTGAGGAACACTGCCACACAAATTCAGTCATACATAGTGTAGCTGTAGTTTCTACCATCACAACGCCCAACCCCTTTGTAGTTCACCTAAAAAGACTAACACCATAGATGGGCACTTTCCCAATTTCTCTGCTGCCAGCTTGGCAGATATGAGTATCATGCGACAATGGAGGAATTGTCTCATGTTCCCTGACAGCCAACTAATTCTTAGATAAATTGATACAGTATGGGAGATATGTAATTACACTGTGTCATTGGAGGCAAGACATGCAAAAGCATTCAAAATAATCAGGCTGTCAATAATGTAAGCATTACACTCACCACACATATTACTGACCCAACACATAGACCAACGTATTCTGATGAACTTCAAAGCAACTTTCTTAAATCCCAAAGACCTCCTAGACATTTGTCCTAAAAAAGGATCATCAGCAATCCCAAATGCACTTCAAAAAACATCACCCAACACAACAGATACAGCCACATCCTTTGGAGCTTGAACTACAAAGCCCATAAGGCAAGCCAATACACTACCCCATCGTTTAATCAGAGGAGACTCCATTGTGAAACATACAGATGATCTGCTCACCAAGCTAAACAAGGAAAATATGATGGTCAGTTGTGTATCATGGGCCAGGATCCACCAAATCCCTCATGCACCCAAGTCATTAGACCACAAGTACCAGTATGACTTAGTCATAGTCTATCTGTGTAAATGACCTGAGATGTACCTGAACTATATGAAGAGAGACATTATGGTGCTTCTGAACTGTGTCTTGGGCTGGTATGTGCTATCATTGAGCTGCATTCCACCTTCAGCAAGGATGATGCCAAAATATGAATAAAATGTGATTGATTACAATAACTGTCTTAGTTTCTAGTATCATTCCAAGGGGGTGTAATATTTGTCAGCATGGGAGGATATGGTCAACAGACCACATTACTTTGCCAATGATGGTCTGCACCTGTCCCCTCCTGGATTTTGAATACTGGCTAAACCATTGTCCTTCCCAATAGTGCCTTTTTAGGCAATGGTAAACTGGCAAATCATTCAACAAACTAAAAGCAACCCAAGAGAATCTAAAGATGTTACTGCTCAATGCCTGAAGCCTAAACAGAAAACTCTACTCCCTCCAGGCTCTCTTCACCATGGAGAATGTGGACATCTGTACAGTTACTGAGACACTGTTTAAAGCTGCAGAGAGCACCTCAGCAGTGAAGGGCTACAATGCCTTCCAAACATTTAGGTCAGTTACTGTACAAGCAGGGACCAAAGTTGGAGATATCTCAATCTATATCAACAACAAACTCACCTCAAGACTATTTAATCAAGAGGATGCACTTTAGCATCTCCATGTCCAGACTATCATAGGCAAAGTTCCATATCATATCATATCATATAATATAATATCTTTGTAAGTTATAGGTCACCCTCTGTGACCTAAGAAATTCATAACTCTTAGTTGGGCTTACTGGAGGCCCTCATCATTCAAATACCATATCCATGGGTGGCTTCAACTATTCCGGTATAAACTCGGGTACTTAGATGACCCCAAACGTACATGCCCAGAGATTCTTGGACTTTGTAAACACAAACACCTTGGATATTTGCCAACTAGAGGTGCAAAAAAACTCGACATGGTACTCACAAACAGGGGAGAATGCTGTACACCCCCGCCCTCCAAGTGTAGTGCCCTCACTGGTAAAGTCAGACCACAAAGCTGATCCTTTATAAGAAAAAAGTCAACTCTGTGACCCTGGATAACCCCATAACATGTAGGAACTACTCTAAGGCAAACTTCCTACTACTAAGAGATATCCTATGAAAATTACAAGCCCCCTCAAACCTATAAACAAAACTACTTATGCAGAATTGTTCACAGAAACCCTATAAACTTTTATCAGTAAATGCACAGAGACTGGTGTGCCTACCAGAAATAATCCCTGAACTAATTAAAAAAAACACCCTGGTGAAATCAAAACACAACAGGTTGTACAACAAATGAAAAAAATCATAGCCAAGATTAGAAAGTGCTACATCAAGCATGATAAAAATGCTCTTGGCAATCTAAACAAAAAAACTAAGAGGACAAATTAAGTGAACTAAAGCCAAATTTGAGGTAAACATAGCTTCCCAGGCAAAGGACAACCACAAAGCTTTCTTTAACTATGTTAAGCCTCAAAAGCAGCAACTGGTTGTAAATGGAGCCAAGTACATGGAGATGGAAGATAAAGCAAATCTGCTGACTGACAAATTTAGTTCCAATTTTACTCCTTCTCTCCCCAGAAGCCACCCAGGAAATATCATCATACAAAATTCCACCAACTATCACTAGGGAGCAGGTCATAGATGTGCTCTCCAAAGCCAAAACCACTGCATCATTGGGCCCCAATAATATCTCAAGATGCCTACTAAATACCCTAAAGCATGACCTATTGAGACCACTAGAGTCACCGTTCAGTGATAGCCTCAAGACAGTGCCATGTGAATGAAGAGCTGCAATGGTCATCCCTCTGCACAAGGATAGGCCATCCACAGACCCCAGAAACTACAGACCCAGAAATCTGACTAGTCTAGTATGCAAAGCCATAAAAAAAATCATCATGGAAATGATTAATAAAGACATAGAAAACTGTCAAACACTGGATTCAACCCAGTTTGGCTTTGTCAGGGGCAGATCATACCTACTCATCCTAGTGGTCTTCTTTGTGAAGCTCACCAAGTCAATGGATGAGGTAAAACAGTGCATACTGCCTACCTTGACCTGACTAAGGCATTTTGATACAATTCCCCAGTCAGGCATTATAAACAGACTCATGGTTATAAGCATAAACCTCTATGTTAAGCACTTGGATAGCCAGCTAGCTTTCATATAGGACCCATGAAGTCAGGATAGGAGATACTACCTGCTAGCAGAGTTCCTCAGGGCTCTGTTTTTGGGTCCACTATTTTTTAGGCACCTACTTCTCAGATGTCAAGGCCAATGTCAAGACCTCTGGCTAACCAAGACTGCAGGTGATTGAAAATTAGGAGCAGCCATAGAATCCCCTCCCAAGATACTAACATCCTACAGTAAGGGCTAACACAGACAAATGACTGGTGCCAAAGCCATGCCTTAAAACTTAATGCAAATAAATGCATTATAGTACCTTTTGGGAAGTCAGCCACCCCAGGAAGTTACCTCATTGATAACACACCTATAAGACTACTACCAGTAGTTAGGGATTTGGGCATGTGTGTAGATAGTAACCTGGTTTTGACCAACATGTGTCTAAGGTAGAAAGGAAATTATTCTATGCTGCTCAACTTATAACCAAGGTCATTTATGTTTTATTTTATTTTATTTTTATTTTACATATGTTTACCGGGAAAGTCCGACTGGACACAGGTCCATTTTCAGCAGAGGCCCGGGGAGAAAAGCTCCAAATACCAATACAGTTCGAAGGAGACAAAACGGTAGCATATACAAAAACATAACATCATACATGTTAATAATACAACTGAGCATAGATAGCAGAGATTAACAATGTCTGAATTCTGATAGTAAGCCATTTCCATATAAATATGAATAAGTGAGAGTTAAGTTACTTTTTTTTGTTTGTTTTTGTTTTGTTTTTTATGGCATGGCATGTACGTTCAAGAAAGTCATTGTTCCACTGTATTTGGCCATCATCAGACCCACAATTAAGTACAATGTCCTTTTACTATGTATCTGATCAGCCAAATACAGCAACTAGAATGTCCACAGAGGTTCCTCACAAAATTAATACACGGCATAAACAGCATGTCCTATGCAGATCACCTCAAAACCCTATCTCTATGCTCTGTTTCCTACAGACTGTTGAGAGGTGATCTATGCCTAGTATGCAAGGCATCCTTGGATCCCAGTCTGATGGACCTTTTGCACTGCTCAAAACTAATAGCATCAGAAATACTCAATGTAGGGATTTAAACCTTGCTTGTGACATAAATAGTATACATTGGAGGGGGAAGGTATGTGTCTCAGAGAATTCCTTTTCCTGGAACAGGCTTCTGTCTATGTGAAGCAGAGGTCTTACTTAAGCAAATTCAAGAGAAACCTTGACCAGTGGATGGGAAATTGGAAATACACCCTCGGTCTAGCACCTATGTTTCTAATCGACACAGAGAGCCTATACATCTTGCCCTAGCTTACATGTACCGCTTAAAATAATCTCTAATGCAGATAAACTTGTGATATAGAACTGGGATGTTTGACTAGGGTTAAAAAGGCTCCAGTGATCGTTAACTTAGTAAACACCTATGAACAAAACTAGTGAACAATAAATAATAACATCAAACATATTTGATCACAAAGTTAAAACTCAACAAAATTTTCCTACATTGGACAACAGAAAGCATAAGGAAACCCACATAGTGCTATATATCTGTTTAATTTTTCTTATGTTTATTATTGTGCTCTTTGCACAAATGTACTTTTTTGCACAATTATCTATTTATTGATATTTGTATTTTACATTGTTGATTATTGCTGTACTTAACTGCTTCCTTTTTTGTGTTAATTGTCATGTTTTCATGTTGCTGGAGGATTTGCAGAATAAGAATTTCATTATACTGTGTAACGTTGTCTCTGGTACATATAACAATACAGTTGAATTGAATTTAATTTTTTTGTTAATGCTGTGGCAGGAATAGACTCCATTCCTTAAGTCAGGGCATAACTAAAGTTCATAGAATCAGTTTTGTTTCCATCTTTGATATTTGGCAAGATGGGTCTTCTCAGCACCCACAATGTACGCAAAACTGTCTTTTTTCTGTAGTTTAAAGGGGTTACCTGTACTGCTAGCATATTTAGGTATGCTTTAAAACTCTGTTAGCCCATATTACCACTGGAATATCTGACTACCCACATTCTACATTGCTCTAGTTTCTGTTTGCATGTCGTTATTTTATAATTTTATAAGACTCTATAGTTGCCGGGTGTAGCAGTTGTGATAATAAGTGTTACTTTTGTCCTTTTCTCTTTGATTCAAATTTAGTTTTTCTTGCTTCTAATTTATTAACGGATGGTATTAGATGATCATATGTTATCTTTACTTCTTCATTTTCAGTAATCTTTTGTGCTTCATGTTTTCAATGCCTTGTAGCTATGTCTCTACTGTAGCAGCCTTGTCATTTTGTTGTGTCTTTAAGTTTACAAACCTTCAGCCATAAAAGTATTGCAGCCTGCAACATCTGCAACAGTTCCTAGTTGTTTACACCAGAACCTACATTTATATGTCCTCCTGCCTTTTCTATAAATTTTGGGTATCACTGTGAATGCAGTCCATTACCTTGGGATGCCATTATTTACCTTTCATCTTTTGCTTTAAATTCATCTTACCTAAACCATTCATGCATCAGTTCTTGAACAATGTATGGCTGTTTCAAAACTTCTCTGCATTTTCCACTATAGTTGTGGGCTTTCCAGTTTTCTTTTTATTTTTCTGGCCACACACTTTATATTCTTTCTTTTCTCTCTCTCTTTTTATAGTGCTACTTGTATTTTGTCCACCTATAGTTGACAGTTCCTGCTCCCTCCTAAATGCTTTTGTTAAACTGAATAAATATGTGATCTTAGGCTTGTTTTCTTCATTGTTTAGAACATTCACTATGTTTGGATCTGATATCAACAAATACGTGTAGCCCCACAACTGCTTAACTACACGTGCAGTCAGTTTCAAGGAAACTCATGCTTAGTTCGGACCATTGGATATACAATCTTTTTTTTTTTATTTTATAAGCAGGTTTTACGTTTTATTGCTCAGCAAATCCAACATTTTTGGAGCCAGTTAACCACACCAAAGATGTAAATTACAAATGGAAATGCAAGCTTGACATACTTTAGTCCTAAATGTCAAAGCAATTTACATTATTAGTTTCAGTGGTGCAACAGTTAGCATTGCTGCCTCACAGCAAGAGGTTCTCCGGTTTGATTCTCAGCTGGGGTGCCTTCTGTGTGGAGTCTGCATGTCCTCCCTGTGGTCGTGTGGGTTTACTCCAGGTGCTCCGGTTTCCTCCCACATCCCAAAGACATGCTGTAGGTGGATTGGACACTCTAAATTGGCCCTAGGTGTGCATGTGTGTGCCTTCTATGGAAGGTTGGGTGCCGGGCTGGCAACTCGACACCGTAAAACTCCACTGCCAATTATGAGTGGACAGGTGATCTGCTGTGGTGACCCCTAACTGGGAAAAAGCCTAAAGAAGAAGTTTCAGTGTTCTAAAATAGTCCTAAGATTTGTTTATGGTTCTTTGTCACCCTACATCTGTTTAGAAATGTGTATATATATATATATATATATATATATATATATATATATATATATATATATATACACTCTTCTTGTTTCTATTCTTTATATTACATTCCTCACCCATTTTGATGTTTTCATGATGTTAATTTTCCTGCTACAAAATTTTATTTTACACATTTCTCATCTAAAAAGGTTTTAACAATTTGTAGCTGTACTTTTTAAGCTATTTGTCAGATGAGCAGTAAAATTTCAGATTATCCACAAAAATAGATGAAATGTCATTTGACAGGACTGTTTTCTTGAAGTCACTCTGTAGTCATAGCCTGGACTGTTAAGTAAACAGCTTAACAGACTGAGGCCAAAGCAAAACAGTTATCGTGACAAAGAATCACCCTGGAATATTCCACACTGGATTCTTATAACCTGATAGTAACTTGCCCTTTTTTTATTTCAGTTGTAAACAGGTTTGCTAAATTTTTCATAATAAGTATAGTTTATGAGTGTATGAAGAATCTTATAAATCTGTAAGCATGCTATAATCCAGAACTGTGAATGCCATCAAACACCGTTTTGAAATTCTTCCATACCATGCAGAGATTCATATTTTTTCCACAGTTCTCTTTTATTCCCTTTCTCTTCTATTGCACTGATTGATTTTTTATCCAGATGATTGCAGATTCTGTCTGCATTAATTCCTATATATAGCTTATACGTTAATGGAAGACATGAATTGGGCAATAGTTCTTAAGATAGTTTGCTGGTTTGCTTTTAAGCATAATTTCTCAATTGTTAGCCAAGCATACTGGTTGGTTTTACTCATGGCTAAATCACGATGTACAGATGGTAATACCTTTAACCAGAAGTTAGGTGCAGCATATGGACTTGTAGTTTTCCACATGGAAGCCCTTATTAACATTAACTCTATCTTACCAGCAATTACTTCCAATACATATTTTCTAATATATATATATATATATATATATATATATATATATATATATATATGTTATGGGTCGCCACAGCAGATCATCTGTTTCCATTTTTTCCTGTCCTCTGCATCTTGGTCTGTCACACCGACCATCTACATGTCCTCTCTCACCACATCTATAAACCATATCTTATGCCTTCCTCTTTTCCTCATACCAGGCAACTCCATCCTTAGCATCCTTCTCTCAATATACCCAGCATCCCTTCTCAGCACATGTGCAAACTAATGCAATCTTGCCTCTCTGGCTTTGTCTCCAAGCTGTTCAACCTGAGCTGACCCTCTAATATACTAATTTCTAATCCTGTCCATCCTCGTCACACCCAAGGCAAATCTTAACATCTTTAACTCTGCCACCTACAGCTCTGACTTCTGTCTTTCTTCAGTGCCACTGTCTCCAGCCCATATAACATAGCTGGATCCAGTGTAAAATGTTTGCCAGATCAAATATGCAGACAATACAGATCTTTTAATATATATATACATATATATATATATATATATATATATATATATATATATATATATATGTATGTGTGTGTGTGTAATTTTACAGGTTTGAGCCATTTGGCATCCTTGTTATGTTCAACATGGCCCTCACAGACATTTCTCCGGAGTGCATTGATTTTCTTTATTCTTGGTGGTGTCGCAATTGTTTCCATTTTCCTTTTCAGCACGCAATAAAACGTCTTTGGATTATTCCTAAACTGCTGGAACTTCTTTGGGTCACCCCTAAAATGCTTGCTTTTGTATCCTTTATTTGTATTTCTGTGAGTATTTGCTAAATTATTTTGCCTATGCAGAGATGTTTAATTTATTTTTAGAAACGGTGTGACAAATCTTGATCTGTTTTTATACTATGCTTTTGTTTTAGCTCATCCAGCATTTTAAGAGTTATTATAGCTCAGTTTCCTTTTCTATATTCCTCCAATAATGATACTTCCTTTCTTAACTGTTTCACAGTTGTTGCTAATCAACATTTCTACTGTGATGTTCTAGTTGTTCTTTTGTTTTCCTTTACTACTTTATGCTTTTTGGTAATACATTGTCTGTTGAGTGTTTACCTGCACAGCACTGTTCATCTTTGCTATACATGTGAATCTGTTTTGATAGCTCCAATAACTGTATTTATTTTCTTATTGCTCTTTCAACATTTTTGTGTCTTACTCACTTTCAATAGACTTTCTGTCATATATATTATATTTATCCATTTCTACTTAATTCAGCAAGTATTTGGTTAAATTATTCTCTTCATGGTTAATTTCTTCTTCACTTTGTATTTATTGCTCTTTGTTCCTCTGTATAGCTATATATTGGTTTTTGAATGATTTTCCAAACAGTTTCTGAAGTTTGTTTTGTGAAACATCTTTATTATGGAAATATTGCTTTAGCTCCTATATTACATCTTGAGAGTATAATTGTTTTAATGAGTCATTCTCATTACCGATAGGCTGCTTTACCTCCTCTGTCGCTTACAGGCACGTATTTGTTTACTGAAGCATCATTCTGAGGTTTTCATTCAAATCCTTCATTTCTTAGCTGATATAGCACATATTTTTCAGTTTTGTTGCCGTTTTGTACTACTGAACTGCTTGCTTTTCAGTACATTGCACTTTTGTACTGTTATGTTCTTTTTGTAATACCAAGCCCCCCCCTCTATATATATATATATATATATATATATATGTGTGTGTGTGTGTGTGTGTGTATGTATATACATATGTATGTGTATGCACACACAAGTTGTTGCTGAACCCAAAAAAGCTGACTCGGCTGATTGGATGTAATGGCTTTGTTTCTGTGTGAGATTGTACTACAGTGGCTATCAAGGAATTTTCCCTTTCCCACTGTAGTGTGATCCTGGAGTTGGTCTATATAATTAGCACAGGGTGTGGGGAGAGTAAGGGCTTTCCCCACCCTGAAAAAAACAATGTTTTTTTTGCTATAGGTTGCTGATCGACAAATTGTATTTGATCAGTTGTCTTTCGATATATGGATAATACAGCTCTCTCCCTCTCTCTAGATATACATACACACACACACACACACACATATATATATATATATATATATATATATATATATATATATATATATATACACATATGTGTGTGTGTGTGTATATACAGGTTCCCTTCAGAATACTGAAGGTTTAAAATTTCGAATTTCATATGGTCAAGACCATATGATCGAAGTTTTAAAACTTCAGAATTCTGAACGGAGATCTCCATACAGCGCAGAATGGGAGATTTTTCCCTTTTACTCACTGTAGTGCAATCTTGGAGTTGGTATATTTAAGTAGCGGGGGGTGTGGAGGGTGCAGGCAAAAATGTTGAGGAACCTGGTTTTGTTTAGTTTTTGTATTTATTTTAGAATATCGAAGTTTTGAAACTTCGATCATATGGTCTCGACCATATGAAATTCTAACTTTTAAATCTTTTGATATTCTGAAGTGAATATATATATATATATATATATATATATATATATATATATATCTAGAGAGAGAGAGAGAGAGATACTTTTACTTTGCTGCATGAGTATTGGTTAATATGACTTTCTTTCCAGCATATGAGATGCACCACACCAGGTCTAGCTTCTTTTTCTTAACCCATTATTCTAAGGTTACAAATATCTCGGTCACTTCTTCCTTACATATTTCCTAATATTCCACTATTGCAGTTGTTTTTCTCTAGCTTACTCAGTGTTTCTTTGGCAAAATACTGTTTTGTTATAATTTGTGCAGTTAGTGATTTTAAACTGGTATCTGCAATTTTTGCTTTATTTCCGTCCAAAGATTTTCCTATTTTGCATTTTCCCCTTGTTCTAGCAGTGTAACCAGTTTGTGAGTTCTGCTGTAGCATAGCATGAGTTGGGAGAAGGAACAGCTGTGTTGGGTGCAAAGTACTAGGAGGTGAGATTGTCAGATGCTGATGGACCTTCATTGCAATGTATTACTGGCATTCATATGCTGAAACTGCATTTGTGGGCAAAACTGAAGTGCTTAGAGCTCCACGTGTGGCATAAACTGTAGCAGCTGCTTGTTAAATTATGACAAGTAGTTTGCTACTATTTAAAAGGAAATAAGCTTTTTTTTTTAGATCTGAAGAACTTTAGTGTTGTGTGTGTGACATAAACCATTGCTATTGCTGGCTACAAATGCAGAAAGCAGTTTGCTGTTGTTTAAAGGAAAGAAGATTTTTTTTTTGTTAGAACTGAAGCACTAAACGCAATGGTCTGTAACATTTTTTTTGCTCTTCACCTTAGAGCTGGGGGCGGAGTGCCAGAAAGGGGGATGGCACCATTCAACCAAATAGCTAGCTACATCTCTGGAGTTTTGGGTTTATTGCACAGTAACAGAAAACTTGGTTTCTTTCCTGACCTCAGTGCTCATCTTATTGTTTCTGAGCTTGTTCCCTGGGTCTTTGGGCATTGGAGGCCCGAGTCATTTTACAGACTGCCTCTGTCCATAAGGCACATGGGCAGTACCCAAGAAGTGAATTTTAGGTTCCTCATCCATTTATCCATGTTCTTTTTCAAGAGAGTGAGGGATGGGTTTTGTTTTATGAAGATGGGAAGTTTATTCCATAGAGGAAGTAGCCTTTGGAATATAAATCTGTCTCTCCAGCAGGTTCTGTTAGAAGTCATAAATAAGGTTCAAATCCATGGAACGTGTAACCCTTGAATAATATTTCTTGTAAATATGTTACATATTCATCAGGGCTGTGATCCGCAGTGGTGGTGTTGCGGTAGCGTTGCCGCCTCACAGTAAGACGCTGTCCGGTTCGACTCAGTTAGAGTGTCTTCTGCGTGCAGACATGCGTGAATGGGTGTACCTTCATTGAAGGTTGTGCGTCAGGGCTGGCAACTTGGTATGTAAAAATCAACTGCCAATCATTAGCAGACCGGAGTTCCGCTGTGGCGACCCCTAACTGGGAAAAGCCGAAAGTCACAACAACATTCATCAGGGCTATATCAGAGAATGTCTTATAGGGCAGACATAATTCCCCTCTCAATAACCAATATGAGATGGAATAAAGGGATAGGGCCTTTACTTGGTCTACATGAGACATGTACCTTACACTTTGTATTTTTTTTTTTTCAGTAAGAAACCACTGAGGTTGCTCCAGTTGGTGTAAGTGCCTGGTTAGGTACATGCAGAAAGGAGCAGTGTACTCGATTATGGGCCTGATGAGGGCCAAGTATAATGGCACTATGACTTCCTTTGATTTTGATGCCATGCTTTTACTTAAATGCTGAGCCACACAGAGGAATTTCATCACTACTCTAGCTACCTGGTGGTAAATGTTTAGGTTACTATCTATCTGTGTTCCTAGGTTCCTCACTACTGGGTCTACTTTTAGGGGTGTGCTATCAAAATTATAATTTGAAAGGATATCTGATTTACTGAAGGGTATGATTACACATTTTTTAGCATTTAGTCTCAGACCATGGTTTTGGCACCAGTCATTTGACATTTTTAGGCCTGTTTGTAGGGTATCAATGTCATTTGGTAACTCAGTGATTGCTCCCAACTTACAATCATCAGCAAACTTGGTGAGCCATAGGCCCCCAACATTAGTCTTCACTTCACAGAAGTATATACCAAACAGGAGGGGTCCCAACACTGAGCCCTATGGGACACCACTAGTAACAGGTTTCTTACTGAAAGTGGATTCACCTATCTGGATAACTGTGTCTTGTCAGTGAGCCAGTTGGCTATCCATCTGATGATGTAGGGGTTTATGCCTAATTCAATAAGTTTATCTATGATCCCTGACAGGGGGATTGTGTCAAAAGCTTTGGCCAAGTCTAGATAAGTGGTGTGTACCATGTTAGTCTCATCCCTGGCCCTGGTGACGTTCTCAAAAAAGTCTACCAGATTCAGCAGGCAAGACCTCCCTTTGGCGAAGCCAAATTGAGTCTGGTCCATTTTTTCAAGAGTTCCTATGTTGTTATTGATCAGGTACATAATAATTCTCTCCATAACCTTGCAGATAAGATTGGTTGAGCTTATGGGTCTGTACTTTCTTGGGTCAGTTAATGGGCCCCCCTTGTGCAGAGGGATGACTGTTGCAGTCTTCCATTCCTCTGGGACAAAGCCCATCTGGAGGCTGTTATTAAAGAGCATTTTTAGTGGCCCTGATAGATTCTGTTTTAAGCTATTTAAGAAGCATCCTGGAATATTGGCAGGACCCATGGAGGATGTATTTTTGGCTTTAATGATCATAGTAAGGACCTGTTCCCTTGTAATGACCGGTAGGGGGATGGTTATGGGTATTTCTTTGGGTGTGGTCGGAAGTGATGTGGGGAGAAGTTTGAGCTGAACTTGGCCAGCAGGATTGCTAAGGCCTCACGCTGGGTTTAAGTGTTGCCATTCATGATTAACTTGGCACATTGCTGAACATTTCCCCTGAAGTTATGGACATAATTAAAAAAAAAAAAAAAACTTATGGTTATCTTTTACCTGGGAGGCTATCATTGTCTCATATTTTGCTTTGGAAGATTTGACCAGCCCTCTAATTTGTTTGCTTAGATTGGTGAGTGCCTTTTTGCACTGTTTTGTCTGTTCCTTCTTGGCTTTGGAGAGGATTTTTTTTCCTTTTGTTGAATAGCTTATTTATGCTTGGGGTCCAAAAGGGTGGTTTATTTTTGCCAGTAATCATAGGTTTGACTTGGATGGGTACTGCCTCCTCTATTCAGCTGTGAATGTAGTTGTACAGTACTTTTGTGTACAGCTCAGAGTAGGCCTTAGTGTTATTCGGCTTCGGAGGGACTTGGAAGTTTAATAAGCTGTCACTTCGTTTGAGGTAATTGGCCTTAGCAAAGTTCTTAACAGGTCTGGAATTTGATGGGAGTTCTAGGTTACTTTTAATACTAAAGGAAATCATTTTGTGGTCAGATCTTACCAGGGAGAAGTTAATGCATGGAAGGGAGGGAGCGGCATCCCCCCATGTTCATGAGTACTAGGTCTAGGATATGTGTACCTCTAGTTGGGGACCTAACTAGTTGCTCCAGGGTGTTTACATTCACAAAGTCCAAGAACCTCTGAGCAAGTGAATTTTGGGTTATATAAGTTTATGGAGGGGTAGTTGAAGTCACCCATAAGTATGGTGTTAGGCTGAATCTTAAATTCCAGTATGTTTTGTTAGGTGTTGTGGTTGTCCAGACTCATGTCTAGCAGGAATATGATAGGGTGTTGCACTTATGGTTAGTTGGGCATGGAACAGCTCAAGTGTGTCATGTTGTTGGACCAGTCTAGCAGTGTACTTATCCTTTATGAACACTGAGACACTTCCTTCCTTTGTTTTATCCTGAGCTGAGAGGGATCAAAATGTATGAAGGGCATTGTAACCTTTGATAGCTGGGGTGCTTTCTATGGTTCTGAACCATGTTTCCATGACTATACATATGTCTGCATTCTCTAGGGTGAGGAGTGCTTCCAGGGAGTGCAGTTTTTTATTTAAAGTCCTAGCACTGAGCAGCAATACCTTTAGGCAGTCATTAGGGATTTTTTTATGCTGAAGTGTTTAACAACTTGGCACAACCTGAAAAAGGCACTATGGGGATAGATAAAGTTATTGCCAGTATTAGGAAGCCAAGTGGTCACAAGTGCAAACCATCTCTGTCAAAGCATCATAGTTTGTCAATTATGTCTCTTCAGGTTAACAGATATTGGATCCCCTTGTGACACCAGGAACTATGCCAATTGCTGAAGTCAATCATGCTTTGCTGGTACTGTGGCACCATCAGTGGTGAAGGTAAGATACTACTCAATGATAGATACATACCAGCTTGGGACACATATTCAGAGATCTCCATCATGTCTCTCTTCATATTGTCCATTGAGGTATGTCTTAGGTTTACACCCACATGGACTATGACTGTGTCATACTGGTACTTGTGGTTTAAAGACCTAAGTGCATCCATGATCTGGAGGATCCTGGATCCAGGCAGAGAGCTCACTGTGATTGTCTCCTTGTTTAACCTGGGAGGGGGACATCAGTATGTCTTACAATGGCAGCCTCAATTACCAGAATGTTTGACTGTGTAGTGTGTTGCCTTATAGGCTTGGAAGTGGGTCTTCTATGATTTTCAGAGTTATGTGTTGTGTGAAGTGCTTTGTTTTTTGAGTGTGTGCAGGGCAGCTGAGAGATGCTTTTAGGAGGTCTTGGAAGGTTGGGTAGATTACAAGTGAGTACTTCCACATATATGGGTTTACATGTTTGTTCCTTAGTGTTGGCAGTGAGTGTTTTGGGTGTAACACTAACAACCTGGTTTGCATTTTTCATGTGTGTATGTGAGTGCTTTGCCTCCAATGACATTGTGTATCTACATCTCTCACACACTGTTTTTGTTTGTTCTAAAATTAAATGGTTGTCGGTGAACATGAGGCAGTTACTACACTGCCTCATGATGCCCATATCTGTCAGACCAGAGACAGAGATAACAGGGAAGTGCCTATCCATTACACCATATCCTTAATAGATGAAAAGGAGTAGAGGAGAGTCACTTAAAGGTCTAAATGTGAATGTTTAGTAATGCACTATTAGATGACCTGCAGTGGTGCTGCCCTCTGCACAAACTGACAGCTCTTTGAGCAGCTGTGAACAGTAGAAGACTACGGAGAGTGTTTCCTACAGAGGATTTTAAACTGAAGAGGTAGCTTACATACAAGACACAGGTAACTACATTTGCACATCGCTCAAAAACAAGGCTTTTATACTAGCAGGATGAAAGACTTTTACACAGTTAAGCCATCAGACCAATCAGAAAAACAAACAACAAGCCTTCCACCAGCAGTTTCCACCCCAGATGGGTTGAATCAGCCTTCTGCTCCTACTAGAGTGCAAAAAGTCCTCTTAATGTAAAACAAACTGGTTTTGAACTCAAGTGCAATAACATCAGGGTCTTTAATCAGGGTCTAATATTATGTCAAGAACATTATCTTCCTTAGAGGACTTTCCACTAAATTTTCTACCAGTGTCTGTGAACATACTTGGTTTTCCTTTTGTAAAATGGAATACGCGTCTTTGCAGATGTATTTTCTTGCACAGATTCTACAAAGTTAATTAAAAACAGGACAATGTTTCCTCTCATACTTATGGCTACATATGGAACACAATGCTTTATATTCAAGTGCACCACATACTACACTTTCTATGCACCTCATGACACCTGTTCTTGCCTGTCTTCTCATAACAGTACAGTCTTCGCCTTCTCATTTTTCCATTTTTATTTATCTCTCATGTCATATTTCTAGTGCCAACTTAATCAACTATTTCTTTTAGCTGTTTTAGTAATTTTAGTTCCTTTCCATATATCCATAATTATTTGATAAAGACAGGTTTGCTTCTCTTAATATTCTGCCCCTTGTTTGATTATTTCTTGTGTCATAAGCTATCTTGTCTTGGACAAGGGAATTGTGTAACTTACCCAATTCACAGTTTATGATTTGCTTCTTTAGCTAAATAACATAAGCATCTGTAATTTCTATAGGACCTTGTGTAGTTGTTAAAGCAAATGGTTAATAAATTAAAAGTTATTTCAATGTTCTTAATAAGTTCTGAATTTCTTTCAGATTGTTGCTATTCTTTCTCCTGTTCAAGAAAACTAAAAAGTTAAATACCTCCAAAGCTTGTCGCCAGAGATATGCAAACATGGTATACACTGTACACTTTCATGCTTTTTTGATATTCTTCTTGCAGTGAGAAATAAATCAAATTTCTGGATCCAAAGTTTCCAATTTTCTGCTAAGTTACCCTACAGTGAAAAATTCTTGGTCGCTACAGATGGAGAATTTTCTACAGATAATTGTGTTTCATTACATTCAGACACTTCAGCTGCTGAAAACAAGTATTTAATTCCACCTCTTCAGATGCAGCTCTCCATTGTGACATCGTGTAATGGTTGTTTGTCAGAATACTCAGTATGTAACACAATTTTGTGGCAGAGGTAGTGCCAGAAGTATGATCTCCCAATCTTGCTAATGATCAAATGCATTATGGGTCACTAAAGACACACTGAATCCATGGAAACCTGTCACTGTGGTGAGATGCTTAGCTATTTATGGGGGATCATTCCCATATGGGCCATAAAAGCATTCAGCTCTAACACTGGTGCCTGCATTGTATAAGAGTATGTAGTTTTAGACTAATGAGCTACCTACACATATTTGTACATAATGTGATATACCCTAGTTTCTACAGAAATCCATTTGAATATAGACCTCCTTGAGGTTAGGCCCCACCCCTTGCCTCTGTGTGTTATTAGACCTCCTGATATGACAGCATCAGAAATGTCTGCCAGATCTGAGGAAACACATTTCCAGAACTGAAAGAATATATTTGCTGTTGAGAGTCAATGTATCTAGAACTGCAGAAGTCTAAAGAATTGTCAGTGGAAATGTGACTCAAATGCATCTTTCTAGAATTCCTGTGCTGCCATGAAATTTGACTGCAAACTGAAAGTGTGGGATCCAGGTTTCATTTATTCCTCACAGCAAGCAAATTAGCTGAAAAGTATGAAATTATTCAGGGTGATAGACTGATGTGTGTTGTTTGGAAAGAAACTATAAAGGTATTCATACATTTTACTTTTCTTGAAAAAGAAAGACAAAATAGCAAAACCGCAGAGATAAATTCTATAATTATTGTTAGCGCAGAAAGATTTTGCCATTTGTGAGATTTGTTCTTTACAAGACTGCAGTTTCCTACATTGACTATAGATGCTTATATTTTATTTATTGATTTTATTCATTTGCATTTATTTACCAGGAAAGTATAAACGGGTTGCAAAACACTTTAAAGAGAAAGACAGGGGAGAAAAGCTCTACAGTTAATACAAATACAAAAAAAGTACAACATTATAGTATCTTCATAGGTTCATAGGTAAGTACTAGGCTAATGGCCCTGGAGCCATTGCAAGCCGAGCCCAATAGTGTTCCCAGTCATCTTGCTTAACAGACATTAATTTCCTGTGCCCCTATCTAGCAGTGTGATTGAAGCGATCGCCGGGGTGAATTTCCTATTTCCCATCCACTCATCAAGATTTCTCTTGAAGAGGGCCAGTGAGGTGCTCTGCTTGATGTGAATGGGGAGTTTATTCCAGAGAAGTGGGAGTCTCTGGGTTAGAAACCTGTCCCTCTAGCAGGTTCTGTTTAATGTGGTGATAAGGTTGATGTCTTTGGAGTCAGTAGCATGGGGGGATTGGGATTTTTTCAGATGAAGCATGTCAAGCAAAACTGGGTCAGACATGGCTCTGTATGTCAAGCAGAGATCACCTCTAAGTAGGCAATATGAGATGGAGCACAGTTTAAGTTTTTTTAAATCTATCTGCATAAGGCACGTGTTTGAGTCCTAAGATCCTCTTAGTGAGGAATTTTTGTGGCCTCTCCAGCTGATGGAGGTGTCTAGTGAGGTACATGGTAAATGGGACATTGTACTCTATAATGGGTCTGATAAGGGACATGTAGAGAGAGATAACGACTTCTTTTTTCCTGGATGAGAAACCTTTTGTGATGAGATGTGCCACACAGAAGGACTTCCTAACTACAGTGGCAACGTGGTTATTGAAGGAGAGGTTGCTATCTACCTGTGTCCCTATATCCCTTATAACTCCTTCAGAGTTAAGTGGGTTCCCTTCAATATGGTAGTTTGTGGGCACCGTGTTTTTCCCGAAGGGAATGACTATGCATTTTTTGGCGTTTAGCCTAAGGCCATGGTTTTGGCACCAGTCAGTCTCCGTAAGGCCTTTTTGTAGGATGTCCACGTCAGCTTAAAAATCAATAACAGCCTCCAGTTTGCAGTCATCCATGAATTTGGTTAACCAGAGTCCCTTGGTGTTGGCTTGAACTTCAGAGAAGTAGATACTAAACAGGAGAGGCACCAGAACCGATCCTTGTGGGACTCCACTTTTAACTGCCTGGTAGTCAGATTTGGAGTCAGCTGCTTTCACCATGTAGGTTCTGTCAGTGAACCAGTTTGCAACCCATCTAATGACGTAAGGGTTAATGCCCAGATTAGTGAGCCTATCAATGATTCCAGAGTGTGGGATGGTATCAAAGGCTTTGGTTAGATCGAGGTAGGCTGTGTGAACAGCCTTACCTTCGTCCACTGCTCTGGTAATGGCTTTGAAGAAGTCTGTTTTAGCAGACATGATCAGCCTTTCACAAACCCAAACTGCATGGAGTCCAGGGTTTGAAGGTCCCCTATATCCTTATTTATAAGATCCATAATAATACATTCCATAGCCTTACAGATCAGGCTCGTCAAGCTGATAGGGCAGTAGTTCCCAGAGTCAGTAGTCACACCCCCTTTGTGGAGTAGGATGACAGTAGCAGTGCACCATTCACTGGGTATGAAGCCAGAACTGAGGCTGTAGTTGAACAGATCACTCAGGTGTGGTGCCAGTTTCTTTTGTAGTTTGTGCAGTATACAACCCGGTATATTATCTGGTTCCATGGAAGCTGTGTTCTTAGCTTTGGGCAGTGCGGTTTTTACTTGTGCAATCAAGATAATAGGGATTTAGTATTCCTTGGGTATGTGGATGGGCCCTTTAGGGGGTGAGGGAGGAGTAAAATTTTCACTGAACCTGTCTGCCAAGATATTGGCAATGTCAGTTGGTTCAGTATAAGTGGTATTATTGTGTTGTAGCTCCGAGCAAACCTGTGTGTTATTTTGCAGATTCTTGACATAGCTAAAGAAAGCATTGTGGTTGTCCTTAGTATCTGTAGCAATTTTGTTTTCATAACTAGCTTTGGTGGATTTGATGAGGGATCTCAGTTTTTTACTGAGATTTCTGAGGGAATTTTTCCAGTCATCGGACTTTACCTATCTCTGCAATAGTTTTTTCCTTCTGTTGTAGAGTTTGTTAATGGCAGGGGTCCACCAGATTGGCATCTTTTTTTTTTTTGAGGAGAGAGTCTTGGTTCTGTTTGGTATGGCCCTAGCTATGCAGTTGTGTAGGTGCTCATACAGTGCCTTGGTGTAAGATTCAATAGCCATACTTCCATTCCCCATTTCTGTCCTTAGAAGCTCAAAGTTAGCTTTGGAGAAGTTTTTCTCTGTGGTTTCTTTTTCTTTTTCTTTTTTTTAGGGGGGGGTGGATGTCTATGGTGATTAACTTGTGGTCGGATCAAACCAGGGAGGGGTTTATCATAGGGATAGAGCAGTGGTCTCCCATGTTTGTAATGACTAGGTCAAGAATGTTTTTTCCCCTAGTTGGGGTGAGGATGACTTGGTCTAAGGCACTGGAGTTGATGAATTCTAGGAAGCATTGGGCAAAAGAATTGGAGCAGGAGTAGTTGTTCCAACTAATGGAGGGGTAGTTAAAGTCTCCCAGTATAAGGGTATTAGGCTGGACTTTGACATTTTCCAGAGTGTTCAGGGACATTATGGGGGATCTGTGGCAGGCTCCGACATGGACTGAAGTTTTGTCCAGTGTTATCTGTACCTGAAGTATTACTGATGCATTGTGTTGGGTAACAAGTCTGGAGGTGTGTGTATCTTTTATGAAAATAGATACACCTCCACCTTCGGGGGTTCGATCATCACATCCCTTAGGGCTCTGGTTCAGATTAGGGGGCCGAAAGGTGTGATATGCATTGTAACCTGGTAGTTCATGGGTGCTCTCAGGAGCCTTGAACCAGGTCTCAGTTACTGCACAGATGTTGATGTTCTCCAGCTTGAGAAGTGACTCGAGCAAGTGCATTTTGAGGTTTAGACTTCTAGCGTTGGGTAGCATAACCCTTAGGATGCGTTTGCTAGCAGATATTATGATGGTAAATTTATCTTCAGGGCACTGCCTAAAAAAGGCACTATAGGGGTGGCAAGGGCCTTGGCCAGAATCCGGAATCATAGGGGTGACAGATGCAGGCCTTCTCTGGCAAAGCATCGAGTTCTGTTTATCATGTCATCCCAAGCAGACAGATACTGGACCCCCTTAGAATGACACCAGAAACTTAGCCAATTGTTGAAGTCAATCATTTTTTTGCTTGTACTGTGGTATCATTCTAGGCAAAGGCAGGATGCTACTCAAGACTAGAGTCATACCTGCCTGGGCTACAAGATCAGAGAGCTTCTCCGTGTCTCTTTTCATGTAGTCCAGGGAGGCACGTCTTAGGTCATTCACACCAACATGTACAATGATGGAGTCATATTTGTACTTGTTGTGGAGAGACCCAAGTGCATGCATTATGTGGCGAATCCTGGCACCCAACAGGCAGCTGACCGTGACTTTCTCCATATTTACCCCAGTGAGTGGGACGTCAGTGTGCCTTACAATTGAATCACCTATGACTAATGTGTTTGGTATGTTGTTCTGCCTTAAGGGCTTAGCTTGAGTGGCACGCTGTTTGTGTGGGCTATGTGTCTTCTGGGTTGTGCTTGGATGCGATGGTTGCTTGCATTTGTGCTTCGGAGATCTCTGTTGTTTAGGCAGATTTTTTAAGAGAGCCTCTGCGAAAGTGCTTGTGCGTTTTGTGTTGCTATGTGATGGTGGTGGTATGCAAACAGGGAAGCTATGTGTTCTCTGTGATGTGTGTGTTAACTTTCTCCTCCTGACTGGTTGACCCAGTCTTGGATTGAGAGAGCGAAGCCTCAAGTTTGGCTATGTACTTGCTTCTCTCACAAGTGGATGTGCTTGGAGGTAGGAGAAGAAGGCTGTCTGTGTACATCAGGCAATTGCTACATTGCCTCAGGACGCCCAGGTTCACAAGGTTAATGGGAGAAAGCACTGGATACTGACCTTTAGACATACCTGGAAAAGTGATGATCTCTTTAAGTGCTGAGTTGTTTATGCTTAGATTAAGTACTGAAGCTTTTTGTTTCCTTTATGGAAAGTTTTCTTATGGAAAGTTTAGTGCTGGTAGCTGTGGCTGAGCTTGCAATAAATGCTACAAGATCTTCTGAGCAAGTGCTAGATTTAAAGGTCTAATTTGAGTGGTCAGCGATAAAAGTTAACAAGGTCTAAGGGAAAATCTGAAGAGCAGACTTTAAGGCACCGGTAATGGTTTACCTTAGCTAAGTGGCACTGCATTCTCGCAAACCTGCGCAAACAGGGTTTTTTTATACAGAAAGATAAAAAAGGGATAGAAACAGCCCATAAATGGCCAATAAAAATACAATTTCTGAGCTGAAACCACTCCTTTAGCGACAGATAGGCTGCTCAGAGCTTACCACTCCCACTGATAAGCAGACAAGCTTCCCTCTATCTCAGTACGGTCTGGGCAACACAGAAACCTCAATACAGTCCTGAAATCAGCAAATCTGAAATCCTGATTCCGGACTATTCTAGTTACAGAAAGGTGGGAAACGAGCAAGGAGATAGTATTTTTTTTGGCTTTTTTTTTTCAAAAATACAACAGTTAGATCTGCAAAAACACTTTTTAAAGCAGAAAAATGGCTATCGCACTTGAGTGTGTAGCCTACTACAGTAAAACAGTTGAATTTGACTTAAAACGAGCTAATAAAGTGCAAATAACAAAGCTTAACGAAATACAGTTGGAATAAGTAGCAAAACTTAATAAACGGTTAGAATAAAGTGTGGTAAGCAAAAAACAAGCAAAAGAAGCAAAATTGAGGTACTTTAATCACTGAAAGTCTCTCCTCTCTCTTTCTGCTGCTGTAGAGCTCTGCAGGACACCCAGACAGGATCTTGCTGAGGTTAAACATGTATAATTAATTTACAATATCTATAGTGTACAACAGTCAAACCAACAGGGAATAATAAAAATATAGAAATAGTAAATACTAAGTATACCTACAGTACAGAAAATAGTATCATATACTGAGTTTACATATTTATCACATATCTCAAACTGCAAAGTCCTGACAACTTAGTGTCAAATTAATAGGTTCTGGCATTGTGCAAGAGAATTGTATGATTAAAAGGAAGTAAAAGAAATTAAGAACACAATGATTATGTCAATATATATCTGTATCTCGTTAGTATATAGCTGGCTATGTAGATTTTACTGTGATCATGTTGACAAGCTGAAGAACAGAGCTAAAGACTGTTGACTTTATTGAGCATAATTCTCTAATAAGAGAGAGAGAATAATAATGTGGCATAATAAATGATGAAAGAAATGTCTGCCTTTAAAGAGAAATATACCTGATCTTATCAAAAGTTGTGGATATCTACAAAGCAAGTAAGATTTCTTTCATACAGCAAAAAGCATTAACTGGAAAAAAAATAAATGTGTGTAACAAATGCAAATCAAATAATAAGGCACTATAATAGATATATTGTAAAAGCAATGGATATGAAAAACAGAGACATATGAGAATCCAAGACATATACTACAGCAAACAACACATCTGGCATTTTTTATATACTTTGATATGGCAGTTAACACAGAGGACTACACCTGTAAGCTGTTAATGAGCTTCTTCCAGTGCCCAGGTTACAGGGTTTGATTCCTTCTACCTTCATTTTCATCCTGGGTGACTCTGAACAAGTTACTTAACCAGACAGTAGTCTCATCCCTGAAAAGGGACAACTTGTGCAGTGGATTTACCAAACACATTAGTCATATAATAATAATAACAATAATAATAATTCAAGCTTGTAGTAGGTGTGGGTATGGCTGTAGTCATGACACCATGTGTTGTCTAGCATTTAATCAAGACTGCAGAATATGGGCTAAAAAAGGATGCTTCCCTAGAATGTGTAAATATAAAGCAAGGTTTGTTAAAAGAATGTGCATGTTGTTGAACAGAAATCTGAAAGCTAACATTATCAATCTGATCTGCACTGACAGAGCAGATTAGTTAATATGTTGTTTTTTTAAATATAACAAATGTTGCCAGCAACCTAAACAGCACTGAGCACCACTAATTAGATTACTAATATCTTTAAGTTTATTATAAAGATGTCCATTACCAGAATTTGATTCAGATTAATTCTACCATAATCATATTTTTTTCTGAGGGCCTCAAATAATGATGATGGACAAGAAGATAAAATATTCAATTTCCATTTTTTCCGTTTGCACTTTTTTCTTGGATTGCAGTGTCCTCCATGTTTTTTTTTTCTGTCATTTTTGAACTATTTTCTGCTTATATGTATCACTGTGAGTGTTTCATTGTTATCTTGAGGAGCATTCTGTTTTTTGAGTTTTGATAAACTGCTTGTCTAAATATTTTACAATACTCAAAGGAACGTCTCCAAATGTTCTGCCTTTTTACTTCACCAAACTTGATTTTGAATTTTCACCTCTGCCACAAGTGTCACCTTATACAGCATAGGGATGGGCACTGAAGGTGGACTGTTTTTTTACATTTTGACTCCTAAGGTCTGCTTATCACTAGGGTAATCAAGCACTGTCCTCTTATGAAACAACACATTTTTGAACTTCAGTTCCATGTTATATGTCCAGGGAGCTGGTGTTTTTTGTTGGCCAGATATTGTAGATTTAGGTGTCACTGGTCACTAAGCAATGCTCTATTCTAATACAAGTTCATGCCTAAGTCCAGTATAATTTCAGATTTACTGCAGGATGGTGACATTTTCTTCATCACACAGACCTGGTTGTATGAAAATGTTAGTCCTTATTTGGTGGCAGCAGGATCCCCCCCCCCTTTCAGTGGAGCAGCACCCCAGAACTAGTAAGACAAGGGGTGAGGTTTCATTTCAATTTGTTGCTGCTCTCCACTGTGCCTAAGTAATGTTAAGTTGGAGCTAATTCACCTTGGAGTAGTCATAGGTACAACAGAAAATGTTGGGCTCAACCTTGATTGCCATCCATTCAGTAATTCCAGGATGTTTCTACAGCAGTTCATGAAATTCCTTGTTGAAACAATACTGTTGTACCATAGCTGGCTAGTTTTTGGTGACTTCATTTTTGGGTTGATGGTAAATCCATGAACCTAATGCAAGAATTTTCTCAACTACCCATCATTCTGGACACACTTTGAACTTGTTTTAAACTTGGTACATCTGTCTCATTGTCAGGATACCACCTTGGTCTATTTGTCATGGTTTTACCCCAGTTACAGCCTTCTGACCTTGTGCTGTTAGAATTCAGTAACTGATAAGCTGCAGCACAAGACCCATTCATCCTGGCCTTTCACCAGCTTCTTTTGGTGCCAAGTGTGGGGAGTCCTCATGAGTTACTTGCACCACATAACAATGCTATGCATTCCTCTCTGGACTGTCCTCATCTCATGTACACCATGTAAACCTCAATTCACAAAAAAAAAAAATAAACATGGCATGACATAGAGATATATGCTTTGAGAAGATACGAGCACAAATGGAGAGGCACTGGCTGTTTATGTCAGATTGAGGCTTGATGGGTGGTATGCTCCTTATCAGGCACAGAGGTCCTGTAAAAAGTCAGATTTCCTGTCCAGGGAGATCTCAAAATCATATCAATGGTCTGTGGCTTTTTAGGTGTCAGATACGTAATATGGGCAATCTGTTTTTTTTTTTTTTTTTTTTGTGTGCCTAAGCTGGCATAACTATTTATTTATTTATTTAATTGTTTGTGTGTTTGTTTGCAGTTGTTTGCATTTGTTGACCAGGAAAGTCTGAATGGGCATGCAGCCCCTTTTCAGCAGAGGCCTGGGGAGAAAACCTCCAAAAATTATAAAGAAAATTAAATTATACAAAAGGTTTTAAAGTAAAATTGGCATATGGTCTACAATGTAATTATATATGGTGTGAAGGAGGACATGATGTACAAGCCATACTATATAATTAAGGACAGAAAAATGCAGGACAATTATTATGCAATTTAAAGACAGGAGCATGTTAGACAAAATTGTAATGGTTAACATCAAATTGAGTTTAATACATAGATATTTAAATATCTTCTATGATTTCTATGTAATTTGAAAAAATCTGCATATTTTGTTACGTAGTAATACAAACGGTATTGTAGTCAGATAGTAGAGTAGATACGAGTTTCAGTGGTTGAGTTTGAAAAAGGTAGCTAAAGAAAAGAAAAGGGGTGATTATTGGCAATTTTAGTTGAACAAGAGCTGAGAGTGTTGAGTGGATATTTGGGAGACAAATGAGGAATGGAGTTAGAGTAGAAAGATGGTGACGTACATAAGTGAGAGAGAAAGTGAGTGGGTGTAAGTGATGATAGAGGAAGAAAACTGAGGAGGATTAATGGAGGTAGATGGAGGTATGTATAGAGTAATTAATATTGGATCAGTACATGAGCAGAACCTGAGATTGGGAAAATGAGATTTTAGATGAAGTTCAAAGAGTTTATGGTGCTGTTTCAGTTTTAAAGTGTGGGGAATGGAATTCCAAGTTTTAGAGGCAGAATTAAAAAAAAAAAGTCTCTCTCTTTCTCTCTCTCCCTAGCTGTATGTTTGGATTTTGTAACAAGGAGGGGCAGCTTATCAATAGATTGTAGGGGTCTCTTGGGTTTGTAGTACTGGATAAGCTTAGACAGCGATGGGCAGTTCTTAGGCTTGTAGATGAATTATGAATAGCAGCTAGTTGGGAGTAAGTCAGGTAGTGGGGTGATTCAAGCTGATTCAGTTCTTTCAGTGCTAGACAGTGGTGGGATCTCTGTGTATGGTTAGTTGTAAACTTTGCTACTTTGTGATATCATTGTTCAAGCTTAGTTATTTAGATAAGATGAAGTCAGAGAAAATTGATGCAGAGTAGAGGAACATTTGGTAGAAGTAGTATGGATGCTAAGTGTTTTCTGTTTTGGTCAGTGCATGGAGAACCCAATTTCTGATGAGTTTTCTTTACCATATGTTGGATGTGATAGTCAGATTTTTAGGCTATCATCAATGTAGATGCCAAGCAGTTTGGTATAAGCGACAATTTCAATTTTGGTATTGTTTGAGGAAGTGATGTTGAAGGGTGATTTTTGTGCTGAGAAGCATTTTGGGGTGAATAAGATAAGTTTATTTTTTGGGGGGTTGAGAGAAAGTTAAGATTCTGTTAGCAAGGCTTTAATGGAAGAGAAGGATTATTAAGTGAGTTTCTGTATGCTGTGAAGATTTGGGGCATTGTATAAAAAGGTAGTCATCTGTGTACTGGACTGTTGTGGCCTGTAAGAGATTATTAATAAAGATGTTGAAAAGTGTGAGCCCAAGGATGGAGCCTTAGTGGACTCCTGTAGAAACTGGGAGAAAAGAAGATAATTTTCTGTGCTGTTTTATGGCTTGGGCTCTGTTTGAAAGATAGCTAATGGAAGATTCAACAAGGCCAAGTTCTGAGTATCTGTGAAGAAGGACAGGATGGGAGACTTGTGTCAAAAGTTTTCAAAAGATCGAGAAAGAGAGCTGATACTAGCTTGCCTTAATTTCTGTGGATATTAACAGTGTTAGTGATGTGGATGGAAACCATGTTGACAGGAGGAGAGGAATTTATATTGAGTGAGGTGTAGGGTCAGTTGACATTGAATGTATTTTTCAAAGATTTTAGATAAAGGGGACAGGATAACAGAAATGTCCAAGCTGTGTACTGTTGTCTCCTTTGTGCAGATGTAGGATGTAACTTTTTTCCATGACAATGGAACATATAATTCAGAAACAGGGAGTGGTTTATGAGTATGGACATCAGGTAGGCAATAGCATCAGCATCCATTTTTAAAGATCCGTTGAGAAGATTGTCTAGTGAGGGAGTAATGAGTTTTAGTTTTGATGCAACATTTTTATTGTAGAGGTGGGGGCTGGTTGAAGTGAGAAGGAGATGGGTTGGAGGTGTTGCTATTGTTGGTCTGGTCAGTGGAAAGTGCTTGCTGTTTGATTAGTGATGTGACTGAGTTTATAAAGTGGTTGTTAAAGAGAGTGGGAACATTGTTTGTGTTGTTGGGTGCTATGTGGCATGACCTGGTTTGAGGACTTGGTTTATGGAAGTCTAGAAAGCCTTTTGGTTTTGGATTTTTTTTTTTTGGTCTGCAGGTTAATATAGCAATTTATTTTGTCTATTTTTATGTTGCCTTTGCTAGGTTTCTAGGTTGGTGACACAGTTGTAGATTGCTTTAGGTCTTGTTTGTGAACCAGGGTTTCCAGGCTTTGTCTCTGTGTTTCATTAGCAGGTTTGTAGATTTGGTCAGCCATGAGGCTGGTATAGATTTTCCTTGTTTTGTTCTGGGGGTGGGGGCTAGGTTATTTAAGATACTGAGGAAGGTTTTATGAAATATATAACAGCATCATCTGGGGGATATTTTGGCTTATGCCACTTACAAAGTTTTAGGTTGTAGATAAATGTACCTTTTTGAAAGTGAGTGAGATTATATACGTCAATAAGCTGGTGAGGTTTGGAGGTGAAGTGAAAGACTCTGATGCCAAATGCAGGAAGGTGATCACTTATTGTGCTAGAGAGGCAGCCATGGGAAGATATATTATTAGGGAAAGAAGTGACTACCCTGTCAAGTATGAAGCCTTTGTCTGTATCTTTATATAGCACATGGGAGAGGTAATTAGTTGACTGAATCCACAGATATTTGTAGTATTAATGGTTGAGAGCCAGTTTATGTTGAAATCACCTAATAGTATCTTTTCTTGTGAGACAGTCAAAATGGCCTAGGATAGAAATTCTTCAGTGGTACTGATATTATTTCCAGGGGAGATGTAAGTGCCTACAACAGATAAGAGTTTTGGATGCCTTAGTCTAAGCAAAGTTGAGATGACTTTAGCATTGTTAAAGGTTGGTAGGATGAGAGGGGAGAGAGTAAGCTGGAGGGGAATTTTTATGCACAATGGCTATACCACCTTTTTGTAGCCTATCTGCGCTTAGTATATTATAGGTGGGTGGAAGTATTTCTTCATCTTTGATGTGTAGTTTTAGCCTATTGAGACAGTTGTTTCTAATATGATGAGGTCAGTGGGAGTTTTCAGTAACTGAGCAGAGCTAATAGCTTGGAGCTGTGTGAGAGTCACCTGATTAACTACTTAGAACTGTTTTACTTGATTATACATATGAATCTGCAGGCTGAACTCATGTCTGAAAGACTAACAGTGGATTGTTCTGATGCACTTGGGCCAGCAAGCAACCAAACTGTCTCTGGTTATTTGACTATCAAGGATTTTCCAACTGCTTTAAATAAGGATTTAGTTACTCTAATTTTAAATAAGCATAATTTAGACCATACCAAGTTAAAAAAAAGTCACTGCATCACTTACTTTGAATTTACAGATATTGGTTACTTAGAATGTTAGTTCACAGCTTGATTTAATTCTCCAAGAAAACTGCTTTCATAACCTATTCTAGTCTGGTTTCTGCAAAGAACACTGAGATGGCCTTTATCTGTGTCCGTATCCAAACCTCTGAACCTCTTAGCACAAGAAATCTGGATGAAGCCTAAAATAATGGGGGACAAGAGCCCAACAACAGAGGCAGATTTTAAATATTGCTCTTTATATACTTAAAAAACTGCTAGAATAACAAGATGTGTGTTAGTGTGCATTTTCTGAAGGATATGACTTCTGAAACTTGAATGTATGTCATTATTTAGTGACTTCAGTCCTCAGTGTTTTGCCAGAAAACCACAAATTTTATGAAGAACAGACCAGAACTATAAAGGAAAATATAGGTAGTCTGTGAAATTCTGGACAGTTAAGAGGTATGCACAGATCTTTAATGATCTTCTACTGGAGAGGGATGAATGTTATCCTGTTTTTTGGTCATCTCTTGTCTCTCTTTGGCATGGTAAATCACAACATACTTTCAGACTGACTTCAAACATACTGTGAAGCTAAAAGAACTGCACTGAGATGACTTGCCTTTTATCTCTAAGGGTATTCTGAGTGTATTGTGTCTGTATTAAACTCTTATTACCTTATTTGCTCATATCTGAGGCTTCACATAGTTCTGTGGTTCATTGCTGATTGCTGATTGCTGTGTATTTGATTCCAATAGGTGAGCTCATTACAAAAGACAGGTCTACAATATCATTGTTAAGCTAATGATGCTTATCTTTCTCTGTTTTCTTTGGGACAAACTGCCTTCTGCATATTTGTTGGTTGAAGACTTATGAAGATGTAGAATGTTTCTAAGATCAGATGACTAAAAATCACCTTAGACTTAAAACAACTACAACCACGTTCATGATTTGTTCTGCTGCCTAAAGGGATTCCAACTGGCCAACCCTTAGTCCCATCATTGTTTATAATGATAGGAGGTAGGTAATTGTGAGGAATGATTTGTTATGCTGCCTAAAGGGATTCCAACTGGCCAACCCTTAGTCCCATCTTTGTTTATAATGATAGGAGGTAGGTAATTGTGAGGAAGGTTAAAGACCTCTCTGTGAGTATCAAAAGAGTGACACTTAGGAAACATGTGTCAACTGTTGTGAAAATATCTTGTTTACATTTTCACCACATATCTCTTATTAAATCCCCATTTTTGTCAAAAGACCTGTTGGTACATACCTCAGTATCTTTATGTCTTGATCACTGCAACTACCTTTACTTGGGCCTTCAAAACAGTGAACTTGATTGTTTGCAGCGAATGTAGAATTACGCAGCTCTGTTACTTTGAGATGCATTGAGTTATCTTCATATCATCCTATTTCTATGGAGTTTGCAATTGCTAACAGCTCAATTCCAAACCATCTTTAAAGTTTTACTGCTACTTTATTTAGACTACACAGTATTGGTTTTACTGAGCTCATGGAGCTTGTGGATTCACTGCTTCCCAGTTAGGCTCCTTCACTCCTCATTCATGGAGTTACTGGAGATGGAGACCTTTGCCAAACTGCATTTTAGTACTCAAATTCTATGCCCCTAGAAAATCTTCCATTTAGTGCTAAGGGAATGTCCCACACTGCCAGAATGTAAGAGGTCCCTTAAAATAATTTGGGTTTATATCACATGTTCGAAGTTTGAAAACTTTGAACGTTAAATAATCAAATTTAAATGTTCAAAGTTTCAAACATCGAACATGTGATTAAAAAATAAATAAAAGAAGGGGAACTTACCCGACTGTTGTAAGCAGGGGGGAAGCCCCCTACAGCCCCCACACGCCCCGCTCTTTAAATATACCAACTCCAAGACCGCACTATAACGCAGTAAAGGGAATATTTCCCTTTACTGCACTGTAGTGCAGTCTCGGAACTGGTATATTTAAAGGAGCGGAGGGTGTGGGGGCACAGCCCCCATTTGGAGGGGTGCAGGGGGGCTTGCCCCCTTGCCTACAACAGTTAGTTTTGGGTTTGTTTTTTTTTAATCATATGTGTGTTTGAAACTTCGAACATTTAAATTCGATTATTTAACGTTCAAAGTTTTCAAACTTCGAACATATGGTATAGACCCAAATAATTTATTTAGCATACAATATTGACTAATTTCAGCATTATTTATTTGCATATTATTTTTTATCTGTACATTGTTTTCACTTTTATGTTATTACCTGTCTGCATTACCTGCATAATGTTTGGTCACAAACACATTAATATATTTTCATTTATGAAATTTATGAATGTTTCTAAAGTGTCTAAAGTATTTAGAGAAGTGTGCAGTCTAGATGTCTGGAAGCAAGTACTGATCATTAATCAACACAGTTTAAAACTTAAACTAGACACGAGTACAGAGTGGAACATCTTGTAAACAATACTTTTAAGCAGCTAGAGTAAGATGGCACTGAAGAATAAGCTGATTGTGCAGCATTAGTTTATTCTGGTCAATGACTGGTACCACTTGGTCCAAAGACTGCTGATGTATCAGTAAAAAATAAAAAAGTACAGATGCTTCTTCAACAAGTGCAATTCTTCTTCTTTTGGCTTTTCCCAGTTAGGGGTCACCACAGTGGGTCACCTGTCCGCTCATGACTGGCAGTGGAGTTTTACGGTGTTGAGTTGCCAGCCCGGTGCCCAACCTTTCACAGAACACACACACACACACACACACACACACACACACACACACACACACACACACACACACACACACACATGCACATTCATGCCTAGGGCCAATTTAGAATGTCCAATCCACCTACAGCATGTTTTTGGGATGTGGGAGGAAACCGGAGCAACCAGAGGAAACCCACATGACTACAGGGAGGACATGCAGACTCCACACAGAAGGCACCCCAGCAGAGGATCGACCCAGAGAACCTCTTGCTGTGAGGCAGCAACACTAACCCGCTGCACCACCATGGCCGCCCTTCTTCAACAAGTGCAATTAAAGAAGTAAATTTTATTAATATTTTTGATCACATGGCTTGAGGAATGCCGTCAATAGCACAAAGATTTCACAGCGTAAAAGCAAAAAACTGTGCTTGTAGATAATCACTCACATAGTCAAACAGAATGTTCAGACACTTTGCAGAACCATAGCTATGATATCATGCATATTTATATTCCTTTATTTACAAGCTTAGTAAACTTGTCAGGAAAATATCACATGCGAATAAAACCTAATGATGCGCTTATAATGCATGCTCTCAGAAAAGTACCAGTAGCACTTATAAGTAAAGCATAGCTGGAGATTAACAGAATGGAAAGTTTGAGAGTTATTAAGATACAGTACAAAACAAATGGGCAAATAGAATGTTAAGTCTAGTGAAAAAAGGCAGAGAGTCGTATTCATATTGCTTTTCAAGGTCTGACTAGAGTAATTTAAAAAAAGCACTGCTTTTTGCTTACAGTTGAAAGGTGGTCTCAAGAATGACAAATGTTAAGTTATTTTCATCACTGGATGCAAACCAGCATTTTGGCAGATAAAATAAATGAAGTCGACTTCTTCTTCTTCTTTCGGCTTTTCCTGGTTAGGGGTCGCCACAGCAGAACTCTGGTCCACCAGTGATTGGCAGTAGATTTTTATGGTGCCGAGGTGCCAACTCGATGCCCAATCTTCAATGAAGGCACGCTCTACGCATGTCTTTCGAATGTCACTCGACCACAGGGAGGACATGCAGACTCCACACAGAAGATGCTCCAGCCGAGAATCGAACGGGAGAACCTCTTGCTGTGAGGCAACAACTCTACCGCTGCCACCACTGCGAGACAAAATAAATGAAGTCGACTGTACATGTTTAATATGCCACAAGAAAGACACATTTCTTAGACCTCTGTTAGACATTTCATCAGCACCAGAAGTATTCCAGAGTGTAGTTTTCCAAGTAATTGAAAGATATAGCAAACATACTTGATGAACTATTAGTGTGATGTCAGTTACAAGAAGAGCATGGCAACAGATTGATACTGCTGTTGAATAGACTGACATTATTTTTACTAAAAAAGCAAATGTAAAATTAGGATATGTCTGAAACATATATATGTCATATTCTAACATTGGATGGTCTGAAACCTGATTCAAGAAAATAAGCATATATTTAAATGACAAGGCCAGGGAGAGAAACAGACATTACAGAGTTTTTTGTGACTGATTCAGCATCTTGTATGTTCGAGATAACTATGCTTCTAAGAAAGCTGTTAGGACAGGGTCTAGACTAGAAACTTAGCTAACAACAGGAACAGAGTTCAGAAATGCTCATAAAACTAGCTACAGATGTGCCAGCACTAAACTACAATGGCATGAACAAGCCAGTTGTGCTACAAATAGGTTAGTCACAATGGTGTAACAGATGTGATCCTACAAGAAGACAGATCAGTTACCTATGGGTTAATGGCATTTAGAGATGCCCAAATGAAATATGCTCATATAGAAAAATAACTACTAGCAATAGCATAAAGATGTAAAACATTCATGATTATTCTTATGGTAAGAAGGTTCAGGTGGAAACAGACCACAGACCCTTGCAAAGCATAGTTGGAAAGTCTTTATACAGAGGATATTAGTTAATCTAAATAAGTATACTTGGAAAGTGAAGCACAAACTAGTCTATGAAGTACAATTAGCAGGTACGCTGAGTAACACATTTATTACACAGTCATGAAGAACTGTTAGAAAAACGCATATTCATTGCGTAATACTACAGTTACCAATGAAAACGCAAAGAAGTTTCATTGATGGAGGGGCACTGACTTAGACATGCAGTTATTGAAAAAAAAAATGATACAGCTAAAAGTGTGTCCTGAGTAAAAGTCACCAGTAAGGAAAGAAATTTAGTCTTTCATTCATGTAAGAAATTAGTATCACTCAGGGCTTAATGCTCAAGGTTGACAAAAAAAGCTCCCTATCAGATAAGAAAACAAATGTTTGAGAAGAGCCATGAACCACATTTAGGAATAGTAAAATGCAATTAAAGAGCAAGAGCTATGTTTATCTTTGGTCAGTAATGTCAACTGACATAGAAGAAATAGCACACAGTTCATGTACAGTGTGTACCATGATAATAAGTAGGAGGAAGAGATACTAGCATACTCAGCTCCAGAGCATTCATGGAATCAAGTGGATGCAAATTGGTTCCATGTATGTTATATCGGTGGATTATCTTCCATTTTTTTCTAAAATAATAAAACTGGAAAACACAAAAATACAAGAGACATTCATGCACTAAGGTCCATATTCTCAATACAAAAGATATTTGAAGTTCTCATACATGATAATTGTTCATAATATACAAACCAGGATTTCAGGAAATATTTGCATGGTTGGGACTTCAGACATATGCTCAGTTTATACTATCCTGAATCCAATGGACAAGTGTTGAGACCTATCCAAATAGAATCTAATGACAACTGATGTTGCAAAAACCATGAGAGATGTCATCCTGAGATTTTGGAATACAGGAATATTCTATTATAAAGACCCAGACTCTCACTATCTTGACTGTTAACTGGCAGAAGGTTGAAAAGCAGGTTTGCTACTTCCACTCATTTACTGATGTCTGAAAATCAATATGAAAGAACACATGGGTATCAGGCCAGGTGTAAATTTCCTATCCCCCATCTACTGGTCTAGGTTGCACTTAAAACTGGGTAATAGACAAACTCAGCTTCATATAGATGGGAAGCCTGTTCCATAGGAGGGGCTGTCTCTTGGACACATATTTGTCTCTCCAGCATGTTTTGTTTAAGTCACAGATAAAATTCAGGTCCCTAGACCTTGTCAAAAGTCAAATTAAACTTTATTGTCATTCAGACTCTACAAGTGCAACTGAATGAAATTACATTACTCCAGGCTCTATGTGCAAACATCTAACATATACAACAATTCACATTACTACATTTACACATTCTTACTACATAATATTTACTGTTTTACATATCAACAGACATTTACTAAGCTAAAGTGACACCGTATTGCACAGAATTCCGAGCTGCTTCTTATTGCATAGGATTTCATTGGCACTAGTCTAAGGAAACATGATATTTATTGCACAACTTCACAGCTGTTACATATTGCACAGGATGCTGTTTTAGTATCAGCAGATATTGCACAGAAATAAGATTATACTCTGTTAGATTTATTGCACAGGTGTTAGATTAATTGCACAGTGTAATTAAGAACCTTTAAGGTTATTGCATGCAAATATGCTTCTCACTCATTATATTACCTACTGTCCCTGATATCAAGCAAGATGTGGTTGCTATTGGAGTTCAGTTGCACGATGACCAAGGGATAGAAGCTTCTGTTAAATCTGGCCTTTGCAATGTATGATATGATAATGTCTCTCAGGTGTTAGGTGCAGAAACAGTCCATATGTAGGGTGAGTGCAGTCCTTGACTATTTTTCTGGCTCTAATGAGACAATGAGACTGGTACAAGTCTTGAATAGATGGTAGAGTGGTCCTGGTAATCTTTTCTGCTACTTTCACCACTCTTTGGAGGAATGTGCAGTCTGTGGTGGAGCAGTTGCCATACCAAGCTGTAAAACTGTTTGTCAGGATGGTATCAGTTGTGTCCCTGTACAAGGTCATGAGAACAGGGGTTGGTAGATTTACTTTTCTCAACCTTCACAGAAAGTGTAGGCATTGCTGTGCTTTCTTGACAATGGCATTTGTGTTCACAGTCCAAGACAAGTTTTCTGAGATGTGCACCTCAAGAAACTTGGTGCTTTGTACCCTCTCCACTGTCTCGCCATTGATTGTGAGTGGGGAATATTTCTTATGGTATTTTCTGAAATCCATGATTACCTCCTTGGTCTTATTTACACTGAGTGCCAGACTGTTGTTACCACAACAAGTTATCAGTTGTCTTACCTCCTCTCTATACGCTGTTTCTTCCTCATTGCTGATGAGACCCACAAATGTGGTATCATCTGCAAAAATGAGTATATGATTAGAACTGTATTTGGCAGTGCAGTTGTACATTAGCAGAGTGAATGGCAGAGAGCTCAGAACACAGCCTTGAGGTACACCAGTGCTCAAGGTGGTACTATTTGAGGTGTTCTTTCCTGCACATACTGTTTGTGGCCTTTCAGTAAGGAAATCCAGAATCTAATTGCACATTGTAGTGCCGACACCTAGTTCAGTTAGCTTCACTATTAATTGCTGAGGTATGACTGTGCTGAATGCCGAACTGAAATCAATGAATAACATAGCTGTTGTTGTTTTCCAGGTGGTCCAATGACAGGTGAAGTGCCAGTGAAATAGCATCTACGGTGGTCAATTTGGTTTGTATGCAAACTGGACTGGGTCCAAAGATGATGGAAGTCTGGATGTTAAGTGGTCCTTGACCAGCCTTTCTACGCACTTCATTACTATGGAGGTGAGAGCCACAGGGCGGTAATCATTGAGGTCCTTTGGTGGAGACTTCTTAGGCAAAGGTATTATGGTAGTGTTCTTGAAGCACCTGGGAACAATGGCCAGTTTTAATGAGGTATTGAATATGTATGTGAGTACATTTGTCAGTTGCCCAGCACAGTCTCTTAAGACCCTTCCCAGAATGTTATCAGGACCAGCCACTTTTCTCAGATTTATTCTCCTCAGAGTTCTATGGACATCAGTTAGATTTAGGTTGAGCACTTCTTCATTCTAGCTTGTTGTAACTTTCATTGGTTTTGTGCTGTTTCCTTCGTCAAACCTGTTGAAATATATGTTGACCTTGTTCAGGAATCCAGTGTTGTCCTCACACCGAGAAGAAGTGGGCTTGTAAAGCTTGTATTTCTGGTACTCATTAACTTATAAATATGTAGGAGATTCATAAGTGTGGGGTTTGTTGATGCCTTGGAAGTCAGGCATAAATCACTCCTCAGCAATCTATAGGAGGCTGAGTAGATGGAAAGGTCTTTAGGGTACTCTGCATAAAGCAGCTTTTACACCTTGCATTATTTTTGTAAAGGATCACTGAGGTCAGTCTAGTTGCTGCATATGCCTGGTCAGGTACATACCAAAGTGAGCATTGTACTCTAGGATTGGTCTGACAAGGGTGGAGTACAATGGGATGATGACCTTTTATGACCTTTTTGGATCTAGATGCCATGCCCTTACTTAGAAGTTGTGCAACATAAAAGGATTTCCTCACCATTGTGGCTACATGATGGTCAAAAGTAAGGCTACTGTCTATGTGCATACCTGGATCCCTGATAACTAGGTCAACTCTTAGGGGCATATTATCAACATAGTAATTAGCCAGGATGGTTGACCTCCCAAAGGGTAAAATTATGCATTTCTTAGGATTGAGCTTAAGACCATGGCATTGGCACCATTTGTCATTCAGAGATAAACCTTCTTGAAGAATACTAGTGCCTGCAGTGGAGTCGATGATAACCCCCAGCTTGCAATCATCTGCAAACGTAGTCAGTCATAAACCTTCAGCATTTGCTTCTATTTCAGAGAAATAGATGCCAAAAAGGATAGTGCTCAGTACAGAGCCTTGGGGAACTCTGCTAGTGACTGGCCTCTTGGCGATGGTGGCCTCATGTATTTCGACCTCCTGGGGCCTACCAGTTAGACAGTTTGCTATCAAGTGGGTGATAAAAGGGTTTATACCTAAATTAGTTAGCTTGCCTATAATGCTTGAGTGAGGTATTGTACCAAAAACCTTGGCCAGGTCAATGTAAGCTGTGTGCACAGTCTTGCTTTCATCCAGTGCTTTGGTAACCCTCTCAAAAAAGTCCACCAGATTTAATAGGTATGACCCCATTAACAAAGCTGAACTGTAATGGGTTAAAAGTTTGCAGGTTACCTATGTCCCCATTTATTATGTCCATGATGATTATTTCCATGGCTTTACATTTGAGGTTAGTAAGACTTATGGGCCTATAGTTGCCTGTATCAGTGGTTGGACCTCCATCGTACAGGGGAATGACTGTAGCCATCTTCCATTCCTTGGGTACAAAACCTGACTGAAGGCTCCAATTGAAAAGTGATTAAAGTGGACCAGAGAAGTCATGTTTCATGCTATTTCTTAAACATGCCAGAATGTTACTGGGTCCCATTGATGCAGTGTTTTTAGCCTTGTAAAGTGCATTAATGACCTGTCCTCTAATAATGGTTGTGGGATTGTCGCATGTGGTAATTCCTTTGGACTGTCAGGGCAGGGAGTCGGGAGGGAGAAATTTGAGCTGAACCTGTCAGCCAAAAGGTTGGCAATGACTTCCATTACAGTGTGGGTGATGCCATTTACAAGAATTTCTGTGCATTGTTGTTTATTTTCCCTGAGGTTATGAGCACAGCTGTAGAAAGCTTTGTGATGGTCCTTTGCCTGAGAAGCTACTTTTTGTTCAAATTTAGCCTTTGAAGTATTAATTAACTCTCTTAGCTGCCTGTTTAGATTGGTCTGGGGGCTTTTAGTATGCATGAATTTGTTCTTCCTATGCTTGGCCAAGATTTTTTTCTTTTGTTGCATAACTGATTGAGATTGTGATTCCACCAGGGTAGCTTTCCTTTTGAGTTTGTCTTATTCTTAATATGAGTGGGCACAGCTCACTCTATACAGCTATCAATATTGCTGTACAGAGATTTTGTAAATAGCTCAGCATATGCTATGGAGTTTACCGGGTTTGGGGGTACTTGGAATTTAACCAAGTTGTTGCTTAGTGGAGAGAGGTTAGCCTTGGACTAGTTCCTAAAGGTTTTTGGTTTCTTTGGGTCCCTGGATTTAATTTTGATTTCAAGTAATACCACCTTATGGTCAGATCTGATGAGTGAAGACATTAAATTGGGTGTGGAACATTGCCCCCCCCCAATGTTTGTGAGTACAAGGTCAAGGATATTTGTACCTCTGGTAGGATAATGGGTCAACTGTTCCAGGATGTTGGTATTAACGAAGTTTAGGAATCGCTGGGCTTATGCATTAGAAGTGTGTAGGATTCCCACTCTGTAGAGAGATAGTTGAGATCCCCCATGAATATCATATTGGGTTGAACAGTGAGGGACTGTAGTACATTGAGATAGGTAGTAGGGGTTTTCAATAACATGGAGTGGGACCTGTAGGTTGAAAAGAAAATTAGAAGTTATGTACCTACCATAACGTTCCATGTTAGTTGTCTTCTCTCACCTTCTTTCTTGCTGGATGGGTTTGGAGCCGATCCTCGGCTCCGACTCGGCACTTGCTTAGCTTGAGAACTCCTTTTACCAGCTCGAGGCAACCCTATATCCCATGATGCAAGGCGGGACTACCTCAGATCTCGTTTGGTAGCTAACCTACCCTGCTAATGACTAACCTAATATATCTTAGGAAAAACCAAGTTCATAATAAAGGAGTCCTCTAATGAAGGCTCAGGAGGAAACAACCTGAGAAGAGGAACTCTTCAAGATCTGTCCAGGCCAGGGGGAAGGAGGGAGGGACGCAAGAAAGAAGGCGAGAGAAGACAACTAACATGGAACGTTATGGTAGGTACATAACTTCTAAATGTTAAGTTGTCAATCTCGCCTTCATTCTTGCTGGATGGGACCGCGTCCCTAGCACCTGTATCCCGGGTGGCTCAATGGAACAGACTCTTGAGAACTGTGGAACCAAAACTGGCCCTGTCTCTGGAGGCCAAATCTAACTTGTAATGAGAAACAAAGGTATGAGGAGTGGCCCAAGTAGCTGCTGCACAAATGGTATCAATGGGTAGTCTATCCTGAAAGGCTGCAGAAGTGGATAGACTCCTGGTTGAGTGTGCTTTGGTTTAGAAGGTAGTTGCTTGCCTCTGAGTGAATACACATAAGAAATGGTGGAAGACAACCATCTGGATAAGGTCACTTTAGACACTGGGAGACCTTTCCTGTTTTCTGCATAGGAGACAAATAATTGGTCCGATTTCCTGAATTGTTTCGTTCTATGCAAATAGTACCTGAGCTGACGATGGACATCCAAAAAATTAAGCTTTTGTTCAGCTCTGTCAGAATAATTTGGGAAAAAGACTGGTAGATCGATGGATTGATTAATATTGGTTTGAGAAACAATTTTGGGGAGAAAGGACAGGTTCATTCTTAAGGATACCCTGTCCTTGTGAAAAACCAAGTAAGGGGAACGGATGCAGAGAGCTTGAATCTCGGAAACCCTTCTTGCTGAAGTGACAGCCAGCAAAAATATAGTTTTCCAGGTCAATAATTTCAATGAACATGAAGCAGACGGTTCGAAGGGTGGTAGCATTAAGGATGCTAACATTAAATTTAGATCCCATTGTGGAGGAGGATGTTTTATTGGCGGCTTTAGGAGAAACACTCCTCTCAGAAAGGCCTTGCATAGTCTATGTGACATAATGTTATGATCTTGCAAGCCAACATGATACTTGGAAATCGCAGCCAGTTGAACTTTTACTGTAGATGAAGAAGATCCTGACTGAAAAACTTCAGCCAGGAAATCTAAAACAGAATGCACAGGAGCAGTAAAGGGATCAATATTTCTGGAATTTGCCCAAATGGAAAAACGTCGCCACTTGCTAGCATAAACGGTTCTGGTGGACGACTTCAAAGAAGCCACTAAGATATCTCTGACCGGATAAGTGATCATAGGAAGCCTGGCTAGGGAAGGAAGTGGAGCAACCAAGCAGTGAGGTTGAGAGAATGAATGGCCCGGTGCTGTTGACCCGACTGGTGGATCAAAAGATCCGGAACTGGGTCCAGATGCCAGGGCTGCACCAGGAGGTGACGATGCAGAGACGGAAACCAAATTTGTCGAGGCCAGTAAGGGGCAATGAGAATCAACTTGGCCCTCAAAATGGTGGCTTTCTGAATGACTTGTGGAATCAAGGAAAAAGGAGAAAAAGCGTACAGAAGTCCCCGGGGCCAATCCTGGGTTAGAGAGTCTCTCAGGGGTTGGCCTGGTAGGGGAAATAGGGTGAAAAAATCGGGGCACTTGTTGTTTTGGGGTGTAGCAAAAAGATCGCAACAAGGTGTGCCCCACTTCAGAAAAATCTGGTCCACTACAGATTGATTGAGAGACCACTCGTGAGGCATGAGAATGGATCTGCTCAGCCTGTCCGCCAAGAGGTTGGACCTGCCGGGGATGTGCGTTGCTATCAGAAACCGATGAGAGGAGATTGCCCATTGCCAAAGTCTGAGAGCTTCTCGACACAACGGATAGGACCTGGTCCCGCCCTGCTTGTTGATGTACCAGACCACGGACATGTTGTCCGTCTGTACTGCAATAGTCCCCGTGGGAAGAAAGTCATTGAGGGCTTGCAACATTAAAAGCACCGCTCTCATCTCCAGGACATTTATGTGCAGATGGTATTCTATGGGTTGCCACGTCCCGTGGACCATCCTGCCCTGATAATGCCCCCCCCACCCGATCAGAGAGGCATCTGTAGTAACTGTGGCAACCAGAGGAGGGGGAACAAAGGGTCAGCCCTGATGAAGAAGAGGGGAAGATATCCACCAGTTCAGATGAGTCCTGCACGATTGTGTGACTAAGATTTCGTGCCTCATTGGAAGACTGTGGAACGACCACTGAGTGAATAACATCCACTGCAGAAGACGCATGTGGAAGCAAGCCAGTGGTAGAAGAACAATGGCCGCAGCCATAAGACCTAGAACCTTTAGTATCAATCTGGCTTTGACTTTGCTGCTCTGCAATAAAATCTGAACGTATTTTTGGATGTCCAGAATTCTTTGATCTGTTAGTCTGGCTAACATTTTGACGGTGTTTAATTCTGCACCTATAAAGGTGATAGATTGGCAAGGCCGCAGAGAAGATTTTTCGAAATTCACTGAAATTCCCAAACTCCTGCATAGCTGCAGCGTGTAGTCTCTGGTCTGAAGAAGCTGACACCTGGTGGTGGCGGAGAGGAGCCAGTCGTCTAAATAAGGAAACACCTGGAATCCTTGACATCTCAGATGAGCTGTGACCACTGCCATGCATTTGGTAAACACTCTGGGGGCTGAAGTGAGGCCAAAGGGCAGGGCTCTGAATTGGTAATGACTGGTCCCTAGCCAAAAGCGGAGAAACCTTCTGGAGCGCCTGTGGATCTTTATGTGATAGTACGCGTCCTGAAGGTCTATAGAGCACATCCAGTTGTCCTTGCCCAGAAAGGGCAGAATGGACTGAAGCGTGACCATCCGGAATCTTGCCTTCTTGACAAATCTGTTTAGACTGCTCAGGTCTAATATTGGTCTCCAATCTCCGCCCTTTGGGGACCAAAAAGAATCTCGAGAAGACGCCGGATCCTACTTGGTCTGCCGGAACAGTCTGGACGGCTCTTTTTTCTAGGAGCTTTGAAACCTCTTGTTCTGCCAAATCCCTTTGACCGGGTGAGATGTCTGGAAGGGATTGTTGAGGTACGGGATACCTTTCGAAGGGGATTTTGTAACCCTCGGATATGATCGACTGTACCCACATATCTTGTGAAAGGGAATGCCAGGCTACTGGGTACAGCAAAATCCTTCCCGACTGCCTCCAAGGGTGGACAGTCAGGCAACACCTCAGGGTGCTGAAAGGGCTTCTCAGGAAGAGACTCCCTGTTGCCCTGGTTCTGAGGACCCCCCCTGCCTCTAGGGTGGTGTCTATTATTGTTACCCCCTCTGCTTCTGGGGGTAAACTGACCACGTGTGTCCGGTGCAGCTCCTTGGGCTTTGTGGAACCACATCTTCCCTCCCTTCTGACCCTTGGGATAGGGTCTAGAAGGGGTGGAAAAATGGACTCCAACGGCAGAAAGAGTTTTACCGTCCTGCTCACACCTGGTCAAGGTTTCCTTCACCTGAGGTCCGAACAAAGCCGAACCGTCAAAGGGGATATTGGTGAAGGACGTCTTAAAGGGGTCCGCAAAATTACAAAGCCGCATCCAGGCTTGACGTCTAAGAGCCACTCCTGTGCCTGCGGCCCTGCTCGCTCCATCGGCTGCATAGGATATGAGCCGCATGGAGGAGTTGGTTAAGGAATTCAGGATTGCTAGCTGTGAGGCAATCTTTTCTTGAGCCCCAGCAGCAGAAGGATCCTGGACCACTTCATCTAGTTCCTTGAGAATATCTCTTTGAAGCCTAGTGAAGTGACAAAGGTAGTTCAGCGAACGCATAGCAAAGGTCGCTGAAGAAAACATCCGCTTTCCATACCTGTCCATGGTCCTAGAATCTTTGTTAGGAGGATGGACAGGTACTGAAGGATCTGCAAGTTCCTTCTTAGTGGCCGCCGCCACCACCATAGCATCCACAGAGACGCCCTTGGAAAGAAACTGCTTGTCTGTAGGGGCCGTAATAAATTTGGATGGTCTCCTGGGGACAGGTTCCACAGAATCTGGAGCTGCCCACGCCTTCCGAGCCACTACCTGCATAAGTGGGTCAAAAGGCGGAGACACCCAGGAGGTGGAGGGTCGGGATCCAAAAGCCTCCAGGTATACCGACTCATCCTCGGAGGGGTCAATGGAGAGCCAATTCCCCCTCTGTTTGAGGAGCTCAAGGATGTCTGAAAAGGAGACATCCTCAGAGGGGGATCGTGGGGAACCCTCCGACTCATCTAAGTTGGTATCAGATGTAGTAGACTCAGGGGAGTCTGTGTGTTTCCTCTTACACGTCCTCTTCCGAGGGGGTTCCCCTGCAGGGTCAGGAGAAACCTCGGAAGAGGAAGATATTCCCAATGGGGAAACCTGGGGCGATGGATCCCTGGGCCTGACAGCAAGAGGCTGGCAAGAGGCGTCTACAGGCACCAAAGAGGGAGGAGCTAAAGGGATGGACCGTTGACCTGGCTCAGGTGCCAGGACACTCCTCATCACCTCAAAGGCTCCCTCCCGGAGACCGGAATATTCCCGTTCGAAGGAAATAGGAATTCCCGGCTCCACTGAGAGGGAAGGCTCCGAGGCCGATGTCGGTGCCGAGCTTACCAAAGCCGAAGCCCCGAGAGGGAGAACGGGGTCGGACAAGGGTCCGATGCCACTAGCCCCCTCGGAGCCGACAAGGGAAACCCAACGACTGGATCCCTCCAAGGAAGGTCTCAAGGAGGAGATCGGAGCCGAAGACGACGGAGCCGAAAAAGGATGTATCGGTTCCGGCGCCGACACAGTCGCTGTCCCGAGAAGCTCCGGCTCCAAACTCTGGTGGGGAGTCGGAGGAGGAAGTTCAAGGGGTGAAGCAATAGCCGAGGTCTGCTGAGATGGGCTATGGAGCATTTGGGCCAGTGCCTGCGACTTTAACAGCCTGCTTACCACCCTCTCTAAATCGTGGTCAGACAGCCTGGAAGATCTCGAAGATCGGCTCCGATGACTCCGCTCCGACAAAAGAGGAGACCCCGGAGCCGAGTGGATAGATTCCAAAGAAGGGGACCGAGATCTCTTCCTGGATGAAGTCATCGGAGCCGACGTCCTATGGGTTCCAGATGGAGCCAAGGCTTCTCGCCCGATACTGGATAATGTGTCGGCTCCAGCCGGAGCCGACAAGGCAACAGTAGATTGGGTGTCGGAACCGACCCTACCTGAGAAGAAGAAAGATCGGCTCCGGCCGGAGCTGATCTCGACTCCGGAGTCGGAGCCACCGGGGAAGGCTTGGAAGCTGTAGCCTGACCCTTAGATGGCTTGGAAGGCTTACTGGACCTAGGTTTAGTGGGTGAACCTTCCGGCTTTAGCAAGCCACGGAGGATTAATTTATTCCTCCTTTCCTGCAGGACTCGCTGGCTAAAAGAGTGACACAAAGCACAGGAGTCCTGCAGGTGTAAAGGCCCCAGGCAGTAAACACAAGAAGTGTGACCGTCTGTCAGAGACATTTTCTGACAGCACGAGTCACACTTCTTGAAGCCCGAGACCTTTACCTCCTTAGACATAGTCTAAGAAAAGAGTAACAAAATACACACACACCCCAAAACAGTCACACAGTTAATCCCACAAACACAGACACACAGATAGGGATTAATAAGGGAGGCCTAGGCCTAACTGAAATTTTTAAACTTTTTATAAAGTAAAAATTTTTAACTATAAGGGGAATAGGGTGATTGTATGGACACTACACACTAAAAACTAGGAAAAGGGGAAGATAAACCCTGACTAAAGCTGTTTGAAAAACTCAAACTTACCTCAGCTGGCAAAAAAGGAGACCTCTTCGCAAAGCGGCAAACGAGATCTGAGGTAGTCCCGCCTTGCATCATGGGATATAGGGTTGCCTCGAGCTGGTAAAAGGAGTTCTCAAGCTAAGCAAGTGCCGATCCTCGGCTCCGAACCCATCCAGCAAGAATGAAGGCGAGATTGACAACTTAACATTGGTATGACACCTTGTTTATGGTGAGTTGCACCATGCATGATTTTCAGTGGATCATACACTTTAACTAGTCTGAATGTGAGGTTGTTTTTACTATAGACTGAGACCTCTTCATCTTTAGTTTCCACCTGTGCAGCAGCTGGTCTAAGGGTGTGAAAGGCATCATTACCTTGCATTGCTGGGGTACTCTCTGTGACTTTAAACCATGGCTCCATTACTACACACATATCTACACTCTCCAGGGAAAGGAAGGCTTGCATGGAGTGCAGTTTCTTGTTAGGACTTCTAGCACTCAGCAGTACCACATTCAGGTACTCCTTCATAGGTTCAATTAAGTTGGTAGGTTTATCAGTTTGGCATTGCCTAAAAAAGGCACTATGGGATGGAAAAGGTCTTTGCCAATATAAAAGAGGGAATGCATGCAAACCATCCCTGGCAAAGCAGTGTGGTCTGTCAACCATGTCCTCCCAGGCCGTCAAATATTGCACCCACCTGGAATGACACTAGAAGCTAAGTCAATTGTTAAAATCAATCATTTTCTGTTGGTAACATGTCATCATCCATGGAGAAGGTAGTATGCTGCTCAATGCTAGGCTCATACCTGCCTAAGACACATAGTCAGTGAACTCAAGCATGTCTCACTTCACACACTCAAGGGAGGTACATCTCAGGTCAGTAACACTCACACAGTCATATTGGTACTTGTGGTTAAATGACCTGAGTGACTGTGTGACTTGATGGATCCTAGCATCAGAAAGGCGGCTAACTGTGACTCTCTCTTTACTCAATTTGGTAAAGGGAACATTAGTGTGACTCATTATAGAATCACCAACCAGGAAATTTGGCTCTTTGCCTTAAGGGCTTAGCAGTAGAGGCATTAGATACAGTGTTACTATGTGTACATAGCTGTGGGTGGTGATTTAAGGGAGTGTTTACATGATGTCTGAGAACCTTTTCTATGATTGTACTGTGTAGAAAATCTTAGTGTTTTAGGAAGGTTACCTGTAAGTGCACCATTGGAAGTAGTTTTATGTGTAGGGACTTTACCCTGTGCAGTAGGCATGGTGCAAGTGTCACTGACAACCTATATAGGATTAGTTTTACTTGTATGAGAGTTTTGCCTCCAGTGTTAAAGTGTATTTGAACCTCTTGCATAGTTTACCTGTTTTAGTATGAATAAGTTGGTTGTCTGTACGTGAGGCAATTATTACAATGCCTCAGAATGCCCATCTCAACCAGACTGGCCACAGAGAGAGTCAGGAAGTGCATATCCATGGCTACTTTACTACTAGGGAGGAATGAGGGAAATTTAAATATTGAGTAGGCCAATAAGACAAGGAACTTGATGAGCAATGCTCAGCTATGTGCAAACTAGATGCTCTAGTAGTTAAAAAGTCTGTCTAGACAGTAATGCCACAAGAATATTGACCAGATACCTTCCTAATATAAAATAACTGGTTTGGAGCCTAAGTGCTTAAACTAGAACAAAGAAACAGAATAACAGGCACAATAAGCCTTCACCAGCAAATCCCAACTCAGAAGTGTGGAGGCTACCCTCTTCTCCCACAAGAATGTAGACCACAAATCTTCTTAATGTAAAATAACTAGCCAGTTTATCCCTGTAGCTAGTGTGGTGTGACATATACCTTGGTATTCATGGGTATAAGAAGTCACAGATTCCTCTAGTGCCAGTCTGTGGATGATATACTTCTACCAATGTATAACATTTCTGTCAACTCAACAGCAATTCTCAGGCATGTACATCTGTCATCTGGTATAAATTTATAACGTGTCTATAATGTTTTCTAGTGTACATGTAGCTAAGTGACTGCCACTTTCCAAAAGCAAATGCTGTGCAGTGTATGCCATTGCTGTGTGGAGTCCCACAGTTTTTAGCACACTATTTGCCTTTGTACTCACATCTGATAACTACTTATTGGAACTTGCTCCCCAATCATCATTTACATATCATTATATTGCAGTTCTTTATTTTCATATTATTTATACTGTAACTTGCAAACTACTTTTTCTGTGCCCTTTAGCCAATTTCACCATAGTGTTACATGGATCTGTGAATCACTACCTAGTTGCTCATTCTCACTTTTGGTGGAAGAACAAGCTGCATATTTTCACTAATTTCTCTGAATATTCCCTTTACTCTCCCTTTCGTCTGGATAAATTTAATTACTGAAATTAAATAGATTATGTTGCACTTGCAAAAACAAGCACGAATACATCTACTTACGAACAAAGGATGAGTGCCACAAACATCTGCCATACATTAAAAATCACACAAACTCAGCTGTCATTATTGAATTAAATCACTAAATATTACAAAAGGTAAATCTTCCAACACAACAAGCATTTCATTCACCATTTATCATAAACATCACTTTATTGTGTTATCTTACTTTATTTATAATTTGTTAACTAGCTTGCACATTTGGCTTGGGGCTCACTGTCAGTAGAAGCCTGTAGAGAAAAGGTCCATTTTCAGTGGAATAATAATATCAAGAGATCAGTTTCTAAAGATATATAGTAAATCATGCAGTACACATATTATGGGTATGTCAAACAGAAATATAACAAAAGACAATATAACATGTAGAACAATAATTCAAAATTAAGTATGAGAATTACAACTATATAAAAAACAGAGTGAGAAGATAAACTACTACAACAGAATGAATGCACAAAACTACATATAAGAAGTAAAAAGTCATTAAATAATATCACGAGAAATTATAAAATGAGGCATAACATTAATACCTGAAACAATGTTATCTATTGCTTGGGTCTACACAAACTTGCGTTGTTCAGTCTACATATCTAACAGTATGAGGTACGGAGTTTGGTAAAGAGTTGATGGCACCTATTATTTCTATTGACACACACTGCTTTACACTGTACAAAGAGCCATAAAATGTGTAGATAACTGTAATTGACTATAACTAAAAAAAAAGAATATATATTTGAGATGAAGCATCACAGTGAAAATGATAGATACCCTACAATACTGTACTAATTTCATTAAAGGGCAGAATCAACATATGTTTCAAACATTTAACTGCATGTTATAATCATAATTCCTAGGTGCAACCATTTTTACAACAGTATAGTATATATATATATATATATATATATATATATATATATATATATATATATATACACACACACACACACACACAAGTCCTGAAATTTTCTTTTTTGATCTGATGTCAAGATATAAATTGTTACACAGGTTTGTAAAGTGGCTGCAGAACCAAATATTCCCGAAAGGGTTATGACTTAGAGTTGACAGCAAATGTTGACCTGTAGGTCTAAGACTACCTGTAGGTAAGGAGATGAGTTGAGTTGTCTGGGTGTAGTTGTTTGAAGAAAAAATAAAGTTGAACAGAAAAGAGCTTGTTCTTGACTGGGAATTCCTTGATAATGTCACAATGAAGAGACCTCAGGAATGCAGATAAAGCAAACCTGCACCATTGTTTTACATACTCTCTTTTTTTCCACTTCTTGTATTAAAGATCAGTGCAAATTCTGCTTGCATAAATTAGTTTTTAAAATAGTAATGCAGCAGTATATTTTGTACCAGGTAGACCCTAATTTTGTAAAGACAGGCTAGTGTTTGGTTGCATGTCTTAATTTTTAACAAGAATATCTATGTAAAATGAATTATCCAGTTTTACAATTAAGTATTTAATACTGCCAAATGCATTTTGTATGCTGTTATGACCAAGATAGGAAATATAAGAGTGCTAGCAGTTAGAGTAGATGTGAGATTTTCTTTTATTCACATTTACCAGAAAATTGTAGTCAGCCAGCTATGCTTTAAAGATTGTTTGCTTACTTATGTATTTGCCCTTGTTGACAAGATTAGCCCCACTAAGCATGGACCTTATTTTCAGTGGAGACTGGTGGTGGTAATCATTTCAACTATGGGTAATTTGGCTGGGAAACATGGGAAATTCTGGCCTCTTTTCCAGAATACAGGTAGGCACAGGCAGATATTGGATGATGACCTGTGAGCATAACAACCGAAACACTTATAATGACAGTGTAATCTTCCAAACATCATAACAGCTGAGCCAAAGCAGAATAGAATCATTGACATATATGAATGTTCATATCATACAGTGGTTTACAAACAGTGGTGAAAGGTTCAGAAATTCAGACTGAGAAATGCGGACACAAAGAGACAATTTATCAATATTCAGGTCCCAGTGGTGTCAAGGCATGCTGCTTTTATGAACAGTGACTGGACAATAAATGTGACAGTGATGAATAACTATCTATAAGAAGTCCAGTGAGGTGGGACAGTCAATCCTTGTCCACAAGACGGTATAAAGGTGATGTTTCCTTACAATGCTGTGCATTTCCTATTCCCTTCACTATACTTTAATTCTGTTGTCTCTCTGCAATGGATGGTGCAAATGATGCAGTCTGGTTGTGTGCTGTGATCCTGCAAATATTCCTCATTTTCTACTGGCCACATTTGCATGCATGATCATGGCAGTGTTTCATGTTGTCCATTTGCCGACACTAATGTTAGCTGATCATTTTGTGCCACCTTCTTATATTCTAAAAATGGAATTGCAAAATATCAGCTACTTATGAAGTATTATCTTGGGCTGCCCAGTGGTGCAGTGGTAAGCATTCTCACCTCACAGCAAGAGGTTCTTCAGTTTGATTCTCATCTGGGGTGCTTTCTGTATGGAATGTGCATGTCGTCCCTGTGTTTGTGTGGATTTCCTCTATGTGCTCTGTTTTTCGCCCACATTCCAAAGACATGCTTTCTCCGTGGACCTCCATTAAAAATGGTCTCTGTCTTTGTTGGACTTTCCCAGTAAAGAAATGTTAAATAAATAAATAAATATTAATGTTAGAATAAAAGCATAATTTAGCATGTTGCCCAAGCAGATATGATTTAGAAATGTGTCCTGATATAATTGGCAACATTAACTAGTGAGAATAAACACACAAGAGCCACTATAACAAAAATGAACTTTAATGGTTAGCATTTTCATTCTAAAACAGAATGTATGAACTTCTTCAGACCTAATTTTACAAGTATCACACACACACACTTACTTAAAAGAAAACTCCACCTTAGAACTCAAAAAAACATGTTTTTTTCAATGTATCTTTGTTTTCTGAGCTATTTTAATGCCTCAAAATCACCCCAAGTCCTTCTTGCAATTTTAATGTTTCCCTCAAAATGGCGGATGACGGGGGCCTGCCTTCATAACATGATCTTATTTTCTTGCTTTCATTCCTTCTTCTCAGAATACATTTAAAGTCCTCTTATATAAGTCATGCTAGACATAAGAAAATAGTGGTGTTTTCTTATGCCATTAAGATAGAATGGCAGGACTGTGAAGCACTGTCATCTAAACACACCTTCTGTAACAGAGTTGCTTCTATGTTTCCCTGACTGAGCCTCATTTATGAGTCTGTCAGAGTTTGTTCTATGCTACAAATAGCTGTTAGCTACTTCCAGCAAAATAAAGTAGGTAAATAGCAGGCTTTTGTAAAGGAATTATTTTGTAGTGCTAAAAGAATTGACAGACCTTCCCCCAAACTCTCATACTGAGGTGTGAAAACACTTGCTGCAGTTAATGACCCTTGGTGTACGTTTACAAGTGATAAATAGTAGGACTACAAACTAAGACTGTCTGGTACTTCCAAATGCCTTCAGTGGGAAGTTTTTTTTCTCATGAATAATGCAGAATTAAAATGTGCTTTACTAGTTTCTTAGTTATTTCTGTCATGTTCAACCCCCTTTTTTCTATTTCATACTTATTTATACTTTGGTAACCAGGAAAGTGAACTAGTCCCAGGAACCTTTTCAGCTTCAACTCGGGCTACATTGGCAAATATAATAACAAGTAATAAATGCAGTTAGCAATACAAAGAAAGAAAATGCTGACATTAAGACACTGACAAAGATTGCACGTGCACCACATAGCAAATGTGTGACAGTGAATAAGTAAAACATTGAGTAGCATTCAGTAGAATGCATATATTAATAATATTTTACTATGTTAGGTTTATTATAAATTATTAATTGTATGCCCCATACTGTATACAAACACACACACACACATATATATATATATATATATATATATATATATATATATATATATATATATATGTATATATATATATATATATATATGTGTGTGTGTGTGTGTATATATATATATATATATATATATATATATATATATATATATATATATATATATATATATATATATATAGTATGTATGTGTTTTTGTATGTGTGCCTGTATATATACATACACACACACACACATATATATATATATATATATATATATATATATATGTCACAAACAAATGAATCCAGCAGTCAAAATATTCACCATTTTCATACTATAAACAGGTCCCACAAGATGGTATCCACAGTAATTAAAGAAAGTGTAAGGCTCACATAATCCCAAATAGCGGTTTTGATTCCACAACAAACTCAGCAGGCTGTAACAAATGCTGCAGGCTTGATAATCTGGCTGTAACAAACTCTGCAATAGTCCAAAATAATTGCCTGGCTGTAACAAACTCTGCAACTCATCAGGCTGTAACAAACTCAACAGGCCTAGCAGCCTGGCTGTAACAAACTCTGCAATAATCCAAAATAATGGTCTGGCAGTAACAAACTCTACAATCCAAAGTGTCTGCAAATCGGTTATGTCCACTGGCATCATCATTGCAAAACCTGGGTTAATGCAAACACATGACTAAAATATACTAGCATTTAAAGGTACAGTGTACCAAAAAACATGACTTAATTCAATACAGATTTTAACCCACAAAAAAATAACAAATAAAGATAAAACAAAAAATAAATAAATAAACAATAAATATATTCACCAATATTCATTTAACCCAGGTTTGAACATAGCCCCTAGGAGAATTATCCACATTTCCTCTTTTTTATCAAGAAACTTATGTTTAGAAGTAAGCGACAGCTGTGACCCAGTAACCAAATCTATCTCCACAAAAGTATAATGTGCAGAAGGGTGTTCACCCTTATGTTTGTAAAGAGCACTCCTGGAACATTGACATTGAATATAATTTAGGGCAATCCATTGTTTGAAAGGTCTGTATGTTTGCCACACATAGAAGGCTCCACACTGGCAGATGGCCATTTACACTACCCAGTCCGTATTACAAGGGATCAAGTGCCTTATCTGCTATACCTTTGAGGTATTGATAGAAGTAAATGACTTGGTTTTAAAAATAACTTTACAATGTACACATTGTCCACAATATGTACATCCCACTTTCATCCCATGTTTCATGTCAGTATGGAGTCTGATGCCTTTTTTAACCAAGAGAGATGTTCCCCTGGATTCTTACCCCTATGATAACCAAAAGAACATCTTCAAGGCATTGATCAAAAAATGGATCGTTTTTAAGGTCATGCCAATGCTTACTTGATTGTATCACAAATCTTAAAATAATTATTGCCATATCTGGTAATCATTCTAAAAAGACATATGATTATCACTCTCACATCCCACATGCTTGATGGACTGTAATAACTCACCTTGCTTTATATGTTGTGTATCATATCTAGCCTGTTTAACAAGGGTATAATCATAGCCTATAGAAACAAATCTAGCTTCCATTTCATCAGCTTCTTGTTTAAAATTATCCAAGCTACTACAAATTTTCCTGAGCCTGTGAAATTGTGCCTTAGGTATATTCTTGACCGTATGGGCCGATTGACAACTGTGGGCCTCAAGTAATGAATTCTTAGTAAAGGGCTTTCTATATAAATTAGTAGCCACTGTGCCATCAATCAGCTTGGTAATTTGAACATGAAGACAACCAATATTAGACATTTTCATTTTGGCCGAAAACTTAACATCAAACCTATTATTGCTCAAATATGCCACAAATACCTGCCACATCTGGGTTGTTCACCAGCAATCATCTAAGTATCTACATCACATCACTAAGTATCTTTTAAAGAGATTATCATCATAAATTAATTGTGACTCCACATAGCCCATAAATAAATCAGCACTGATGGGGGCAAAAGTAGCCCCCATCGCGGTGCCCTTAATCTGAAGGTAGCACTCATTCTTAAACCAAAAGGCATTATGTTCAAGGACAATACCCAAACATTTCAATAAGAAATCAAGGTGTTCATCAGTATATAAGCCTGCAAGACACAGCCAATATCTGCTGGCCATAATCCCATCCCTGTGTAGGACACTGGTGTAAAGAAATTGGACATCCAGGATGCACATATAAGAACTGTTAGAAATCTGAAGATCATCCATGAGCTGCAAAAACTCCATGGTATCCTTAATATGGGCCCTCAGCAGATTCAGAAGTGGTTTTTAATTGATCTTCCAAATACACAGATACACAGAAAGTGACTCCATTAAAGAACCTCAGCCAGAAACAACTGGTCGGCCAGGTGGATTAGTCAAAGCCTTGTGTATCTTAGGAAGAATACAAAAAGACTGTGGTCTTGGGTCCTCTACTATAAGTTGTTGGAATAAGGCATCTAAAAATCAAACCTTCCTCTTTAGCAAGAAACAGAAAATAGTTGATGTATTTTTTTTAAATCAGCCATCGGTTCTATACTTAATTTACAATGTGAATTATGATCAGCAAGTTATCTATAATCTTCTCTGTTATAATCACAATAGTCCCAAAATACTATAGCACCTCCCTTATTGGCAGAAACCACAACAGTATTATAATTTTTAGCTAAACCATCAAGTGCCAGTCTTTCACCCCTGGTAAGGTTGTGACCAAAATTCTTAAAAATCACATTTCTATTGGCATGCAAATCACGTATAACCTGCTGTTCAAACACCTTAACAGCTGGATGATAGGGAGGCTGAAAAGAAGATTTTTTTTTACATTTAAATGAGGTATTAGTACTACTTTCATTGTGGCTGTAACAATATTTGAAATTTAATAAATGGCAACATTTTTTAACATCAGATACTGTATCAATTTCAGAAACAAAAAAGGAAGGAATAAAACCAAGGCCTTTATTAAGTACATTGATTTCAGAATCAATTAAGTTCAATGAAGAAAGACTCACAATCAAAATACTAACAAAATCAGCAGTCACATCTCAGCTAATGTTCTGAATGCCCCTTCGATGTTTGTTTTTACGATTGCATCCATCTCTTCTAAAGGGACATCAACTTGTGTTCTTTTATTATTAGAGGAATTGACTTCACTATTATTAGTCAATTCAGATTTGGTATCTGTATTTGAACCATAAGATATTTCAGAAGCACTAGAACCTACATAAGCAGTTTTAGAGGCATTCTTAAGTATAGCCCTGACTCTCTTTTGTCTGGACCTCACATTTTTCTGGTCACCCTAAGCAAAATTAACTGCCCTTTTGACAGCCTTCCATATATAAAGAATGTTCCCTGATTAGCCACCTTTATCACAGCTGAACTTATTTATCTTCCATGCTTTTAATTCAGTTTCATAATCATTAATGTCTTTTGAAAATTTAGCATACTGATATGAATATTCTTGGTTGCCAGAAAATTTCTGGACCTTCTCAATATCAAGATCCATTTAGCATTGATCACTGCAAGTTGTTGCTCATAGTCATGAATAAGAGGCTCAATAAACGTTTTACAAGCTGTTTGTTGAATGGCACGGCATATGTCCATAAATGTAGTATCATCAAGACCAACTCCAGGCTCAACGCACACTCTTAAGCCCCTAGGTGCTATGCCTGCAATGGTATATGCTTTTAAAAGTTTTAAATGCCAAATAGTGGAGCATAGTTTTCTGGAATTATTAGTAACTAAAAATTATAATACTGTTATGGTTTCTGCCAATAAAGGAGGCATTATAGCTTTGTGGGACTTTTGTGATTATGACACAGAAGGTTATAGACAACTTGCTGATCGTATTTCATATCATAAGCTGAGTATATATCCAATTAAAAAAATACATTGACTATTTTCTGTTTCATGGTAAAAAGGAAGGTTTGATTTCCGATGCTTTATTCCAACAGCTTATAGTAGAGAACCCAAGGCCACAGTCTTTTTGCATTCTTCCTAAGATACACAAGGCTTTGACTAATCCATGTGGCCAACCAATTGTTTCTGGCCGAGGTTCTTTAATGGAGACACTTTTAGTGCTTCTGGAAGATCAATTAAAACCACTCTGAATTTGGTGAGGGCCCATATTAAGGACACCATGGAGTTTTTGCAGCTCATGGATGAGCCCTGGATGTCCAGTCTCTTTAGCCCAGTATCCCACATGAGGGTGGGATTATGGCCACCAGATATTGGTTGTGTCTTGCAGGCTTATGTACTGATGAACACATCGATTGCTTACTGAAATTGTTGGGTATTGTCCTTTAACATAATGCCTTCTTGTTTAAGAATGAGTGCTATCTTCAGATTAAAGGCACCGCGATGGGGGATACTTTTGCCCCCATCTATGCTAATTTATTTATGGGCTATGTGGAGTCACAATTAATTTATAATGATAATGATCTCTTTAAAAGATACTTAGTGATGTGGCATAGATACTTAGATGATTGCTGGTGCATTTGATCAGGAACATCCCATATGTGGAAGCTATTTGTGGCATATTTGAACAATAATAGGTTTGATATTAAGTTTTCAGGCAAAATTGAAATGTCTAATACTGAATTTCTTGATGTTCAAATTACTCAGCTGATTTATGGCACAGTGGCCACTAATTTACATTAGAAAGCCCTTCACTAAGAATTCATTACCTGAGGCCCCAGTTGTCATCTAGGCTGGCCTATATGGTCAAGAATATACCTAAGGCACAATTTCACAGGCTCAGGAAAATGTGTAGTAGCTTGGATGATTTTAAATGAGAAGCTGATGACATGGAACACAGGTGAGTTATTGCAGTCCATCACACATGTTGGGTGTGAGAGTGAAAATCATATGTCTCACAGAATGATTACCAGATATGGCAGTAATTCTTTTAAGAATTGTGACACAATCAATAACCATTGTCATGTACTTAAAAATGATCCATTCTTCGATCAATGCCTTGAAGAGAGATGTTCTTTTGGTTTTCGTGGGGGTAAGAATCTAGGAGAACATCTCCCCTGTTTCAAAAAAGGCATCAGATCTCATACTGGCATGAAACATTGGATGCCAGTGGGATGTACATATTATGGACATTGTAAAATAATTTTTAAAACCAAGTCATTTACTTCTATCAATACCTCAGAGGTATATCAGATAAGGCACTTAATCACTTGTAATACGGACTGGGTGGTATGCATGGCCATCTGCCAGTGTGGGGGTCTTCTATGTGGGGCAAACATCCACACCTTTCAAACAATGGATTGCCCTTCATGTGATATTCAATGCCAACGTCCCAGGAGTGCTCTTTACAAACATAAGGGTGAACACCCTATGTTATGTTTTTGTGGGTATAGATTTGATTATTGGGTCACAGCTGTCACTTTCTTCTAAACATGAGATTCTTGAAAAAAAGAGAAAATGTGGATAGTTAGCCTAGGGGTTATGTTCAAACCTGGGTTAAATGAATATTGGTGAATATGTTTGTTGTTTATTATTTACTTTTTATTTGATCTTTGTTATTTATTTGTGTGTTGAAATCTGTATTGAATTAAGTCATGTTTTGTGGTACAGTGTACCTTTAAATGGTAGTATATTTAAGTCACGTGTTTGTATTAACCCAGCTTTTCTACTGATGATGCTGGTGGGCGAAACTGGTTTGCAGAGTTTGTTACAGCCAGACCACCACTATGGATTGTATAAAAACAAAACCAAAAAAGCACCAACAAACCAATAATCCACAGAAAAGCAAATGCAGGCCAAAGGACTCCACAAAGAAGAAGCGATAAATCCAATGTATTTATACAGCAGTAAAAGGTTAGCGATAAATCCACTTTATTTATACAGCAGTAAAAGGTTAGCGCTTTCATTCCCGAAACAAACTAGGAACTTCATCAGACAAATAAAAAATGTTCCAACAGCTTTTTAAATCTTGTAACCTGAAGTGCATGTGTAATGACATCACAAACCACACCTCTAAACTCAACTAAACCACTCCCCTGGTTCATGACATATATACAGCCTTGCTTAAGAGAAAATACCTGAATGAATGACTTGAGTATAAAATGTAATATATAAGATACCATATCAAACATTTTAAAATTGTAAAAAAATATAAATACTAAATAGACACTGTTAAAATGTATATCTAATAGACATAAATAAGTGAATAAAAGACAAAAAGCATGTTTTTTTCTGTTAAAGACCTAGTGCAAAATACTTATAAAATCAAGTATTTGCATAAAAGTAACATATGTATATGTAAATGTATATAAAATTCAGGTGTCATCTATTCAAGGTTTTTAATTTTAAAACACTTAAAATAGAAACAGCCTCATTCAAGCCAGGCCAAACCATAGCATTTAAGCGCAACTGCCATATCAATTCTTGTCTTTCCAGTAGCAGTGGCCATGCACCCCCCCCCCCCACATTGTACACTGCTACACTATCCAACAATAGAAATTTAAAATTGTGCCCACTATTTTCTTTAACAAGTTTTGCCAAGGAATTAAACTCACATTCATCTCTGATATCACTCATATGTTCCCCAATGCGGTGTTTCAACTTACATTCAGTTTTTCCTATATAGAAACACGTGCATTGGGAACACTTAGCACAATAAACCACTTTTTCTGAGTTGCAACAAAATTTACCCAAAATTTTGTAGCCCGTCCCATTAGTATTAATTTCATTCATTGGCAAAATATATGGGCAAAACTTGCACCTACCACACTTAAACATATATCCTGTTTTTTGGGGGTGTTTAGATTTTCAAAAAAGCATTTCAAATTCTTGCCCTTTTTATAAACTATGGATTGTATGCAGAGTTTGTTACAGCCAGACGACCACTTTGAATTGTGAAGTTTGTTACTGCCAGACCAGTATATTAGGACTATTGCAGAGTTTGTTACAGCCAGATTATTATTTTGGACTACTGCAGAGTTTGTTACAGCCAGATTATCAGGCCTGTAGCATTTGTTACAGCCTGCTGAGTTTGTTAAGGAATAAAAGCTACTATTTGGGATTATCTGAGCCTCACTCGTTCTTCAATTGCTATGGATATCATCTTGTGGGGCCAGTTTACATTATGAAAATGGCAAATATTGTGAGTGCTGGACTTTTATATTTATTTCCATGCACTTGTTTGGTCATGCACCTATTGGTGTTGCTGGTATATATATATATATATATATATATATATATATATATGTATGTATATATATATATGTATGTATGTATATATATATATATATATATATATGTATATATATATATATATATATATATATATATATATATATATCTTCTTCTTTTGGCTGCTCCCGTTAGGGGTCGCCACAGCAGATCAACTGTTTCCATTTCTTACCTTTCAACTGTACAGATTTTCCTAGAATGTCCAGATTTTTGCCTCATATTTTTGGTCAATTTTTCATAAAATTGTGGTTTTCCGGCAAATTAGTGGCAACTCATTAAAGACTGAAGTTAGAAAATAATGACATACATTTCAGTTTCAGACTTCATACCCCTTCAGAAAAGACATGCTAATGCAAAACCTGTTATTCCATCAACTTTCTAAGTTTGTAAGAACAATACTTAAAAAGTGTCCCTATTTCTGGGCCTCTGCCCCACTTTTATGAATGGCTTTGTCCAGATTTCTTGCTCTAAGAGATTGAGAGGCATCTTGCTCTGTCACACCAACCACCTGCATGTCCTCTCTCACCACATCGATAAACCTTATCTTAGGCCTTCCTCTTTTCCTGTTACCTGGCAGCTTCATCTTTAGCATCTTTTTCCCAATATACTCTGCATCCCTCCTCAGCACATGTCCAAATCAATGTAATCTTGCCTCTCTGGCTTTGTCTCCAAACCTTCCAACTTGGGCTGACCCTCTAACATAGTTATGGTTGGTGTGACAGAGCAAGATGCAGAGGACAGGAAGAAATGGAAACAGTTGATCTGCTGTGGCGACCCCTGACGGGAGCAGCCGAAAGAAGAAGACAGTATGTTAAAGCCCACCTTTTAGACAAGAACAGCTCTAGTGTCTATATATTAATATTTGAACAGAAAATGTGAATTAACACTGCAGTGAGTGTTACATTAATATTAACTAAGGGTTCCTGCTTTAATAACAATATGAACTGTTGACCATCTATATTATTTGTAGTCAGAAAAGAAAATATAAATGAAGAAAAAATATTCAGGGCTAAAAATGCTTGATGTTTATTCTAGTGCATTCTTTACGTGGAGCACATGATTACTGGCACATAGTCATACTAAAATGAAACTGTGTACTCTGTTTTCAATACAGGAATCTACACATTTTGCAATGCTTTTCTGCCAGTACATCTTATCTCTCCCAGATCACATTTATATTACTTTAACTGAATATATGAAGGCTTCGCTATCAGGAGGATGTGAACAAAAGCCTTTCCCTTTAGCAATAAAGTGGTTCAAGTGAGCAAGCAACACATTGATGGATGGCTCCTCAGGGGTCAAGATAACCTTTCATTGTTTGCTTTTAACAGAACATAGCAATAAAATCTGTTACATAAGATCCCATAAGACCCTTTTAGAACTGAAGTTACAGCCTATGCAATTTGAATTTTCAGAGCACGATGTTCAAACAAGGGCTGTATGTTACATGTCAAAGGGGTTGGGGAGTTACAGTTAAGGAAACTGCACAGTGAGGCAATTTCTTGACCATCCAGAATGGTACACTTTGACACCTAATCACTAAAATATATTCTTGTTGCCTAGCACTGTTTGCATAAGTTCTGTGATATGTTCCTGAATGATCTGAAACCAAACAAGGTAAAACAAAGCACAGTTTGGGTAAATTACAATTTAATATAAAACAATATGCCAGCTGTTTCTCATTCTAAATAAAAATGTTCCTTTCCTAATGGAAGAAGGGTAATCTTTATGCTGAAATTATTAGAATTTGTTGTGATAACACATTTTCCAAATTAATTATTATAAAGTACAAAATTAATTTGAAATAAATAGCATGTTGTGAAAATCTTTATAAACAGCTTGCATAAGAGAAATAGCTTGTGTAAAGCTGCTATTCTCAAAGCTATTTAGTGCTGTAACCTTTATTTTGAATAACTGAAATTATTATTATTCTGTGTGGAGTCTGCATGTCCTCCCAGTGGTTGGGTGGTTGTTCGAAAGACATGCGTAAATGGACGTGCCTTCGTTAAAGGTTGAACGTTGAGCTGGCACCTCGGCATTTGTGAAAATCTACTGCCAAACATTAGCGGACCGGAGTTCTGCTGTGGCGACCCCTAACCGAGAAAAGCCAAAAGACAAACAACAATAATTATTGTCACCTCATGATGAAGGAAAATTAAGATCAACACTGGCTAGGTGCCAGAAGCATAGCTAGGGTGGAATGAAAGGGCCAGCTCTCCCAGGTGCAAAGTGTCAGGAAGCATTTCCAGCAGAATGCAGATACTGCATTCATTGTCAGATCTGAAGTGCTTCAGTGGTCATTGTGTATATGCATTACCAGCATTCAGAAGTAAATACAAATACTGGCTGCATTTGTTGATGTACTCAGTGACTCAGTGTCTGTGCATGGCAGAGAACTACAGTAAAGAAGGTTTTCTCTCTCTCCGTTTTTTTTTTTCCCTCCATGTGAAGTTGGGAAAGCACCAGGTTGGGGAATGGAATCCGGCACCAGAATAGCTGTGTGTGGCTCTGCTAGGTGCACATGCATACTGCAGGTGTAAATATGGATACAGGCTGGTATTCATATGCTAAAATATGGGCAGGTCAAAATGAAGAGGGGCTCACAGCTAGTCAGATGTATTGGGTACTGAATAACAGTCATACACTGAGAAAAGGACTACATAAAAAATAGAGGTGCAACAACAATGAAAATCTATGTTAGGCTTTATAGCAAGAGCAGCATCCTATAGCAGGGCATGAGACAAACATGATGAATGCCAAAGCTAAGGCAGGCTGATGCAGCTCAGTCAATATGTGCTCATATGTGCAATTTAGTGCTGTATAACTGCGCATCACATGCATTAGCCACAGTAAAGGAAGCATAGCAGCCACCAGAAAGACCAATGTGGGTGTGCCAGTAAAATGCCTACCCAGTTTTTCAAATAGAGAGATAAAGTAGAAAATGGGATAACAGAAAGCAGAGAAAAACATTCAATGGTACATTCAAGGAATGAAAGGTAGGAAAAGGAAGGGTCTTTTTATTCATCATAGGATCACAGGAAGTTACTAGGCTATTGGAGTGGAGTGAGATCTAATGCTGCTAGGTACAGGTTTTCCATGGTATGTGTAGCAGAAATGTATGCAATGTCCTATCCATTTTGAAATAGTCTGTTTTGAAATGGCTTTTCTCTGTGCTCCTGCAGCATATGCTACCAATAATTGCTCAGATTTTCTGAAAGCTTTGGTTTTATCCAAGTAGAAGCATAACTGCCTGTGAATGTCCAAAGAATGCAGTAGTCTCTCCCCTTTATTCTGTGGTTTAGGATAAAAAGTTGGCAGGTGAATAGTTTGGTTTACAGCCACACTGGATACCACCTTTGGCATAAACGTAGGGCTAGTTCTTAAAGACACCCTGTCCTGGTGGAAAATGAGGAAAGGTTCCATTGCCATTAGTGCCTGTAATTCTGAAACTCTTCGTGCTGATGTTATTGCCAGGAGCAGAGCAGTTTTCCAAGAGATGTATTTTAATTCTGCTGTGTTCGCTGGCTCAAAAGGAGGTAAAGTTAATTTTTCCAAAACAAAGTTGAGGTCCCAAGTTGGAGTAGGTGCTCTACGGGGCAGTCTTATGTTTTTAGCCCCTCTGAGGTACTGTTTTAACAGAGGATGAGAGAAAATTGGTGGATCCGTGTTGTAATGAGCAGAGATGGCAGAGGCGTGGATCTTGATGGATGAGAAGGAGAGGCCTTTGTCCAGCATCTCAGCTAAGTATTGTAGTATCTGAGGAATGTTTGGGACAAGAGGGTCAAGGCTGTGAGCTTGGTTCCAGGCACAGAATCTCTTCCATTTATCCGAATAGGCTTTCCTGGTACTAGGCCTTCTGGCCTCCAGAATGACATCCATAACAGCTTTGGAGAGAGGCATTGCTTGCTTGACTAAGGAATCTTCCATGCAGCTAGGTTTAAGGTCTTTAGCTGGCTGTGTAGCATTTAATTGTTGTGCTGGGTCAGCAGATGTGGGATTTGAGGCAAAATCCAGGGTGGTTCTTGTGCTAAGCTCCTTAAGATTGGGTACCAGTGCTGGCGTGGCCAGTCTGGTGCAATCAGGATCATCTTTGGCTCTTCTTGCCTGGCTTTTATGAGTACCTTTGGCAGGAGAGGTAGTGGTGGGAAAGCATATACTTGTAGGTTCTCCAAGCTGAATGAGAGGGCATCCACTTTCTATGGTTGTGGATGGTAACTCCTTGTGCAGAATTTTTGTAGCTGGCAGTTTATTAGGGATGCAAACAGATCTATGTCCGGGCGCCACCATTTCTGTGTTATCATTCTGAATATTTGTGGATTCAGTTCCCATTCGTGGGGATCAATGATGTTTCTGCTTAAGTCGTCTGCTATTGTGTTTTTCTCTCCTGGCAGGAATTGTGCTTGCAGATGAACTTGAAGGTTTATAGCTGTGTTCCACAAGATCATGGCTTGTCTGCATAGGGGGTAGGAGTGAGTGCCTCCTTGCTTGTTTATGTACCACATAAAAAAGTTATTAAGTTGCCTTGGGTACACAGTAAACGAAAAGAAATCAAAACTAGTGCCTTCACAAGAGATTATATTCCTGGGTGCCAGCTTGAACACAATGGCCCAGATGGCTTATCTCACGGCAGACAAGCAAGGACAACTGACTCAATATTTTCAGTTGATGGCAACAAAGACCCAACTCCCTGCAAGAAAAATTCTGCAGGCCTTGGGTTACATGGCATCCTGCATACTACTAATTCCATATGCCAGACTGCATATGAGGAAACTACAATGGTACCTAAAGAATGCATGGTCTCAACACTGTCAAAGTTTGGAAACAGTTACACCACTAATCCCTTGCCTTGAGTTTCAATGGTGGGCTCAAGCTTGTCACTTCAACAAGGGACAGCCTTTTACACAACCCACAGCCAGGCAAACACTGACAACAGATGCATCGGATTATGCCCGGGGAGCACACATGACAGGAAAATGTATTCAGGGCAAGTGGACCGCAGAACAAAGGCATCTTCACATCAATCAAAAAGAGATGCTAGCTGTACAGAATGCCCTTATAGCTTTCAAAGACCTTCTGCATCCAGGACAACTACTACTAAAGACAGACAACACCACAGTTATGTGGTACATAAACAAGCAAGGGGGAACTCATTCTTATCCCTTCTGCAGACAAGCCATGACCTTGTGGAACACAGCTCTAACCTATCAAGTTCATCTGCAAGCACAATTCCTGCCAGGAGAGAAAAACACAATAGCAGACGACTTAAGCAGAAACATCATGGATCCACACGAGTGGAAATTACATCCTCAAATATTCAGAATGATAACACAAAAATGGTGGAGCCCAGACATAGATTTGTTTGCATCCCCAATGAACTGCCAGCTACAGAAATTCTGCACAAGGACTTACCATCCACAAGCATGGAAAATGGATGCCCTTTCATTCAGCTGGAAAAACCTACAAATATATGCTTTCCCACCACTACCTCTCCTTCCAAAGGTACTCATAAAAGCCAGGCAAGAAGAGCCAAAGATGATCCTGATTGCCCCAGACTGTCCACGCCAGCACTGGTACCCAATCTTAAAGAACTTAGAACAAGGTCCACCCTGGATTTTTCCTCAAATCCCACATCTTCTGACTCAGCACAACAATCAGATTCTTCACAGCCAGCTAAAGACTTTAAACCTGGCTGCATGGCAGATTCCTTAGTCAAGCAAGCAATGCTTCTCTCCAAAGCTGTTATGGATGTCATTTTGGAGGCCAGAAGGCCTAGCACCAGGAAAGCCTATTCGGATAAATGGAAGAGATTCTGTGCCTGGAACCAGGCTCACAGCCTTGACCCGCTTGTCCCAGATATTCCTCAGACACTACAATATTTAACTGAGATGCTGGAAAAAGGCCTCTCCTTTTCATACATCAAGATCAACGCCTCTGCCATCTCTGCTCATTACAACACGGACCCACCTATTTTTTCTAATCCTCTGCTAAAACAGTACCTCAGAGGGGCTAAAAACATAAGACCGCCTCGTAGAGCACCAACTCCAACTTGGGACCTCAACTTCGTGTTGGAAAAATTAACTTTACCTCCTTTTGAGCCAGCTAATTCAGAAGATTTAAAATGTCTCTTGGAAAACTGCTCTGCTCCTGGCAATAACCTCAGCACGAAGAGTTTCAGAATTACAGGCACTAATGGCAGTGGAACCTTTCATCATTTTCCACCAAGACAGGGTGTCTTTAAGAACAAACCCTACTTTTATGCCAAAGGCGGTATCAAGTGTGGCTCTAAACCAAACTATTCACTTGCCAACTTGCAACAGCCACTTCAACTGCCTACCTCAGAGAAGTACCTACCAAGTACATTTTGGAAGCAGCAACTTGGAGTTCTGTACATACCTTTACCAAGCATTACCATCTGCCTCTTTACTCTAAATCCAGAACTGGCTTTGCCACTGCTGTGCTGCAGGTCCTGATAGCCACCCCTAATGCCTTACAGAACCAGCCACCCTACCTCAGCTTTGGGATTCTACCCAAGTGTAATGACTGCAGCAGTGTAACACGATGAACATAGTACAGTTTTGTACCTACTATAAATGTAGATGTTCGAGTGTATACACTGCTGCAGTCCAGGTTACCCTCCCTCCTTCCCCTCTTACTGGCTGGTACGTAGCTATGTCTTCTACCCTTTACTACCTATGGGGAGTATTTGCTGGTAGCTGTAAGTTGTTGTTTGCTTTTCTTATGTATGTTTTATTAGCAATTGGAATTGCCTACCTATTTAGAGGCACCTGACATCTGGGGCAAGAAAAACTGAAGAAAATGGCGTCGGCTGCATCTTATATGCCCCTGTCACACTGACGTCAGGGAGGAGGCGACAGCAACCGACGCCGGACCAAGACTTTGGAACTCAGGCTGACTGGGGAACCACCTGATGGCAGGATAACCCAAGTGTAATGACTGCAGCAGTGTAACACGATGAACATCCCTGGGATACTCAGCTCGATACGGGTCTACTGCTTGAGGTGGCTTCCCCTATTTTGACTAGGTGGGTTCTATCAGTGATCCAGTTAGCTACCCATTTGGTAACATACGGATTGATGCCTAGTTGAAAAAGTTTACCTATTATGCCCAAGTGGGCAATAGTGTCAAAGGCTTTGGCCAGGTCAAGGTAGGTGGTGTGCACTGTCTTTCTCTCGTCCATGGCTTTGGTAACTGTCTCAAAAAAGTCGACCGAATTTAACAGACATGACCTCCCCTTGACTAAGCCAAATTGTGTGGGATCGAGTGTTTGGAGGTTGCCAATGTCCTTGTTAATGAGGTCCATGATAATCTGTTCCATGGCCTTGCAGATCAGGTTAGTTAGGCTGATGGGTCTATAATTTCCTGGATCAGTGGACGCTCCACCTTTGTGTAAAGAGATGACAGCGGCAGCTGTCCTCCACTCAGCTGAGACAAAGCTGGTACTCAGGCTTTGGTTGAATAGGGCGCCTAATGCTGCTGCAAGTTCCTGCCTGAGTTCAAGTAGGATGCAACCTGGGATGTTATCGGGTCCCACGAAGGCTGTATTTTTTGCCTTTGAGACAGCAGTGATGACCTGATCCCTAGATATAAGGGAAAGGGGGCAGGTGCTGGGAATGTCCTGATTTGCTAATAGGGGACAGAGGGGTGAAATGTTCACTGAATCTGTCAGCCAGCAAGTTTGCTAGGTCTATGGCATTTGTATATGTGGTGTCCTTGACCACCAGTTCTGAACAGATCTGTTTTTATGGAAAGGTCCCATTTTGTAAGATTTATGAAAGAAGAGTAGGTGAGGAATGTAAGGGATTACTGTGGCTGGTATACAGACAAGAGGCAGGTAGCAGGGGCAGACAGACAGATAGACAGGCAAGGTATACACACAAAAGGTGGGAAGGAACACTGTGGATGCCACAGCTATTGGCCGGTTCAACTGAGGTGACCTTGTCCTCACCTCCTCCTCTTCCACAATGGGACTTGCAGAAGGATGACACAATGGGAAAAATGATTGCCCACATATATTGCAAGCACACCTATAGGTGTACAGTGGACCGGAATAAACTTCATATACACACCTCACTGCTGGGATAGGTGCTCCTGCTTTCTGTGAACCATACTTAGTTGATACTTTTCCACTGCTGGAAAATAACATATGCACTCAAGTTTGCATGTACAATATTACAGATGCTAGAAGACAACAGTAGCAAACAATTCTTACAGTACCGTCTCAGGCTCCTCCTCTTAAACCTCTGATGGACACAGACACTCAGAGGGTGATCAAGTGATGATAAATACGGTTGGACAATGAACAAGGAATGTGGGGTGAGACATAGGGGAAGAAAAATACCAGGATGAAGATAGAAAAGGGCCCTGGCACAACTGGATGTAAGACCAGCCCAGCCCAGATGGCATCAAACTAAGGCATTGTTCACCATGCTGGCCAATGTTATAGGCCAGTTGCTCTCCTGGTGGCTCAGTAGGTAGGGCCTGCTGGTTACATGACTCCCAGTTACCACTCTAGAGGGGTCTTCATATTACTGAAGCAGACATCAACCTCTGCAACTAATCCTGGAGAGATGCCTCTGATTTACTTTTGGAAAATGAGCCTTCACCACCATCCCTGCCAGAGAAGCAGAGGGCATCACTAACCCCTCCATGTTACCTCTGCCAGAAGCAGAAAAAGAAGTCACCAGTAACCCCTCCATGTCACCTCTAGAGGCAGATCTAGTAGCCATTGGAAACTCTGCACAACAAATATGGATTTAATGCAACCTGAGGTGACAGTGGCCTCACCTTCTCTTCTTTCGTAAATGGACTTAAAGACGGATTACACAATGGGGAAATATTATTACACAAACACATATTATAAGCACACCTGTAGGTGCACAGTTAACTGTTACAGACGTCATACACAACTCACTGTTGGGAGAGGTGTTTCTTCTGTGACACCCAACCTTATTTAGCTGTCACTTGTCCTCTGCTGGAAAACAAAATTTGTGCTCTTAATTATACATGTACAACAGTTATTTGAAGGCAATAGTACAAAAAATGCTTATAGTACATTTCAGGCACCTCCTTTTAAACCTATACCTCCACTGATGAAGCAGGTTAGGATGGCACATGTTAAGGTCACAGTTCTGACACTAACAATCTTCACCAGAACTGATGAGGCCATTGGCATCACTCTCCATTCTAGTAAGCTTATATCACAAATCCACATTCTGTAATGAGTTATCATAGTGACACAACATGTGCTCAGTGAAGTTTCTGTGCTGGAGGAGCAGGAAAATGTTCTCTCGCTGGCACATCACATGGAGCCCTTAATTCCACAGTGCCTAAAGTAGCCAAGGCCACTCACTTAGGTCTGGTCAAGGAGTAAAATGGTAGCCCCATGAACACATATATTTGTAATCATATGTTACATAACATAGGCTGCACGACAGTGCTGATACATGGCTGTACAGTTGCATTGTGGCACAACAGGTGTACACGTTTCACAGCCACCACTGTGTGCACAGCTAATATTAACGTATTTAGACATGCTGGTAAAAATTCAGAGACAGCGGCATTAACTGGCTTCATTAGCATAGCATCTCTTGTTAGCATGATATAAAGCATCAGCACCATTTCACACAACACTGCTTAGAACTATATAACTATGAAATGGAGGAATTTCAGAAGAGATTTGGTGACTTGCAGCTTCACAGATTTAAGGAATGAATCCCACAGGCTAATGTACCTCAGCAAGAACAACAATCCTCATGGCAATGCCACTGACATGAGAGAGATGTTGCAGTACATGTGTAAATGGGACTCCATGACACTAGTTTGGTTCTGTAACATCGAACTATGGTTGGAGGGGTGCAAACTGTGAATTTTGGAAACCTTGAGAAGGATATGTCACAAGGGGTATGGGCTTCCAGGGCCTTATGTTAAGGAATGGCTACAGTATGTAAACTGGGGAAAGGAGGCTATGTGTATCACTAATTATAGCTGGTAACTAGATATGTAAATGAAGAGGAGGGTGGACATAGGTACACTAAGTAAATGGGGGTAAACTGTCCATAGCAATGCATGCAGCTGTTAATCTGGAGCATAAAGGGGTGGCTATGGTCATAGGTAAGTGCATCCCAAAGCATAACCTACACACCCACTAAATTACATGCATCATTCACAGGTGTATAGTTCAAGGCATGCCCACCTAAGGGAAGCAACACACTAGTCTGGGAAATGAAGTGATATTCCAGACTCTCCACACACATGGCATATGGCTCCTGGGCAAAGGTGGATATCATCATGCTCTTATTAGACTCTGCTTCTTTATTTGCATGTTATTATACTGCAACTTGCATACCCCTTTTTCTCTGCCTTTTAGCTCATTTCTCTATACTGTTACATGGATCAATGAACTGGTACCTAATTGTCCATTCTCAGTGTAAGAACAAACTGCATGTTTTCACTAAAATCTCTATATGCCCTCTTCACTTTCTCTTTCTTCTAGATAAATTTAACTACTGAAATTAAACAGATTTGCAAAAACAAGTACAAATACATCAAGTTTCACACAAAGGATGAGTGCTATAAACATCAGCCATACAATAAAACCCCACAGGTCCAGCTGTCATTATGGAACTGTATTACTACATATTATAAAAGCTAATCTTCCAATGCAAGCATTTCATTCACCATTTATCATAAACATCCCTTTATTTAGTTTTATTTTATTTATTTATTTTACATTTATTGACCGGGATAGTCCGACTGGACATATGTCCATTTTCAGCGGAGGCCCAGGGAGAAAAGCTCCACATACCAAAAAAGAGACAGTACATACATCACTGAGTGATAAACTCAGGCAGACATGTTCAGAAAAATACAGACAAAGAATATAAGCAGATATCAATATAAACAATGTGCAGACTTACATCTGATTGGCAAAGACGTATCAGAAAATGTGAACATACAATACAATCAGATCTCATAAATTCACAATGCTTAGACATTCAAGTGCTATGAGGCATACATACTTGGCTAAATAGCAGGGTGGGTTTATTGTTTTATTTTACTTTATATTTTGCTGAACTGGCTTGTGCATCGGGATTGGGGCTCATTTTAAGTAGATACCTGTAGTAAAAGTTGCAGTTACAATGGAATAAAATATTAAGTTAACAGCTTCTAAATCAGATCTTATACTAAAATCATACAATACACATTTTGGGAGTATGTCAAACAGAAGTATAACAAAAGACAATCTTTTGGAGCAATAGCTCAATATTATGTTTGGCAAATACAGCTGTATGTAAAAATGATGGCTGAGATTCACAGATATATATTGCACAGCACAGTGCAAATAACAGGGTATTCACAGGGTGTGCGATATTCTAGGACACAGGCAGTATGCGCATACCTTTGTACAAGGGTCAAAATAGTACAGTATGCGATACATGCTAATGACTGCACAATGATATTTAAATGAGAAACTCCATGCATATGAGTCATACGGATTATGCAGATGCCAACTTCCAAAATGGTGGAGCAATTCAGAAAATTTTAAAATGGGTATGCTGTTTTATGGTGCATGCCCATTTTGAACATCCAAGATTTATGATGTAAATAATGAGAGTAATGTCTGGAGTAGCAACAGCAGCAGGGGCGTAGTAGCATGTACTAGTTACTGCCATTTGAGCCAATGCCTACAGCATTGTGAGTTGCAGCTAAACACAAAACAGAGGAGATACAGATAGCATCTGTTGTCTGTTTCCATGTGAACAGGGAAATTGTTCAAGGTTCATAGGTACTTACTAGGCTATTGACTGGTGAGTACTTTCAAAAGCCTAGCCATGCATTCCTAAGAAGTTGTTGGCTGGAATTTGCTAAGGTGCTGTCAGTTGTGTACCTTCATGTACATGTCACAGTTTCTTTTCTAAGTTCAGCAACTGTCCTAAAATGGTGCTGCATGGTCCTCTACCTGTAGATATGCAGCATCATGTAGGGTTGGTCCTGATGCCATACTGAATACTAAAGAGGCATTCTGGGACAGAGGTATATACTAATTAGCCATGTGCTCTCTCTCTCTCCCCCCATTAATTCCTCCTGGAATGCATTTACATGTCTGAGTGGTTCAAGAAATCTCTTGGGCATGCAGATCAGCATAGCCATCCCCAATACATCATGGTACTGACCTTGGCCAAAAGCTCATGTTCAATTACATACTACAGCCATAATATGGGGATCGGGAGGTGGGGGATGCACTAGATCACCAATGATTACTCTTAAAGTGCCTCACCAGCACTAACAGCAATATAAGGATTGGGGGGGGTAGACTAGTCCACCATGTTTTAGTCTAACATGGAAGTGCCATACCAGCACCAACAGCAGTAATGGGATCAGGGTGGGGGAATACACTTAGCTGACCAGGGGGTACTTTAACACAGAAATGCTGTCCTGGCACCAACAGCAATAGGTAATATGGGGATGGAGGTTGCACTGGAGCTCCAGTGATTACATACATATATACTGAAGTGTTGTAATGGTACCAACATCACAACGGGGAACAGGGTGGAGTGAACCACTAAACACTAGGAATAAATGAAGGAACAAAGTGCCTTAATGGTACCAAAATCAGTACAGGGATTAGGGGTGGGAGGAACAACTAGACTAACAGGACATAACAGATACGTGATGCAACATCACTTCAACTATTATGGTAGTGGCAGGGCAGGGTTTAGGGACAGGTACTGAGACTGTGGTGTGTGTGTGTGTTTGTTCATGATGTGTGTACCTGTGTGTTTGAAAGAGTGACTGTGGGAATGCCACTACCTACACGAGCAGCAATTTACTACCAGTAAGTGCAGATTACTACGGTAGTAAATGCGATTCAGAGACATGCAAATTAAGCAATAATGAGGTTTTATCTTGTCATGGCTAACATGCCTCTGAATCACAAACAGGCATGTCATAGGAGATGGGGCCTTCATGTTAGGCCCTTTAATAAATTCCTGGGACTGTTTTTGATCCTTCCAGTTCTTCAGAAATTAGTCTCCACCATTTCTGTGAAATAATACTTCCCTGGGTTTCCATAATTTGTCTACTATGTATCCAGAAATAGTTTCCACTTGTTCATATATGTCTACTTTCTTAAACTATGGAATGGATTTATACTGTATTAGTTTTCTTAAGGTATTAATAAATTTCTGTCTTACATGAAAGTGCAAACAGCTAATGCTATAAAGGTTAGGGAAAATGTACATGTGCAGTACAATAGTCACAAATATCTATTCCCCTTGGATAGACTAACTGAGTAAAGTGGTGAAGAGGGTGACCTGAAGTCAGCAGGGGGCTGGGAAAACAGGTAAAGTAAGGCAAATTAATAAACAGGTACAGCATTACCTTCATTAGCACTTGATTCTCCAGGTTGGTTCTTGGCTGGAGTACCTTATGTGCAGAGTCGGCACACATTTACAGAGTCTGCATGGGTTTTCCTACAAAGGCCATTTTTTTGCACATCAAAGAGATGTGACAGCCCCAGCTTCCCTACAGCCATGAATTGGATTAAACAGGTTATCAAAGAATGAAGGAATAAAATGTGGTTCTGCAACAACACTGAAATGCATAAATTAATTTTAAAATTGGCTGGTTTTGCGTGTGTGTGTATAGTTTGCAAGCCGTAGAGATCCATTCTTAAATAGTGTTGAAAATAAGAACTAAGGTAGCATGAACTGAAAGACGTCTAGACAAATCTCAAGATATCAATGTCAAAGGCTCACATAGCAAAACACTGAAAAACAAAACAATAAAAAAACAACTCATTTTCAAATCCCATACCCCCCTTGCTGCTTATATACTATACACACACACACACACACATATATATATATATATATATATATATATATATATATATATATATATATATATATATATATATATATACACCAACTCTAAGATTGCACTGTAGAATGGGAAAGGGCAAATACCCACTCCCCAATGTACCATAAGCTCCAACTTCCAGATACTATTATTTTTCACCTTACAAGTTTAACATTTTGAATGTTCGACTAAATAAAGGTGAACCATATGTGTATATGCACTTACATATACAGTTTGTAAGCCTCAGAGATCCATTCTTACATAGTATTGAAAATGAGAACAAAGGTAGAATGAACTGAAAGACTTAGACAAAGTATGGAATATTTAATAGGATTACAATATTCTTTAGAAATCTATGTTTCCTTTTCCACTGGATCTCTAGCAGGGCAGTGTGCAATATACAAACTCCTCTTTGGATGGACCTTGATTATTAACATCCACCCAGGCAAATATGCTTTGAATTTTTCTACTGCCTTGAATTTTCTACTGAATTAATCATTCTGGGGAAGGGTTTAATATAAACTGTCAATATTAAAATTCCATTGGGAAATTCACTGAATTTGTCATTAGGGATTAAAACCTTCTTGCTAATACCTGGGAAAGAACATACACTAGCAATTGTACATTTAACTGTACCAAAGTTCTCTTTACTTTGAGTAATGTTTCAGAAAGCACAGTTAATAAAACACTGGCAGCAATATTGTTTGTTGTAGATAAGAAATTCCTACTCCCTCCTTTTTCAGATATTTAAGAGGAAAACAAAACCTGAGAAAAGCCATTTTCTTCTAATTTTTACTTTTACATATCCAAATGAGTTTTATGATTAATAAAATAAAACTGCCAGAATGTTTGTATATAATGTGAATATGTTCAGAACTATTCCAAGTTTAGACAACTGTATAGCACTACCATTTTAAGAGTGCAAGTATCCCATAATGCACTGTACTTTGAACCTAGTGACAATGCATGTTTGAGATGACTGTTCCTGTTGATTAGCCATACTTCAGACCCAGCTCAACCAGCTTCACTGTGTGATACCTTAAACTGCCTGGGTCTTTAAAACCAGGAGGTTTAAGGTATCACACAATGAAAACTGTAGCTTGAATGGGTTTTTCTTGCAGTTTTTACTGAATGGTTTGTCTGTGTGACTTTTTTACCCTTTGGTATGGATTTTAGTTGGGATATTTTGCAGACATCTTAATGATTATGGGCATCAGCTGGGTTTAAAGACCCTGCGTTGCTGAAGTATAACAAAACTATCTACTTATGATGTGCTGATAAGGTGAAGGAAAAAGGCCAAAACATGCATGCCCACAGCTAGTGAGGTTTGGCTTTATTTCCTGACTGTAACCATAAAGACTTAAAAAGTAAAAAAAAAGTCACAGACATTCAGAAGCAATGTAGCTGAAACACTTTGTGTCCTTAAGGGGTCATTTCCATATATCCCATGGGGCTGCATTACAGGAGGATTTAAGTACCACACAGTGTAGACTCCAGCTTGGCTGTATTTTTCTTATAGTTTTTACCAAAAGTTACAACTTGAGTTAACTCTAACTTTAGAAAACACGTTATAAATACACAGCAAAGTAGAATTAGTAAGGAAGCAAACTACTAATTTAAATCTAATGAATAGTGTGTGAGGTAAAATAGCAATTTAATGGCAAGCTTAAAAACAGGCATACTTTTTTAAAACTAAATGAATACATGAGAAGCAAAGTGCAAGTTTGGCAAGTGTACAATGTGTGACAACTATCATGCTGAGTCAGAGGAGTGTGCAGAATGTGTAAGAGATGTAAAAGACTGGATTATTTTTCTGTCATTTGAAAAACAGAGTTAATTAAAGAAGCATCTTTTGAAAATAGGCTGAAAATGTTCAGAAAGAGTTTTATCCTGGGTTCAGTTAGTACTTTTTCTGATGTTGAGGCAGGCTGGCAAGTGAAAATTCTATTCATGGAACTCAAAACAAGTTTCAAGATTGATACAGATTTGGTATTATCCTTTAAATTTTCTTGAAGTGTCCACAGCTGCAAGAAGCATAGAGTGAAATTCATAGCCCTGCAGGCAAACTCAAGTGCATTTTAAACTTCTATCCATGTGTGATTAGGAGCACAAGTCTGAATTTTGGGTTTGTGTGCATGCTTTATACATAGATAATCTGCTCAGCAGAAATGTGGCAAGTGAAATGGGTTTAACAGTCAGAATAAATGAAGTCAGTATAGATACGTTTAGCTAAATTTGTCTGCTTAATTGCAAACCAGTAAAGATTAAATTAAAATCAAATGCTGTTCCACATGTATTGACCACACTCAGAAGAGTGGCATTTCCCATGCTGTCCAAAGAAGAGAGAGAACTAAAAAGAATATGATGTTTTGATGTAAGGAAAAAAGTTATGTGCTCACCATAACATTCCATCTGTGTTGTCCATTTTCATTCTTCCTCAACTGTTAGGTTTGGATCTGATCCTCGGATCTGACTTGGCCACTTCTTCCAGCTCGTGGAACACTGAAACTCTCGACCTCCTCCTTTTACCCATAATGCCCTAGTCACCTAACATATCTCAGATCTTGTTTGCTGCCCCTTATACCTGTATTGCAGTAGGAAAGATAAAATAAAATCTGGAACTCAAACGAAAGTAACAGTAGTTCCTCCAGCATCTTTCAATCTTTCCAAGAGTCAAAGAAGAAGAGGTTAGTGGGAGGGAAGTTGAGGAAGAATGAAAATGGACAGCATAGATGGAATGTTATGGTGAGTAAATAACTTTTTTTATGTGATATCATTTTCATTCATTCCTCAACTGTTGGGACAGAGTCCCCAGCTACCTAAATATTAGAAAGACTCTAAGGAAGGATATTCCTAAGTACCACTGAGCCAAAGGCAGCTCTTTCCCCTAGAGACCAGATGCAATTTGTAATGAGCAATAAAAGCACGAGGATTAGCCCAAGTTGCAGCTGCACAAATGTCATCCAAGGAAGTTGTAGATATAAAGGCTGAAGAAGTTGGCATCGATCTGGTAGAATGGATTTTTGGTAGTTTTGGTAAAGGCAAAACCACTTTTTCATATAGAAAAGTAAAACAAATCAATCAACCATTTGGCTAAAGTCAGTTTAGAAACTGGTTTACCTAATTTTGATTCCGAAGAAGAAACAATTAATTGTTCTGATTTCCTCAAATTGTTGGTTTTTATGTATATAAAACAGTAATTGTCTATGAGCATCCAAAAGGTGTATGTAACATATATTCTTCCTTTATTTGAGAAATTTAGAAAGAAAACCGGAAGGTTGATAACCTGATTAATACTGACTTCTGAAACCACCTTAGGAAGAAAGGAAAGATTGGTGTGTAAAGATACTCTATCCTTATGAAAAATAAAATAAGGAGGTTTAGATGACAGGTCTTGTAATTCTGACACTCCTCAGGCAAAGGTAATAGCCACTATAAAAAGAAAGTTTTCCAGGTCAAGAATTTTAGTTCACACTTAGCTGATGGTTCAAATGGAGGTTGTGTTAAAGTTTGCAAAACATTGTTTAACTCTCAAGGACGTGTGGAATCTTTTAACGGAGGTCGAAGTAGGAAAGTTCCTCTTAAAAAAGCTTTGCAAAGTTTGGAGGATGCTAGGGTTGAGTTATTTATTCCTACATGAAAACTAGAAATGGCAGCTAATTATACTTTTACAGTAGATGAGTTAGCGCCTTCATTTAAAATTGCAGCCAAAAAAATCAAGAACCTTAGGAATTGGTGCTGAAAAGGGGTCTAAATTATTTTGCTGCACCCAAACAACACATCTTTTCCATTTACCTTTTGTAAAGTTTCTTGGTGGAAGTTTTGTGGGATGATAAAAGAATGTGACGGACAGGGGAGGAGAGCCTTGGCTGCCTACAGATCAATGGAATGGGAGAAACCATGCAGTCAATTTTAGACCTGGAATGTCTGGATTAGTCATGTCTATTGGGTGAGACTGCAAAGAAGATGAGGCCAAGAAAAGGGAAACCAAATCTGATGAGGCCAGTAAGGGACAATGAGGATAACTGTGCTCCCTCAATCAAGATGCTTTCTGATGAAATTTGGGGATTAGGGGTAGTGGAGGGTAGGCATAAAGGAGACCGGGGGTGCTAATCATGAAGTAGAGCATCTTTCTGTGACTCCCCTATAAAGGGGATCAGGGCAAAGAACCTGCTGTACGTGTTGTTGAAGGCAAATGCAAGGAGGTCACAGCATGATTGGCCCCATCATGGAAAATCCTCTCCGCCACCTTCTTATTGAGGGATCACTCATGAGGCATTAGAATAGGCCTGCTTAACTTGTCTGCAATCAAGTTGGACTTTCCTGGAATGTGTTTTCTATCAGAAAGTGATTGGATGTGATTGCCCATTTCCATACTCTCACAACTTCTCAACAAAGGGGTAAAGATTTGGTTCCCCTTGTTTGTTCATGTAGAAGCCCACTGACATATTTTTTGGCTGAATTGCAATAGTCCTGGTGGGAAGAGTGTCTTGAAAGACCTGTAATGCTAACAGGACAGTTCACATTTCCAGGACATTGATATGCACATTGGCCTCTTCAGGGGACCGTGTGCTTTGGACTGTCTTTCCCAAGAAGTGCCCCCCCCCAATCTGAGAGGAGTCTGTGGTCATTATGGCCTTGGGTTGGGGAAGAACAAAGGGAGAACTTTCTTGATCTTGGCTGGAGTGTAGCCCCAAAAAAGACAATTCTTGCAAGCTTGTGCTATTTTGACCTGACTGGATAATGGTTGATGGACAATGGACCACTGACTTGTGAGTATCCACTGAAGAATTCTCATATGGTAACTTGCCAACAGAACCAGAATAATTGCCACTGACATGAATCCCAAGGCTTGGTGAATCAGTTGTGTTGAAAGAGAATAATTTTTAATGATCTTTTTCACCTGGAACTGAACAGATTGAACTCTGGACAGAGGGAGAGAGGCTGTTTGAGTGACTGTATTGAGTAAGGCACTGATGAATTCCAATATTTGTGGATGACTGAAATCCCCAGGTGAGACCATAACTGGAGTACATGGTCTTGATCTTCAATCCAATGATGCCTGGTTTGAGTAGTTATGAGCCATGTGTCCAAATATGGAAACATCTGGCATCCCTGCAGTCTCAAGTGAGCTGCTGCTACTACTGTCATACACTTGGTAAACACCTTGGGGGCTGTGGTGAGACCAAAGGGCAGAGCTCTGAATTGGTAATGACTTGCTCCCAGCCAGAGGCATAGGTATCTCCTGGGCAGTCTGTTCATTTTTATGTGATGGTACACATCCTGAAGTTCTATCAAGCACATCCAGTCATCTTTTTGCAGAAAAGACAGAATGGACTAAACCATGACCATCTGGAACATTGTGTATTGAACTGACTGATCTAGATTGTTGAGATCCAAAACTGGTCTCCAGTCCCCTGTTTTCTTTTGCACTAAAAATAATCCTGAATAAGTTCCAGACTCTTTCTGGTGTTGGGGGACTCTAGGATGACTTTTTTTCTAGCAGCTTGTTTATTTCTATTGCTGCTTCCCTTTGACTGGGTGGAACATTAGGGATTTTCTTACTACTAGTCGGGGGTTGATGGGAAAAGGGTATTATGTAACTTCTGGATATTATCCTCTGCACCCATGAATCTTTTGTAATCTGGTGCAGGAATAAATGGCCCCAACTGCCTCCAGAGATGGATATTTGGACCTCCTTTCAGGAGCACTGATAGGATCTTCATAGAAAGTATCTCTCAATCCCTGGTTATGTGGACCACCTCTGCTATGGGGACAGCATCTTCCATTAGAGTCCCCCTTCTGCCCTGAGGGTACTGTCTCCACATTAATCTTGGAAGGGACCCTGGGATTCTTTTTTACCACATTTTGTGCCCGCCTCATTGGTTCTCACAGAAGGCCCGCTAAGGGATTGAAAAACATGTACCCACAGCAGACAGGATTTTTCCTACCCTATCAGACCTAGAGAGTGTGTCTTGTGCTTTGGGGCCAAATAAGGAACTTCCATCAAAGGGAGCATTGATAAAGGAATATTTGAAGGGTTCTGCAAACTCACACAAGTGCATCCAGGCATGTCTTCTAATAGAAATGCCTGAATCTGCCACCTGTGAGGAACCTTCATGTGTGGGAGACAAGCCTCATGGACTGAAGGATAACCAACTGTCAGGTAGGAATGCTCTCTGCCTTGGAGAGTATGGTCTCAGTGATGGATTTGGAAAGTTCCTTAATCAAATCCCTCTGTAGTCTCGTAAAATGTGCCAAGTACTTCAGTGACCTAAGGGCAAAGGTTGCCAAAACATAGACATGCTTCCCAAATCTGACCAGTGCCCTAGACTCCCTGTTAACAGGGTGGACAGTGGAGCTTTGCTCCGCTAGTTCCTTCTTCGTGGCCACCTATACAATCATGGCATTAGCTGGTATTCCCTTGCTCTAATATGTTCCACCCTTCAGTGGTGCCAGGATTCTATCTTGTCTCTCAAGGATAGGCTCGATGGTATCAGGCTCCTTCCATGAATATCAAGAGACTAAATCAATGTGTTCATCCATGAGCAGAGTCACCCAGGATGTAGATGGGCCAGTTCCAAAAGCCTCCAAGAACACTGACTCCTCTTGAGAAGGGTTGTCAGGGAACCAACCACCTCTTTGTTTTAGGAGTTCTATGATGTCTCCAAATGAGACATCATTGGGTGGTGATCTAGGTGGGATCCAGTCACTACAACGAATTTACGTTTCAACGAAACATAAATTCGTGAGTGCACTTCCACGAAAGTGCATTTCGTCGAAAATGCACTTTTATGGGAATATCAAAAAAAAAAAAAAAAAAAGAAAGCAGTTATAAAAACATGCAGTTTGCATGTCATCTTAGTTGTACATCAATGTTTAGTGTTGATGTACAACTAAGCAAACTAGTGCTGAGATCGTGGTACAGTGGGGATAAGGGAATATTCCCTTTTCCCCACTGTAGTGCAATCTTGGAGTGAGAATATTAAAGTAGGAGGGTGTGGGGGGCACAGCCCCCCACATGGGGGGTGCAGGGTGCTTGTACCCCTGCAAAAGATTTTTTTTTTGTGTGTTTGTTGTTTACAATAGGGATCCGGTGAGTATACTTCAGCAAAAGTGCAGTTTCATTGAAGTACACTTTCGCTGAAGTAGGGATCTATTTTTCTTTTTCGAACAAGTGTATTTTCGATGAAGAAAAGTAGATCCGATCTAGGGGACCCTTTCCCCTCATCAAAGTCAGTATCTTTTATGACAGACTCTTCTGGAGATTCCAAGTGCTTCCTTTTACATTTTATGACAGACTCTTCTGGAGATTCCAAGTGCTTCCTTTTACACTTTTTCTTCCTGGGAACTGCTGTGATGGGATGCTCTAGAGAAATGTAAGAAGAGATTAGTATACCCTGCTGGGTGTTCTGCAGAATGGTTGGGACTGGCTCTCCCAGTGCCACAACTGACTGAGGCTCTAGACACAGAGTCAAATGGAGTTGGGTAGGCAGAGATTAAAAGGGAAGAGAAGTCTAAACTCTTGGAACAGAGAAAGCTCTTTCCACTATCTCAAACTGAGAATGCCTCAGAGAAAAAGAAACTAATGGATCCAATACGGTATGCTTACAGACCACTGGCTCCCTCCACCCCAAAGGCAGACTACTCGTGGAAGGAGTCAGAGTTGAGCTATCTAGCACAGATTCCCTGAGGGGCAGAGATGGCTCTGACAGCTTCAGAGTCGACTTTAATGCCCTGGATCTGGCACCAACACTCGAGAGTTGTCCACTACCGAAGTGATCAGTGCTGGGCCACTGAGAGATGCCACTGGAGTCGAAGATACCAGCATCTTCAGATCCAAGGTGGATGACTCAGGGATTAGGTCAGATCGGAGAAGGAGCCAATAACGGAAGAGTAGTACTAACAAGGGTCTCCGGTCCTGATGGGGTCGGAGTCGGAAGAACTCCTGTTTGAATCTGTGTTGATAGGAATTTCCTCATCATCTTGTCCACATCAGCTTCTGTCAGATGCTTGGTTGACCATACAGATGATGCTGTAGAAGATAGTCTAGAATGTTATATCGGTGACTATTGCAAAAAAAGGGAGGGGAGCCTAGAAGAGACAGGATCCAATAACAGTTGTGGTGATCTGATCCGAGGAGATTTCTCTGATTGGGATCTCAGATCTGAAGTGGTCGGATCTAGCCATTTTACTTAAAGGTTCAGATACCGAAGCTGAAGAAGTAGTCTATTCTGGGGATTGTTTTCTTGATTCTCTATGAAGAGAATCTCCCTTCTTGCAAACTTTTTTTAATGGTTTAAGCCCTAGAGGTTGTTGAAGCAGGTTTAGAGGGTAGCAGACCTCATAAAATTAATTTGTTCTTTCTCGATTGAAGGCCTTACACATATCACAATTTGAATTGAGATGAGCTGGATCTAAACAGTAGACATGTTTTGAGTGAGCATCTGAAATCAGAATCTTATGGTTGCAGGCCACACACTTTTTAAAACCAGAAGATTTCTCTGACATAATTATAAGGCAAAGTAATGGAAAAACAAAGAACAGAAAGCTTTTTTTTTTTTTTTTAATAACAGAAGGGACTAGAAGGAAATACTAGCAATGGTAATAATAGAAATACTGATAAGTACCAAAGAAATACCAACAATGGCATTTAAAGAAGACTCGAAAATAAGTATATAGGAATTTTCTATACAGAAAATTAGGGAGAAATATAAAGATAATAAAAACGTATATAAAGAGAGGAAGCGCAAGAAAGATTGCAGTAAAAAATTAAACTTTAACTCACTGGAAATAATAATTAAACTTTAACTCACTGAAAATAATACACTAGCTCGACAGTAAGCAGTGACCATGTCCGAACACTTAAGCAGCAAATGAGATCTGAGGTATGTTAGGTGACTAGGACATTATGGCTAAAGTTACTAGCTTGAGAGTTCCAGTATTCCATGAGCTGGAAGAAGTGGCTGAGTCAGATCTGAAGATCAGATCCGAACTCAACAGTTGAGGAATGAATGAAAATAATATCAGATCAGAAAGTATAACTGAATGACCAACTTAGTGGTATGCTCTGATAGTCCCAGTAATTAAAAGAAATGTTTGTGTGAATTTGTGTTGATTTAAAAAGGATTAATGATGCAGTTGTGTGTAAAAAGGTCGCTCTACCTACACTAGAAGACATAGCACTCAAACTATTTTCACACTAGATGCTTCCAGTGGCTTCTGGCAAACATCCTTAGACAAAAAAAGACAAAAGTTGACAACCTTTATTACTCCAAAGGGAAGGCTTTGTTTCAAGAGTCTGTTATATTGTATAACTTCAGCACTTGAAACTTTTCAGAGTAACATGACTGACTTACTCAATGAGTTTGATGGTGTTGCTGTTACGGATGACAACTTGGTATTTTTTTCCTGATGACAATACACATGATTCATAGGTAGAGACTGCACTCCAAGTCTATCAAAAACTGTTGTTTAAAGCTAAACCACATGGTGTTTTTTGAAAGACTGAGCTTCAGTATTTTGGTTGCAGTATAAGTGCTAGTGGATCTGAGCAATATCTGAGTTACACAGTCCATTTCATTTAACTGAATTAAGACAAGCCACTGGTGTGATTAACTATGTGGGTAAGTTTGTACAAGACATGTCAATTTGTGCTATGTCCATTAACTGAGCTGCAGAAGAAAGATGTACCTTGTTTAGGGGGGGCATACTCAAGCCCAAGCTTTCAGCAAAGTAAAAGAAATGCTAACAACAGCTCCAGTACTAGCATACTATGATATCATTAAATTGACCATAGTGAATACAGATGCTCGAAGCTATGGCCTATGCCTAGCATTGCTCCAAATGGAAGAACAAGAATTATGTCCTATTGCTTATTGATCAAGAATTCTAACTGATGCTGAACTTAGATATTCCCAAGTCAAGAAGGGGTACCTTGTAAGTGTGTGAGTGTTTGAGGGCTAGACAGTTTCCAGCTCCAGACTGACTATAAACCACTGGTATCACTAATTCCAAAGGTCTAGACAAAAATCTGACCCAGATGCCAAAGACTGTTAATGGGATAAGGATGGTTTAATGCCACAGCCACATATGCCTGAAAAAATTAGTTGTTGAAGACATGTTACCCAGAAATTCTATATGTGCAAACCATTACTCAGTACCAAAGACACTGCCGCCTATATGCAGAGTATAATATCTACTACCGCAGTAGCTACCAAGAGACAAGAAAAGCTTAAGCAAGCTATCCAAAACAACCAAATGTAGCAAGCTGTTACTCAACCAAACATCTCATATGTAAGTACTATAGACTCAGAATACAACTATCAGAGCATGAGGGTTTGGTGTTAAGGCAAGACAGAACTGTAGTACACTCATCATAGCAAACAGAAGTGCTATGTCAAATACATGAATAATATCAAGGTCTCACAAAATGCAGAGGAGCCAAAATGTCAACAAGCTGGCCAAACATCAACCACACATTGTCAAAGTGTCAGTTTTGTGTTATCTGTAAACTGTTAAAGTGAATAAATGAATGTTCAAATAAGACCCAAAAACTCCAAAAGGAACACTTGTGATGAGGCAAAGCACCAGAACCAAATCCTTTACTGCAGAAATGGCCAAATCACATAAAAATGACCAAGTCACATAAAAATTTATTTGATTCGTTTTTATGTGACTTGGCCATTTCTACAATAAAGGATTTAGTTCTGGTGCTTTGCCTCATCACAAGTGTTCCTTTTGGAGTTTTTTTATTTGTAAGCTGTCTCAGAAGTCAGCCTTTGATACCAACACCCTTACTACAATGTCATTGGCAAAAGATGCTGACTTGTGTGAGTTTGAAAGAAAAAAAAAACTACTTCATAGTTATGGACTATTACTCTTGTGAAAGAAATAAATTCATGTACTGATCGTGACTGGCCAACAAATAAATGTTCTCAAGATATGGACTACCTGGTTATAGACAATGACACAGTGTATGTCAAGTGAGTGCCAACAGTTTGTTAAAGATTACAGTTTTACCTATACTGTGTCAATAGTGACACATGATTAAGCCCGTAAAAGTGATAGTGATACATGAGTAAGCCCATAATAGCGATACATGAGAAGCTTTTCATAGCGATACATGAGTAAGCTGTTCATAATGATATATGAATAAGCCTGTAAAAGTGACAGTGATACATGAGAAAGCCCATAGTAGTGACACATGAGAAGTTTTTCATAGCGATACATGAGTAAGCTGTTCATAATAACATATGAATAAGCCTGTAAAAGTGATAGTGATATATGAGTAAGCCCATAATAGCGATACATGAGAAGCTTTTCATAGCGATACATGAGTAAGCTGTTCATAATGACATATGAATAAGCCCGTAAACGTGACAGTGATACATGAGTAAGCCCATAATAGCAATACATGAGAAGCTTTTCATAGCGATACATGAGTAAGCTGCTCATAATGATATATGAATAAGCATGTAAAAGTGATAGTGATACATGAGCAAGCCATTCATACAGAGACGTGAGTAAGCCTTTCATAGTGATACTTGAGTAAACCTGTCATTTTGATAGTGATACATGAGTAAGCCATTCACAGCTAATACTATGAAAACAAATAAGGTATGACATGCCAATGATAAGAGTCAAAACATGGGCCTAAAATTCAGGGTTCTGGCCAGAAATGTATATTTTGTAATCAAGCATCATGCTGTTGGCCCCTCCCTTCTTTTAAAGATGTACTCAACCCTTAAATTGTTGTTCCCATACAATTTGGAAAGGGATGCATTACTTGCAATTGTTACCAATTATGCTCATAAAAAGGTTATTGTTAGGGAAGCCTTCTTATCAGGTAAGCATGTTTTGTAGCTGTATACAGCAAACATTAGCTTAGATAGTTCTAAGTCTTCTGTGTTCTTTGAGCCATAATATATCTAGGATGTACTCAGAAAAAAATGCACTCATTTGAGCACACTGAGTATGCGTAGCTAAAACCTTTGTTAAAATTACTCTACAGTATAGTTAAAAATGACCAAAGCGCTAAAGCTTTGTATGAAACATGTTATGAAAGATGCTGTTTTGCACATTACCTAGCATTCATTCAGGCCAATCTGCCTGGTTAAAGTTAGAAGGGAATAAAAAGTGGGGCGTTGCAGTGTAAAAGACTAATAAACTGAGGTCCTACACAGTATAAACAGACAATGATACCACAGTTAGATGAAATAGGAGATACAGCCAAAGAGTTCCTGGTGAGTCTCAACCTGAAATGAGTGCTCCTGAAAGCAAACCAAAGGAGTCTGAGCCAAGAACAACTAGAGTCCAGGTCTATGTTCAATAAGACTCTTTCTGTATCTTCAACCATGCTACCTCAACTGAATATTCAAGACATGGGATGAAGCTTGAATCCCAATATCCACATAGACAGACTGTGTGCTATCCAGCTGTCGTGGCGAAGTGTGACTGTTCTCAATCCTGTTGACTATGTTTTGCTTAATGAGTGCAAAAATACTAATGCTATATTTAACAGCTTGTCTCAAAATTTTCCTTCCACAAGTTCCATTTCCATTTCCTGCTCTAGCTCTTGTCTTACACGAGTGACCTGAAGTGGATATGAAGTCAGAATACCAAATCATTTTTGAAATTGTGATGCAATAATATGGACAGTTATGCAGCCGTGCTGTTTCTTGATAAATGTATCCTCACAAGTAATATTCTCAAATGCTCCTTCATAAATTACTATATTAATCATATTCATTAACTATAAGGACCAACAGGTGCAGTCCAGAGTACGGAATGTATGGTACATCATTTCTAGACCTTCAATCTCTGTAATTTCAAAAAGACACGTTTCTCTTTGGGAAGGGTGTGTTAAGTAGAATAAAATCTGTTAGAATGTTTGTACAGATTCTGAATATGTAGTGCTATGGCCATTGCCATTTTAAGAGTGTATGTATCCCACAGTGCACTGCACTTTGAGCACAGTGCCAATGGGTTTCAGATGACTGAAGTGTTAACACTGTATATTCTGAGTCACCATTTTTTACAAATAGAAGTTACCTGTTTGACTAAAATAATGGTTAATCCTGACATTTCTAACACTACCATTCAGTATTACTCAATAACCACTAATGTGCAGCTTGACAAGTTTTGTGTAGACAAAGTCTATCATGCAATGCTTTTTGAATTTAAAATTATTTTAATGGGATAGAAGAAACAGTGTAAATTCCAAGATTTTTTTCAGTGAAATGTAACAATAAGGGGGTTCACAGTAGTGCTGTTAGTATTGCTGACTCACAGTGCTTGATTAACTGGACTGGCTACAGGCAAGGCTCTTGTCTTCAAAGCAATCTGGGGCAACAGGTAGCAATGGAATGGATAAGGCTAACTAGAAATGTGTAGGGTTACATTAGGGCAAGGGTAACTTTTTAATATTGTTATAGTTTAAATAAAGGCTTTTCTTTTCGGTAATCTTTCATTCCATGACTATCTGGCCTTTGGTGTATGCATCAGTGTTTCTTCTTTAACCAGTGTAAGAGTAATACCACATCCCTGCTGCTGTCAATGAGGCAGAGTCTGCTCACCTCTTCTATAGCAGAGGGTGAGAGAACGCACTAGGGCACATACTGAGATCACAAACACCAGTTGTGATAACAGGACTATACTCCAAACTGGTTACTGTCAGTATAGATGGGCAGGCAAATGAAGCCATGTCACCACACAGATGTGGGTGCTTCCTTTCTGGTATCACTGTATACACATCTCATGATGTCAGCACAACATATCAGCAAAAGATAGGGCATAAGTGTTCAAGTAAGGGTAACCTTTTAAGAGTTTTTATTTTAGAAGATAAACATTGGCCAAAAATGTAATAATAAAAATCAAAACTCATATAACAATGGTCATTGCAGCTCATTTCATATCTACATTCACTACACAATTTCACTGCTATAGAAATGAACTGGTAAACCTGTTCTGTAAAATGTGTACTTATTCTGAAGCACTCTAATTCTACATGATTTGAATGGGCAGATCACTAAATTTAGCCAGATATCCCTTCCCTGCACCATCCCCCAAAAAGGATTACCTTAGTTGAACTGGTAATATTCCAAACTAAATTAAGAGGAGGATGTAACCTGGCATTATTTTGCACTTTTATTTTGACACTGTATTACACCCTATTCATCTTCAAAACCATCCATCTAGTTTTCACACCCTTCCACATATATGTATGCATGTTGATCTATTTACTTACTTAATGACTTACTTTACATTTTGCATGCACTTAACTGCATTTTAGAGATTCTGTGGCTTTGCTGCTTCTAATCAAAATCCCTGCAACTGCAATGTCATAACAATGATATCTGCACCAGATATAATAAATCATAAGTAATGTTATTCAAGAAAATACACAATATCAAAACTGATTACTACAAAAGCTCCTGAAGAATATACAAAATATCCAGAAGAATATACCAGCTAGTTTGACAGCAGATTATATTTTTGTCCAAAATAGCCAGTATACAGAATGTGCATTTACTTGACTTGATTTATTGGCTAATATACAAGGAAGTGCTTTAATGATTAAAAACAGACTATTTGAAGTACCAGTACCAGTAAATTAATCAAATGCATTGTGGCAGCCTGACTGAGACATAACAGTTAAATACCAATGTCATTGAACAGCTTTGATTCAGCAACTGATGATATTTATCATATCGATCACTGCTGCAGTAGCCTTAGCTATATGTGTTGTATCCCGATAGCCAGCTTCCAAAGCTTCAGGGCACCTTCCACTTGCCCAATCAGTCAGCTTGAGCTGAGCTGACTAAAAAGCCAGGTTTTCTGCCACAGAAGAGTACATTCCTCTGAGACTTTACAGGATTCACGGTTGGCTTGTGCTATCTATTTGCTGGGCAGGTAAGTTCCCTTTGTGGAAAAACCTACTATTAAAAAAAATTGTTTGTTTATTAATACTTTCCTATTTAGGAAAGTTATTATTAAAAGTTTGTGACTGAATGGATTGTCACAAAATTGTATTGCAATTTTAAACAAGAGTGCACTTTTTCATGTCAGTGTAAAAGTTGTTTAAAGTAATTGAAAAGTACTGTGCAGCAATTGTTTGCTTTACTTTTAGGGACTGGCAAAAATGTTTTAAAGTACTTTTTTATTGTGTTTTGACATGAAAAAAAGTGACCTTTAAAACTGTTTTTACCACCTTCTGCTTCTTCTGTTCCCTGGGAAAAAAGCACCAGTTTTGGCTTGGCCATGGAACAAACTACTGGTCCCATGGTTGGTTCTTCTTCCAGCCACAAAAAGAAAATGTTAAGCAAACAGCCTTTGCCACAACAGTAGGCTAGCAATTTGCCTCAGTCACAGGTTGGTGACTCTGCTGTGGCCATCAGCTGTTCTTCAGACTACTAACCTTTTACCCCAGATTCCGCTGGTGTAGCGTGTACAGACACTACTGACTGGGGCTTACTCACATTCTTTGCAGCCATTGGGGTCCCCTCAGTGGAGAAAGGAGAGCTATTGTTTTCGGTTATGGGAGATGTAACAGAGAAGGCTTCCCTATTTAATTAGAATGTTGTGTCCATTCCTAGGGAAGCACACTGTTGGCCCCATTTCCCTGGCAAAAAGAAACAGAAAACTAAATGCATCTACTCCTCAAATTTCCTTAGATAGGAGATGTTTACTGTCTGGCTCAGGGTTTAATTCAAGCTACTGATCCTTCTTATAAGCTGTATTTTTTGTAAAAGAAAGAAGGATGCCTCTTTTCATCTAGAGATTTAATATTCTGAATCTGGGCAGACAGAGGAAGGAGGGACAGCTACAAGGTTTTCTCCTCAGATTTCTGATTCAGAGTTAGATGAGAGCTCGGTTTCTGATTCTCCCTGTGGAGGGGTTTTCCTCTTCTGAGACTATTTCCAGAATGCACTAGTGTTTTCAGTGGGAAAATACTGAGGTTTCAGTCCCTCAGAAAATACTAGGAGCTATTACAGAAGGAATTTCCAGAGCCCTCACCAGTTCCTCCAGTTCTATCAGCTTTGGAGGATGTGTGTCATTGCCTGTAATTTTCCTGTTAGTCAGCCAGGTGCCTCTAAAAAGGCAAATAGAATATATAAAGTTTCTCTCAATTTTTTACACTCTTTCCAAACCTGATCCAGCAGCTATAGTTTTAGTTAATCCTACTGTTGCTAAACATTTGGTTAATTCCACTTCTCGTCTTTCTGACAAGGATGAAATGATTATTGTTAAATATGGGGAAAATGTTTCTGCAGTTTTGATTTTTAGAATTTAGAACTGTCATATGTTAAAGTTTATTCTAATTGTTGAAAGTATGAGGAATTTTTGCCAATAGTTTCTTTTTATAAGGCAACATTTGCTTTAAATTATTTAGTTTTTCCATTGTTATGAGTCACTACTTAATTTTTTTAATGGTGTGTGTATGATTCAGTTGACACTTCTTCCAGGGCTATGATCACTAATACTGTTTTGAGGAGATTTGCCTGGATGTGTTCTCAGAACCTCCCAGATACTGTAAAAATGAGATAATCAATTATCCTTTTAACACTGATTTAGTTTTTGGTTCTACTGCTGTAGAGTTGATCAAAAAGTGTGATGAAAGGTGTAGGCTGATACAGGGTGTCTCTTAAGATTTTCATTCCTTTTCCAAAATTTCTAAGGGATTCTCTAATCCCTAATCCAATTTTGGCACACACACACAGACACTCTTTGACATTTGATTTACACACACACACACACACACACACACACCTGGAAAAGGCTGACACTGACTTACTAGCTATGGCCTCCTTCTGCCCAGACTACAATGTAGTTACACTACCAAGAAACACTTCAAAGCCTTCTACTCTAAGGCAAGGGTACCCAATTATACTGAGTGAAATTAATATTAATACAAATTATAGTGTTTGGCCAATGCGGTAAGACTTTCAGGAGTGGGCCCAGTGTCAGTGAATAAATATAAGCACTCTCAAAGGTTAAAATATGCTCTAAAGAACAAGCCACAATGAAAGTTTAAATATATTTAATAATAAATAATAAAAGAACATGAAAATATGAAATATCTATTTACAATAAACACCAGAGTTTTAATCACATGAAATATTAAAAATAACACAGGACAGGTTCACACATTTACAGAAAAAAACAATACTAAGCTAGTCTCACTACATTTTCCTGACTGATCTAAAGAGTTATTATTCTCTTATTACTTACTAGAGCAAGGCAAGATGAAGTAGGTGAGAGACGCTTCTTTGTCCGGTTACAAAAACAGAATGCTATGAGACTTCAGTCTCACCTAGTACTAAAATATCATTTTTAGTGATGGATTACAGAATTACATCACATACATCTGGTCATCTGACTTCTGGTTCCCATGCCCACCCCCTTGGCTAGAAGCTATAAGGATTTAGCACATATATGTCTATAATACACAAACACAGAGCCTTGCTAAGGTGTGCTGCAGCTCCTGGAAGTCATAAAACAATTTCAAACCTCCACCTTTCCAGAGTAGCAATTAGTTCACCCAAAAACAATGCAGGAGGCTTCCTAGTACAGACTTTTTGCCTCTGGCTGCATTGAGAACTATAAGATACAATTATTATGGCCTAAGCAGAGTAATTTAATTTCAAACTATTTTAAAAATTTGAGAGTAACCTCTTCTCTTCCTGTATCCTCTGTTAAAACATATACGTTTAAGCAGTTACAATAATGCATGTATATTTCTTTTTCTATCCATCAGGGAACATCATCGTCCTCTTTCGGCTGTTCCCGTTAGGGGTCGCCACAGCGGATCTCCTGTTTCCATTTCTTCCTGTCCTCTGCATCTTGCTCTGTCACACCAACCACCTGCATGTCCTCTCTCACCACATCCATAAACCTTATCTAAGGCCTTCCTCTTTTGCTGTTACCTGGTAACTTCATCCTTAGCATCTTTTTCCCAATATACTCAGCATCCCTCCTCAGCACATGTCCAAACCAACATAATCTTGCCTCTCTGGCTTTGTCTCCAAATCTTCCAACCTGGGCTGACCCTCTAATATACTTACTGCTAATCCTGTCCACCCTCGTCACACCCAGTGCAAATCTTAACATCTTCAACTCTGCCACATCCAGCTAAAACTCCTGCCTTTTTGTCAATGCCACTGTCTCAAACACATATAACATAGCTGGTCTCACTACCCTCTTGTAGACCTTCCCTTTCACTCTTACAGGTACGCGTCTGTCACAAATCACTCCTGACACTCTTCTCCACCCACTCCATCCTGCCTGTACTCTCTTCTTCACCTCTCTTCAACATTCACCGTTACTCAGAACTATTAACCCCAAGTATTTAAACTCATCCACCTTCGCCACCTCTACTCCTTGCATCCTCACCATTCCTCTATCCTCCCTCTCATTCACACACATATATTCTGTCTTAGTCCTGCTGACCTTCATTCCTCTTCTCTCTAGAGCATATCTTCATCTCTCCAGGGTCTCCTCCACCTGTTCTCTACTCTCACTACTGATCACAATGTCATCTGCAAACATCATAGTCCACGGGGACTCCTGTCTGATCTCGTCTGTCAACCTGTCCATCATCATTGCAAATAAGAAAGGGCTCAGAGCTGATCCTTGATGTAACCCCACCTCCACCTTAAACGCATCCGTCACTCCCACAGCAGACCTCACCGCTGTCACACTACCCTTGTACATATCCTGTACCACTCTTACATACTTCTCTGACACTCCTGACTTCCTCATACAATACCACAACTCCTCTCTAGGCACCCTGTCATATGCTTTCTCTAAGTCTACAAAAACACAATGCAACTCCTTCTGACATTCTCTGTACTTCTCCATAAACACTTTCACAGCAAACATCGCATCTGTAGTGCTCTTTCCTGGCATGAAACCATACTGCTGATCACTAATCATCACGTCCCTTCTTAACCTAGCTTCCACTACTCTTTCCCATAACTTCATGCTGTGACTGATCAATTTAATCCCTCTGTAGTTACTACAGCTCTGCACATCACCCTTATTCTTAAAAATCGGTACCAAAACACTTTTTCTCCATTCCTCAGGCATTCTCTCACTTTCTAAGATTTCATTAAACAATGTGGTTAAAAACTCCACTGTCATTTCACCTAAACACCTCCATGCTTCCACAGGTATGTCATCTGGGCCAACAGACTTTACATTCTTCATCCTCTTCATAGCTATCCTTACTTCCTCCTTGCTAATCCATTGTACTTCATGATTCACTATCCCTACATCATCCAACCTTCTCTCCCTCTCATTATCTTCATTCATCAACCCCTCAAAGTACTCTTTCCATCTCCTCAACACATTCTCCTCACTTTTGAGTATGTTTCCCTCATTATCCTTTATCACCTTTAACTGCTGCATATCTTTCCTAGCTCGGTCCCTCTGTCTAGCCAATCAGTACAGGTCCTTTTTTGCCCTCCATACAACTCTTTATATGCCTTATCCTTAGCCTTCGCCACCTCTCTCTTTGTCATGCACCTCATCTCCTTATACTGTCCATCAGGGCACACTATTGGTATATTTTCAACATAAGCAGCTTTATAAATACATTTTTCAACACAAGCATCTGTACAAATCAGTTTGATATATGAATGACATATAATTCTTTACAAAATTCTAGCTAGCTGTGCTGGCAAATGTTAACCACTCACTGCCCTCCTTCTCCTGGTAGAGCTGGCAATACCTCACATCATCACATCTCTCTCTCTCCTTTGAAAACTCAAGCTAGTTTTTCAAGTGACCCTTGAGAAATGTTGCTTGAGGGGAATAAGTCTATCTGGGAATAGATTAACTCATACCTTGTCTTGAGATCCCATCTTCCTTGCCATTGCTGACCACACTACAGTGCTGCAGTGTCATATCATATGCCTGTAACCCTAAGCTTTACCAAAGTAACTTGACATTTTGCTGGCTCGCTCGCTGTAGCCATAGATCTCCCTCAGACTCCTCCTGCCTCCTACTGTAGATACTTAGCAGAATGGTCTCCCTATCATGGCAAGGTTTCATCATGTTAACATGTTAAAATTTGTGCCCCTGCCTCCTGCCTAGCATGTCTACCACATAGTTAACATCACTGACCTTTCTTAATGCTTTGACTGTTCCCTCCCAAGCAGCCTGCAGCTTATTGTATCTGACAGGAATGAGAAGAATAACCTGCTGCCCCACAGCATACTCTTGACTCAAGCATTCCTGTCATACCAGACCTTTTCCTTCTGTTGGGCTCCTGCCAGGTTCTCCTGGGCTAAGCCATTGAGCTCCCTAAGCCTTGTCCTGAAGTTTAAGACATATTCCACAATATACTCCTTGTGGGATTCACACTCACCCTTCCACTCATCATAAATCAAATCTAAAGATCCCCTCACCCTATGCCCATACAGAAACTCAAAGGTTGAAATACCTGTGGATTCCTGGGGTAACTCTCTGTATACAAACAGCAGACGGGGCAAATATTTGTCACACTCTCTTTTAAACTGGATTGCAAATGCCTGTAGCATGGTCTTTAGTGTAGAGTTTAACCTCTCCACAAGATCATTAGTCTGGGGATGGTAGGGGGTGATCTTTAGGTGCTTCACCCCACAGTGCTTCCACAGACAAGCCAGCAGGTCTGACATAAAACTGTCAGTCAGTATCTCGGGAAACCGACCCTGCTGAAAATCTCTAAGTATTTGCCACCTTCTCTGCCTCAATGTAGGACAGAGCAACTGCCTCAGGGTATCTAGTAGCATATTCCACTACCACCAGGATATACCTATCTGTGGAACTTGGGGTACTCAGAGGCCCGACAATATCCACAGTTACCCTCTGAAATGGTTCTTCAATCACAGGCAAAGGCATCAAAGGAGCCTTGACCTTGTCTCCTGCTTTGCCTACCTTTTACCACTGCTCACAGGTCCTGCAGTACCCTGTTATATCCCTTGCAGTCCCAAGCTAGTAAAATTCTACATAATACATCTCTTGGCATGCTTTATGCCCACATGACCTGCAAAAGGAATATCATGGGCTATGGCTAGAAGTGCCAGACGGTAGGCTCTAGGAACTACCAACTGCTGTATTACCTCACCCTCTAGCTCTCCCTCGGGGTCCACTCTCTATACAGTAATCCTTTGTTCCAGTACAGAGACTCCCCTTTTCCTTGAGAATCAGATGCCTCCCTAGCTACCTCCCTCAAGCCTCTTAGCTTATGGTCCAAGAGATGAGCCTGTCTCAACTCTATCGTTCTAATTCTGCCCAGCTCCCTTTCCACAGGGAGTCTGGTATCCTCTAACACCAGTGCCTCACTGTCAGACTGGGTACTACCACTCTCCTGTGCCCTTGCAGTCAGTTTGTCCAAGGGGAACATTAGTACCTACCAGTAGCTGTGGCTCACCTTCAGGCTCACTGCTACAGGGTAGCTCCCTCCTTGAAATGGCCAACTCACCAGCCCTGCCTTCAGGCGTGAAGTATGTCTGGGTCTCCTCCAGGCTACCAGACCCACATGCCTGTCTCCAAGCCTGACTGTGTACAAGGTACTGCATTATCAAAATCATTCCCTATCAGGACATCTGCAAGGATATCCTAAAACACACCTACTTGCTTGCTTCCTTTTCCACCCTCCCAGTCAAGGTTAACCCTGGGCAAAGGCATTTTGAATGGGGCCCCTCCTAAATCTCTGACTGGAGTGGACTGCCCAGGCAAGTACTGCTCTCCTCTTTAACCACTGCAGTCTTCACAATGGTTATGTCCGAGGATGTGTCTCTCTCAGCGGTGACCTGCTTTCTATCCACTAAGATAGGATATAACCTCTGGTGACAGTTTGGTACCCCTGCTGTCTCCAGACAACTTATCACTAGCACACTGTTATTCCCACTTGCTGGCTCATCCACCTTGCCTCTGTGGACATCTATATGATACATGGCCAAATTGGTTACATTTAAAACATTTAATCCTTGATGCTGGCCATGTACCCGAACTACTGGCTTCCCTTCGTACCAGTGGACTCTGTTGGGGTGGTTTAGGGTGCCCACCATGGGTTCCATTATACACGTATATTCCCTTCCTCTGCGGTGATACCCTGCTTACTAAGTAGAGATCCCATTTTTTCCACAGCTCATCTGCAGATTTTCACGTCCTCAAAGTGCTAAGAGCTTGTTCCCTCATCAAAAGGTCTGCCTGCCCTTCAAAAGTGGTGAACTGACACCCACTCACCCACATATGAAAATAAGTGCTTAATTCAGCAATATAATCACACACACACACACACACACACACACTTTCATCTGCCTTGCGTCTATGCTCACAAAACTTTTTTTTTCTGGAAGCTTCAGGTGTTAACTTAAAACATTCAAGTAAACATTTCTTTACTTTAGCATAGTTTATAAACAATCAATATCAGACAATTTAGAAACAACAGAAAGTCACAAAAGCACAACACAGCACATAAAAATATATTTACACGTCCTATCTGAATGTTAAGGTATACATACAAGCATGTTTGTTTAATTATAAAAATAAAACAAAATTGTGTTACAAATTACAATTAATTTTAAAAATTTTAAAAGTATTATATATATATATATATATATATATTTTTTGTATATTTTTATGTATTATGTTTTGTGTTTTTTATAGTAGTATTTTAGTAGTATATTATATTAGTTTATGACTTATACCATGGTTAAACCTTTTTTTATTTATTTTTTTAATAATTTTTTTTATTTTTATATTTTTTTTATAAATTGTATCAATATTAATAAAATTTAAACTCTGACTTAGGAGAATTTGAAGAATATTTGTTCTGATGAAGGCTGCTTAAAAACTAATAAAAAGAAACTTTTTTTTAACTTGGATTATTATTAAAGGATTATACTTTCTAACAGGAGGCTGAGGCTATACAGTCTCACTCTAGGGTTCTGGGTTCTATCCGAATTTAGAAACAACAGTTACATCTTTACCATGGAGTAAGGGGATCAGGAACCATTCCCAAAGAGCTTGGTCAATGTTATACTGTTTACATACTCTTTCAAATATATGAAAAAGCTATCAAAATGATCACCTTCTGTAAAGTATGGGAGACATTTACTGACCTTTATTGCTTCCTGGATTTGGTTACTCCCTTCCCCATTACCTCCATGACCCTGGTGAAGAGTTATCATCTCCCTCTCATGCTGACACTGCTTCTCATTTTCTTCACCCTCCAAACACAGTAGTCTCTCACTCTCTTCGACCTCCAAACACTGCAGTCTCTCTTTTTCTTCAGCCTCCAAATGCCACAGTCTCTGCTTATTCTAGTTCAAAAGTTTGGCCTCCAGTTCAAGTCTGTTTAACTCCAGATGGATTTTTAAGTCCTCCGAGGAAAAGGTGAACTGTCCTGTTTCTGAGGGCTCCAAATCCCCATCACCAGACTGGCTATCTTCCTGGTTGATGGTCTGGGCTACAGCTCTAATTAAGGCTGAAATCATTAACTCTTTAGTCAGGTTGGCATGCACCAGTCCTTTGGCTTCGCACACATTGGCCAACCGGTTCTTTGTCAGCTTGCCATAATCCGCTGCTAACATCTATGCCTGCTTTCCGTGACTAAGCTAAACTAACAAAAAATTAATACAACTGTAGTGAAATGAAACTCTTGTTGCTGCTGAGAATACACAAACACCTTCAATGACAACTGCCTAAAGGCTACAGAAGTTCAATTAATATCCACACCACTGCTCACCAATATGTGATGTCCCCACTCTAGGCCAGTTATCAAGGAGCATGAATCATCATCACTGGCACTGGAGAGGGATGTTCACTTGGAACAAAAATGGATACACTCAATATTTCCAGATGCAGCTCTCTGAATCAAGCACAATTTACCTTAAGGGGGCACAAGGAACACAGTCAGTCCAGGGGCTGGGTCTTCTCTCTCCAGATCCCCAATAAGACTCCCCACTGGAAAAGCTGTAGGGATGGGTCCTCAGCTGAGTGTCCAAGCTAAGTCCTCCAGCACCTTCTCTGTGAAGCCAGTGCTGCGGGTCCCTGCTCCAAGCAACTGACACACACACACACACACCCCTGGGAAATACCAGCACAGATTTACTAGCTATGCCCCCTTCTGCTCAGACTATAAGTTGCTACACCACCACTAGACACTCCAAAGCCAGCTACTTTAAGGTTGTTGCAAGGCTACCCAATTACACTGAGTGAAATTAATATGAATACAGATGATAGTGTTTGGCCAATGCAGAAAGGCTTTTTGGAGTGGCCGCAGTGTCACCAAATAAATATAAGTACTCTCAAAGATTAGAACATTCTTTAAAGGACCAGCCACAATGAAAGTTTAAATATATTTAATAATAAAAGTACATGAAAATACTAAATATCTATTTACAATAAATACAAAAGTTTCAGTCACAGGAAATATTAAATATAGCAATGGTGGACAGGTTCACACAGTTACAGACAAAATAATACTTAACTAATCTCACTATATTTTCCTGACTGATCTAAATAATTATTATTCCCTTATTACAGTAAGGCAAGATTACGTAGGTAAGAGATCCTTATTTGTCAGGTTACAAAAACAGAGTGCTATGAGAATTCAGTCTCACTTAGTATTAAAATATTATTTTCAGTGATGGATTACAGAATGAAATCACATACATCTGGTCATCTGACGTCTGGTTTCCATGCTTCCCCCCTTGGCTAGAAGCTGTAAGGATTTAGTACATATGTGTCAGTAATATACACACACATAGCCTTGCTAAGATCTACTGCAGCTCCTGGAAGTCATAAAACAATTTCAAACCTCCACCCTTCCAGAGTAGCAATTGGTTCATCCCAGAGACAATGCAGGAAACTTTCTAGTACAGAGTTTTGTCAATGGCTGCAGTGAGAATTGTAAGTTGCAATCTTTATGGACTAAACTAGGTAATTTAATTTCAAACAATTTTCAAAATTTGAGATTAACCACTTCTCTTCCAGTACCCTCTTTTAAAACATACATTTAAACAGTTACAATGCATGTATATTTCTTTTTCTGTCCAGCAGGGCACACTGTTGGTACATTTTTAACACAAGAAGCCTTACAAATACATTTTTCAACACAAGCATCTGTGCAAATCAGTTTGATATACAAAAGACATAAATTCTTTACAAAATTCCAGCTAGCTGTGCTGGCATATGTTACACATCCACTGCCCTACTTCTCCTGGCATAGCTGGAAATACCTTATATCGTCACAAATATTACTACACTATCTGCTACCTCTTCGTCCTCATTTAAGATTTCTGGCAACACTGGATTATCATCAAATCCCTATTCATCCAGACTTTAGGCATTCTTTTAAGATTATGTTTAAATAGATCACAAGCCATTTCTTAAAGTTGCATTTTTGTATCACATTACCAGTTCTCTGCTTTATCCTTTGGACTATCCACTGCACCAAGAGAGTTCACAGTGTCTAGCTCTAGTTATAGCTCTTTGCAGGCTATAAGGTACCCACATTTTTCCATATTTAGATTTCTTTTAATCTTTGAATAGTCTTTTCCAATGTGTCCATAATCACTCCCTGGGGTAAGATATCTCTTACACAAGTTGGGGTTCAAACAGAACATTCAAAAGTCTTTTTTGACTCCTTCACACAGGATTGTGTTCCTGGGGTATCAGCTAGACACTTCAGTTCAGACGTCTTTTCTTCTACAGGAATACATAGATATATATCTAGATCTTTTTCTAAGGTTTTCCACTCAGACTGTGGTCACTGTGAGGGAATACCTCTGGATTATGGGTCTCACAGTATCCATGATTTTCATGAAATCCCTGGCAAGACTCCACATGAGAAATGTACAATGGTATCTGAAGTCTCTTTTGTACTGGCACGAAAATCCTTTGTCTTTTCAAATTCCAGTGCTGAGGTTTGTCAGAAGAGAAATCTCTTAGTGGAGACAGCCAATATCCTTAAATCTGGGACTCCCATTCTACTCCCTTTTTCCAAAACAGTCACCTCTGATGTCTCAGACTTTGCTTGGGGAGTAGTTTCAGGAGGTATAAAAATGCAACATGTGCGGGATACCAAGGACAGATGCAAGTGTATAAATATAAAAGAAATGTTTACCTTGATCGTAGCACCCAACTCCCTGAATCATCTTTGGTCCCTGGGACCTCTTCAAATTGTTACAGGCAATATTGCAGTCATCTTGTACATCAATAATCAAGGAGATACCAGGTCATACCCCCTTTGCAGACTAGCCATGTTAGCTTGGGACATAGTCTAAAGGCATCTTACATACTGTCAAAGCAAAACTGTGTGGCAGACAACCTAAGCAGGAAGAGGACAGATCATCACAAATGGAAACTAGATCAGGGGGTCTTTTAAGATTTGATCTATCTGTTGTGAGTTCCTCAAGTAGACCTATTTGCCTCATCTCTGCAATCAGCTGGCAAGATTCTGCACCAGGACTCCATGCAAGAAGGCCTGGAAGGCAGGTGCCTTTTCCTTTCCTTGGACAGAAATGTTCCTGCATGCTTTTCCACCCCTTCCACTGATGTCCAGGGTACTTCTAAAGCTTCAGAAGGAATCCTCCATGATCACTGTGGTGGCTCCCTTCTGGCCCAGGCAACAGTGGTCCTCCCTGCTTTTGGAAATGGCCAGGGGCAATTACCCCAAACTTCCTCATAGACTAGATCTAGTTACACAAGAACAGAGATGTTTGATATACCCTGACTTCAACTGACAGTCTGGATAATAGGGTCTTAATTCCCTTTAGGCACCTGTGTACTGACGTCTAACAGGTACTAATGGAGACAAGAAAGCCAGCTACTGGAAAATCATAAATTAGTAAATGGAGAAGATTTTCAAGTTGGTGCCAAGAACATAACCTGCACATATTAAGGGCTAGTTGTTCTCTGGTCTTACAATATTTGCGAGAGTTACTATTCTATGGCCTTTCTTACTCTTCCATCAAGGTTCATTTATTGGATGTTTCAGCAGATTTGCCCATGGATCCTCTGTTCAATGCATTCTCATGTCAAAATGATTTTGAGAGGAGTGTTGCATAATAGGCCTCCACGAAAACTGGGTTTCTCTTCTTGGGATTCTAATTTTTTGTTACAGATGCTAACACTTGCTCCATTTGAACCGGCTAACCTGGCTGACCCGAGATTCTCAACATGGAGAACAGTTTTACTGATTGCTCTTACCTCTGCAAGAAGAGTATCTGGTTTCAAGCTCTTATGGTGAGTCAGCCCCATCTCATTTCCCACAGAGACAGAGGTTCCTTGAGAACTAATCCTTATTTTATGTTTAAAGTGGTATCTGTGTTTACTTTAAGCCAAACTATCCATCTCATTTTATTTCCCGGGCTTAAAAGTGAAGGAGAAAAGATGCTCTATACCTTGGACTTCCACAGACAGCTCAGGTACTATCTTGACAGAACTAAATCTTTCAGATATTTGAATCAATTATTTTTCATGAAGGTAAGAAAAAGGGACAACCCATGTCAAAACAGACTATTTCCAAATTGCTGTCTAAGGATTACTTTTTGTTATAATCACAACACAAGTGTTATAGTCAAGCCCCACTCCACCAGGGACTTGACTTCATCTAAGGCTTTTTGGAAAGGTTGGATTCTAGAAATATTCTAGTAGCAGCAACTTGGTCCTCTGTACATACTTTCACAAAGCACAATAAGCTTGATTCCTTTACTATGTCTAGACCAGGCTTTGCTGGGACCCTTCTCCTTCCACCTCCTGAATGTATTAAGCTAGAGTAATCTATATGTAAATACACACACATATATGTATTTTATATATATATATATACACATACATAAAACTAGATAAGGCTACTGCAGCAATGATGAATATGACAAAAATAGTATAGTTGTGCAAATAAACCTACTATAACAGTGTTTGAATGATCACAGCAGAAGTAGCCACTCCCTCCCCCCAACCCCTTTGTTTTTTGGTATATTATTTATACCAGGGTATGGACATTTACTTTTTGTTGTTCCTAGCATTGTCCTTTCAGGGTTCTGCCTCACTCTCTCTCTGTTAACATGAAAGCTGTTAAGGGCTTTTGTCAGCTCAGCGTGAGATGACTGATGATTTGGGCTCGTGCAGGAAGCTCTGGAAGCTGACTGGCTACTACATCCTTAGTAGGATATAACCCATATAGCTAAGGCTACTACAGCAGCTATCATTTGAACAGCTACTATCATGGTAAGTTTACTTACACAGATATACTTTAAAAATCTATACAATCAAGTGATAAAATGAAAGTAAATTAGGCTAAGCACATAACACTTACTTTGTGACTGACACAATATAATTAGTTCCATGACTGTCAAGGCATCCTTCCATAAAGTAATATGTTGCTCAGATTAAGCATATTTATTTTGTGAAATCAAGACAGGTGGAAAAATAGCACACTTAATCGACCATTTACAACTTCAATGACCCCAAATCCTGAATGCATCAGCAGATAAAATAGTACAAGTTATACTAGAATTTACAATAGTAACAGTTTAGAAGGAAATAAAGAACCATATATCTATAGAAGAATGTATCCATTTATGTAAGGGAAAAGGCTGCATTGTAAAACATTGCAGCTACTATAACAGCACTAATTGTACTGCTGTACAAATCAGTTTGATATACAAATAAAATATAAATCTTTACAAAATTCCAGCTAGCTGTGTTGGCATATGTTTTACATCCACTGTCCTACTTCTTTTGGCATAGCTGGCCATACCTCACATCATTACACAAGTCACTTCCATATGATTGAAAACCTTAGCCTTCGGTTCATAAGTTGACTGTCGAGCTTGCAATCTGTGTGTCTTCAAGAAGCTTGACCACTACAACCCAAAGTTTTCTACTTCCCATAGATCTGTATGTACATCTCAAGATTATTTTTGAAATAGGTTCATGATGGAGATCTCCTGATAGTAGAAGCTTGTATGATAATCTTGGAAGGCATTGTGCAATGTATCTCGTGTTTTCTTTTTTCTACTGTTTGTAATGCTTTTAATTTTAGGTTCCAGATCTGGTGTTAGCTACCCAGCATAGTGTTCCAGATATTAACTTTCAACTAGAATGAGATCATATTTTGCCTTGTAAACCAGTAAGGGGACAACTCCAAGTGACCTCTGAGAAAAAGATTAGAATGACAGTACTAAGGTCTTTCCAAATAGTTCCAGATTTCCAACCCTATAATTTTTCTAGTAAAGAATTGCTGTACCCTTTCAAGTTGTGGTTGCAGGTGCCTTGTTTAAAGGCTACAGAATATTGCACCACATTCAATAATGTGTCTGACTAATGGTGTAAAAAGTGGTGCAGGGATGTCCTTAGACAGACCACACACATCTTGGATTGAAACAGGAAACAAAATGTGGAGTTTTGATTAGACAGTGTCATTTTTATTATCTGACCATCTGAAATTATGTTTGTTATTAATGTGGACATTAGCCAGTCAGAATATAGAAAGAATTTATTGGACTACTGATATACTGTCATCAAGTACCATGGAACTAGGACCTCATAGTAATAAAGTAAGCAGAACATAATAAAACTGCTGTCAAAGTAAACAGAAACTACGCGAGACATGTACCTTAGCAATGAGACTGAGAAAAATGAATGCTGTTAATCATGAGGCAGTTCCTACCACATTAAACTATGCAATGTAAGGTAATATCTTAGAAGCCACGGTTAAGTAGAATTTGGTAAAAAAACAAAAACAGTGCATTCTAATCTTATGTGCAAAACAGAATCAATATGTCAGGTTCAATTATATTAGTCGCAGTTCTGATTTCTTGAGACTTGTGGGCAGAATTTAGCTCTCACAACCCCATCCATGAACTCATTCTTTATATAGTCAACATTTTGCAATTTTTCTAGCATTTCAGTTTTAGAATTTTTAGCTATTTCAATAAACTCTTTTCAAAACTAAACCTCCTATGAAAATCTAATAGTTGTTGTTGCATCTCTCAGTATTTGATCCTTTCACTTAGTAAATACCTTGACCCTTATTTACTAATTATACATCTAACACTGCAACCACTTTCTGGACTACAGGTACCAAGACATACTCTCATTTTTGAATCCTGAACCAACACAGTTAAGGGACTCGTGAATGTGCTCACTTGTACCTACGTCTGCTGGGTTTCCAGGTTAGTAATTAAAACCACAACCTCACTCATCAGAAAAAATTAGCAGTAAATATTTTGCCTTTCCATTAACAAATCCTGGTTAAATATTTTATCCTGACCACTTAATATGGTTTTCCATTATACATTGAAGTGTTGATGTCTGGTTGTTTTCTTCATCTAGAAGCTTGTTTACTATAGAATTCATCATGATAATTAACTTGCCACAGGAAAGAAAACTTAATGAAGGAATATAAAAAAGGAGCAATCAAACGTTACAGGACTTTTTTTTATAGTTTATGTTCTTACCAGAGCATAAAGAATACAAAAATTCTGCTGGTGTACTGGAAGCAAAGACCAAGGTTTTAAGTGCTAACATCCTACTTCTGAAATGGTTTATTTTCAAGACAAATAATAAAAGAAGTCATTTAAGTTATAACTGCTGTTACAGGTGAATATTTATTTATTTCAGTTTGATTACCGGGGGGTCCACTGGGCATTGGTAGCCCATTTTCAGTGGAGGCCCGGGGAGAAAAGCTCCAAAAACAAGGAATTTCAGCAATTCAAATATTATGTTTACTAAAATGAAATCAATTAACATGGAAAGTTAATGGGTAGTCTGAATAACTAAAAAAACAAAAAAAAACGGGTAGTTACAACAGAAAGAAATACAACAATTTCAATTTTTAGTTTGGTAAGAAAGGCATCACATGAGTAATACATGTTTTACTATGCTGTTCACCAAGTGTAATACTTTAGAAAGGAATAAGAAGCAGAGTAGGAGGAGGTTAGTCTGGGGCGAATGGAGTAGAAAGCTTTGGGTTTACAGGCAGAAGAGTGCAGTTGCAAATTCTGTTTTGAAAAAGGTAGGAACGAAGCTGGTTTTTGAAGTTATTTATGTTGGTACATTTCCTAAGTGACAAAGGCAGGGCATTCCATTTTTTTAGCAAGGGTAAAGGATAAGAGAAGCTGGCCAGCAGGGCGCTGGGGTTTATTAACAGTGATTAGGTTTTGTTGAGAAGATCTAAGTGGTCTAGGGGGGGTATAGGGGAGTAGAATGTAAGAAAGAGCAGGGCAGTTAGAGGGGTTTTGAAACAGCTTGAAGGCTGTGGTGAGTTGGACGAGGTTAAGTTGATTGGGAAGTTCAAGCCAGTAAAGGGAGTGAAGGGAGCAGCAGTGATGTGAAGATTTGGCGTTAGTTGCAAATCTAGCGACTTTGTTATAGCATAACTCTAGTTTGGTGGTAAGAGAGGATGAGAGATTAGTGAGCAGGGGGGCACCGTATAGGAGGGTTGGAAGGAGGGAGGTGGAAGCAAGGGTTAGTCTAGAATGAGGAGGGAGGAAGTGATGGTTTCTAAACAGTAGACCCAGTTTTATGTGTTTTTTGATGTTTAGTAGGATGTGGGAATTAAATTTTAGTTGATCGTCGATTGTGACACCAAGAAGTTTGGTGGAGGGTACGATCTCGATTGAGGAGTTGTTAAGGCTGGAAATGAGTTTTTGTCAAGGGAGGAGGATTTAGATGGAGAGAAAAGGAGTATTTTAGTTTTGTTGGTGTTTAGGGAGAGGTGATTTTGTAACATCCAGTTTTCAGTGGTAGAGAAGGCACTTTGAGTCAGGGCTTGCAGGTCTGTTAGGTTGGGGGCAGAGCATATCAAAGTAGAGTCGTCAGCATATTGTACAATTTTTGTGTTAGGGATGGCTTTGTCGAAATCATTTATGAAGATATTGAATAGTAGTGGGCCAAGTATGGAACCCTGAGGGACTCCTGTAGGGGATCGGAAGAAAAGTCGAGGTGGCCTGGCCCCATTTTACAGCTTGGGATCCGTTAGAAAGGTAGCTAGAGAACCAGGAAAGGGATTCAGGGCAAAGGGTGAGGTTAGATAGGTGATTTTAGAAGGTGGATGTGAGAGATGGTATCAAAAGCTTTAGATAAGTCTAGTAGGACAGTGGATACTAAATTACCGGAGTCACGGGCAGAGTTGACTGACTGTAGAAAGGAGAGGAGGGCAGTATTTGTGCTATGACCTGGGCGGAAACCGTGTTGGGTAGGAGAGAGAAGGTGGTGCTTAGTAAGGAATGGCAGGAGTTGTAGATGGATACATTTTTCTAGAATTTTGGATATAGGGGAGAAAATGGCTATAGGGCGAAAATTTGAGACAGAACAGTTTTTGCCACCTTTGTGGAGGGGTAGGATGTAAGCGCTACGCCATAGTAAGGGAACGTAGGATTCAAGTAATGATCTATTAAGATGCTGATAGGAAGAGCAATAGAGTCAGAAGCAATTTTTAGCAAGGCAGATGGGATGTTATCGGGGGCATTGGAGCAAGGTTTTAGTTTTTGAAGGAGTTTCTTTACTTGGTCGGTAGATACTGGTTGCAGTTTGAAAGAGGGGGGGTAAGAACAGTTTAATGAAGACCGAGTAGTGGCAGGGGAGAGGTGATTGTTGGGAAATGTTTTAGTTAGCTCAGCAATGGTAGAGGTGAAGGAGGAATTAAATAGAGAAGCAATTTCGGGGTCGGTTTTGCTGGTGTCTGGACAGGGGTTATTTTTTAGTACCTGGTCTGAGGAATGAATTGATGGAATTCCAGAATTGTTTTGGGTTTCTAGCATGGTTGTCTTGAAGTTGGATGTAGTAAGACTTCTTGTCTTTAATGACTTGTTTTTTTGGTTAGGTTTCTTAACTGCTTATATTTAAGGAGTATGTCAGGTTGTTTGTGTTTATGGTAAGTTTTCCAGGTTTTGTCTGTTTGGAGCATTAACTTTTTTGTATTTTTGGTGAGCCAAGGGGATGTTTTAGCTTTAACTCTTATAAGTCTAGTTGGGGCTTGTGTGTTAAGGATGGCTAAGAATGTTGAATTAAAGTAGTGGACGGCTTCATCTAGTGGTAATAGTTTTAGAGGTTTCCAGTTGGAGAGTTTAAGTGAGTCAGAGAAAGAAGTAGGGTTAAAGTTAGAGAGGTTCCGAGTATGACTGTAGTGGTGGGAGTGGGGAGGGGAGGAGGTAGCTGGTATAGCATAGGCAAGGAGGTGGTCTAAGGGGTTTGGAGAAGTGTCAGATTTTATAACTTTATTTGGATGAGATACGAGAATCCAATCAAGTATGGAGCCAGGAGGATTTGCTTTGTTTGGTCTGGTTATGGAGTTAATGAGTTGGGAGAAATTAAATAGGTTAATAGTTGAGGGATTTTGGTTAGAGATTTTGCCCCAATCGATATTTACATCACCCAAAATGAAGGTTTCTAGATTAATATTAGAAGCAGTCCAGGAGATATATTAGAAGCAGTCCAGGAGAGGATGTCTTCTAGAGTATTAGTATTGTTGCCTGGAGGGATGTAGACACAGATGATGCAGATACTTTTATGGCTGTTCATATTTAGAAGGCCGATAACCAGTTCAGTGTTATTAAATGATGGAATAGGGTTTGGGTAGGGAGTAATGGACAAGAAGTTGGAGTAGATTAGAGCAACACCACCACCACCTCTTATTAGGTCGATTGGACCGTAGAGAATGGAATCCTGGGGGTAGGAATACAGAGTCATTAATATCAGGTTTTAGCCAGGTTTCAGTTATAGCTGCTATATCAGGGGAGTTATGGTTGAGCCAGGCATGGAAGAGGGATAGTTTATTTTTTATGCTTTGGGCATTGATGGTGAGGAACTGAAGTTGTTTGTTGGAGGATGTCTTATATTTGTTGGGAGAATTTTTTGGATGGAATGTAGGACCTGGGTTGGGGGTGAATATCTCCTGCTAAGTGAATGATAGTTGCATGGGGGAGGTGTTTATTAGTTTTATATTTTGATGGAAGGGGCAGGTAGATGTGTGGTTTATATTTAAGGTTTACATTCGCAGTTGGGAAATGTTTAATTTTCACGAAGAGTATTGGATAGTAAGGAATTGAGGCGGATATGTTGTGGTAATAGGGAGTAGGTGGACACGAGTATAGCAAGTGATGTGGTATAGAGATATAAGTAGGAGAAGGAAGCAAGGCAGTGGAAGGATTTTGGGAGGAGGCGACATCATGATGGTAGAGGTTGGTAAGAAGTGGAGAAGGGGAGTTTGAACAGAAATAGGGGGAGTGGTTAGAGAGAGGAAGGGGATGGCCAGGGGAGAGTTTGGATTGGTTGGAGGAGGGGGAGGGAGAGATAGGGGGAATAAATGTAGATGTCCTGGGGGTGGGTGGGAATTGGGGTAGGGGAGCGGAGTGAGCCAAGAGGGCTTACGGAGCGGGCAGAGCCAGGAAGGCAGGAAGAGAGCAGGAACCTATCAGTGGGCTTTTGAAATGCAGAAGGTAAGTACTGGGGACAGGGGATTAAGCAGAATAGAGAGGACTACAAAGTTTAGAATCAAGTATTGAGAGAAGAACAAAGTGAAGGTAGGGTTTGTATAATCTAAGAGAGAGAAAGAGTACAACGGAGTAGGGAATTGAGAATAGTAGGGAGAGTGTGCCACCTGGTGGACAAATGGGGAAGAGCACCTGTGAATCCACAGAGGGAGAGCTCTAACTGGGTTGAGGTGAGGGAGAAAGGGAACTGAAGTTAGAAGTAAGTAAATAAGTAGGTAGGCTGCTGGAATTCCAGGCAGGGGAGCAACACCTAGTCAGGCTATTAGGTATCTATAATAGTACAGAGATTTAGCAAAAATAGTACATACTTTCACAAACACCTTCTAAGAGAGGCATAGTTATATTCCCATACACGGGTTGAAGCAGAGGAGTTTGTTATATTTATTTTGGGTGTAGACATCTAGGCTAGGCGAAGACGCAGAGGGTATTACAGGGTGGAAAGGCTGGAGAAGAGGAGAGAAATGCAGAGAGAGTTTGCACTTAGTAAACAGTACAATAGCACATTGACACACAATAGCATACACTTAAGATTTAACTCACAACAGTGTCAAGCAAATAGACTATACATAAACTGACATAAGAGATAAAAACAGTTATCTATGATATAATTTTGTATTAGGTAGGGAAAGCAGATTAGGCTTTAACACTACTAAATCAAGCACTTTATGGAAAAAAAAAAAAAAAAAAAAAGGTGTGGGTTTCATAGTTTGTTCAGCACAAAACTTGAATAGTCAAAATATAAAATACATAGTTCCAGTGAACAACAGTAGACATACATATAGAGCAGGATAAATTTGAAGAAAAAAAACACACAAACCCCTAAGAGAACGTGCTGAGGATAATGTTTTCTAGTATCCTGCTAGCGCATTAACCGAGCTCCACTTAGAAGGCAATCACAGTGTTCCCTTAGGCCGGCTCAGCAGAACCATTAGTATGAGCTGGGGTTAGAGTATTCAGTTTGGGATTGCCGAGCTAAGTTGGGTAGCTTAGGTTTGCTTTTTTTTTTTTTTTATATAGACGGTTCCACAATTAACCATTCACATACAGCGCCTATAGTATAGGTATAATTAGAGGACATTGCCGCTAACCCTTTGTGATAATAAAATGAGTGCCGCTAATCATTTACAAAATAAAAACGACGGTTCCACATTAACTGTTCACATAACATCACCTGTTGTATAGGTATAATTAAAAGAAATTGCTGCTAACCTTTTATAAAATAAGCGTGAGAATTGCCACAATAAGGTGGGAGTGGGATATGTGCTCAAGACTAGCTCAGAACACTTGCAGGGGTTAGCATAGCTGGGCAGTCTTGACCAACACGCTGTACTATTAAAGGATACTTAAAGTGCAGTTTTGAATGTTAGCAGGCGTTTCGCCGCTTTGACCAACGTACATGCAGAAGTGGCGTGGTTAACAATTAGATCGGCGCTCACACAAAATTATTTGTACTACAATTGTGTAGATACGAAGGACGCCAACCAGTGCAAATTCTGTTTTAAAATACTCTTAAGATTAAGAGATCGATCGCCGTTTAACCAACGCACGTGCTAAAGTGGCATTGTTAAAAATGGATAGGCGCATAACAGATACATGCAGCACAGGGTGGATTCGTTAAATATAGTAGTCGTTGAGCGCTAACCAGCACTAAACAGTTATATTCAACACATTCAGATTAAGACACAGTTAAATAGACAATTTTGGCTATATTTGACATATTCAGTTAAAGGACATAGCAGATTAACAAGATGTGATTACTTCTAATCTGATATTTAACTATAAGTAAATTGCATACATAGGCAGACAGGGTTAATACTTCATTGAAACATTGTAAGTTTTACATCAATGGAGAATACAATTTGCAGGTATTCAAGACTCACCTTACTAAGGTGCCGACGCTGCCCTACACTAGCACCAGGATACACAGCAGCCAAGATTGGGAGTACTAAAAGGAAAGGCGCCCTGCGGCAGGGGGGGGTTTATAAATTAGGGGAGGATATTAGGTAGGTAGGGGAGGGGCAAGGGGTAGGAGTTTACAGGTGTTTACCAGAGGCACTGTAGTAGGTGGGGAAAAGAAGTAATACGAACTACAGTCCGGAGAAGTTGGGTAGAATAGAACGGAGCAGAAGGAAGGAGAGAAAAGAAAGCAAGGACGGTAGTGTAGGTCAGGGATGAACACCATCCAAATAAAGTAGTAGTTCAATCAAAAGACAGTATAAAGTTCTTACTATTGGGGGTGAGGGATAAATTGTGTTATATCCTCAATGTGAAGCAATGACAAAATAGATCTCAGCAAAATCTGTAAAATATGAAGTCAGAAAAGTAAAATTAAATGTAATTATCAGACAGGATTTTATGACACCAGTGTTAAGAAGCATGATATATAAAGCAGACACATTTACCAATATAGTATTATGGATGAAAGTGCAACAGTGTGTTACTCTAAATGAAACAAAGTTTTCCAGAAATATAAGTCATGGATGAAAGTGCAATAGTGTGTTACTCTAAATGAAACAAAGTTTTCCAGAAATTAAACAGGTGTGCAGGTGTTTAAAAAGAACACAAAAACGCAGACAAATGAAGGCACCAGTAAATCTCGTGGTTGCTAGGGACCTCCTGGGGGGGGGCAACTATGGGAAGTTATGGTATTTTGTTATGCTTGTCAAATAAACAACTGCTAGCACAGTAGTCTTGTGTACTTAATAAACCTGATGATTATTAATAACTCAGGGTGAAGAGTCCTAAGGATTTGCACAACTTTGCTTTCTTTAAAAACTGAAAGCTATCTCAGGTTACAGTGACTGTTTTGTCAAGTAGCAGACTTCATAATCCCATTAAATGTTTTCACATTGACATAGTGTTCATGACTTAAAGCCTGCTGGTGGGCATTCTCCCCACTAAAATTATCACAGCTAGCGTTAGGCATCAGTTACTAACTGCTGCTGGGGGAGGTGATCTTTGACTGTGTGGGGATCCCACAAAAGCTGCTGCTGCTGGTTCAGAAAAAGAGGAGAAAAACAGATAATTTGCAGAATGGGCTCTGGTGTGACCCTGTTAGGATAAAGTGAATAGTCAGTGAATAAACAGGAGGAAGGAAGTGCTAAAGATCAGCAGCCCAAAGTGAATGATCTCAGTTCTTACTTGGGATTTTAGGAAGATCAGATGCTCCTGATCTTCTGTAATGGTTTTCTGTTTCAGGGAGTTTTATAAATATTTGCTGGACATCAGGTACGTTATGTCTTCTTTGCTCAATAATTCTGGGCAAACCCAAAATAATTAAGACTTTTTAAATATTACTGTATCTTAAAAGGTAACAGAACACATTTTGCACGACATTCATTTTCTTAATAAAAGTATGAACTGTCTGGCATTACTGTTTGTTGTAATCTTAACCAATGTACCAGTAAATCTAACATTTTATGAGGTACAGGGCAAAAATATGAGACACAATCAGGGACATTCTGTGAAATTAGCGACAGTGGCAGATATACATTACTCCTCAGTGATGTGAATAAAAGTGACCTACCCCTGCTGTTTGATTACTACTAAACAGTTAATGATCTGTTGTGGCAGTACTAGTCATATAATATATTACCTGCTGAAGTCACTGAAAACCAGCATTACTATAATTTAGGCTTAGTATGTGCATGTGTGTGTGGGCAGCGTATTTAAGAGTTGCCCACATTTTTTTTCCACTTATCACATAGACCTTACACATGATAGGCATCTATCTTTGTTGGTTTAGCAGTAGCAGGATGTGTCTGAAAGAAACTGCTTTTGGTGCAGTGAATCACAGTGCTTTATGTTCTTGGCTATATCTTTTTCTTTCTGGAGTCAGCATGCCCCCTACCCTGTTAAGGGTTTACCCATGTGCTCTGGTTTCTTCCAGCACCCCAAAGACATGCTGTAGGTGAACTGGCATTCCTTCAATGTCACTGAAAGTGAGAATACAGCATATTTGTGCAACTTGGGACAAACCTGATTGGTCAAGAAAGTGTCAGCGTGTGCATTGAAAATATCACTGATTTTTACCTGTGCATATACACAATAATGGTGGGCACATAACAGGTAATTGTCTTGGTATAAAATACATCATTTAACATCCAAACCCTTACAGCTTCAAGGGTCTAGTGTGTGTCCTCCTCTGTCCAGACTGAGTGGATTTTGACACAGACTTAGTGGTGGTCTATGCCCTCAGCTGTACCCAACCACCCCTGCTCAAAGGTGTATAAAGAAGGTTGCTGAAGCTGGGATGATAATTATTTTTTTAATTCAACTTACATTCCAATCTCAGTGGTATACAAGGAGGTCATTATAGCTTGTGTTGGGGCTGGGGACAGTGCGGGCATTATTTTTTTACATCTCACACAAACATCAAGGGTGTGCACAAAATGCTATCACTGCCTCTGAAAAAAAATGTAATGCGATACACAAGAAACACTGGTTCTACTATAAGGAATGACATTTCACATTTATGGAAACTTCTGAAGGAATGCATGTATTGCATGTGAGACTGAAAAGCAGAAGAAATATCCATTTAAAACTAAATGAAAACATGCTAAAGATGGAGACATTTAGGGTCAAAACAAAGACCTGATAAGTTACAAGGCTACAACTGCTTACGTGCATATTGGCACAACCTTGAAGACATTCTTGCTCACATTTTGAGAATATTTGTAAAAAGGGAAAAACAGCAAAATGCCTAAACATTTTTGCATTTGAAGAATATGATGCTGAACTACCATCGGAATGCCAAAATAAATGTTTTGTTTGATTAATAAAAACGCATCTAGAACATACTTGATTTATAATAAAAACAGGATTAGAATCAAAATGTCGAAGTACTGCAAAGGTACAACAGTGAGTTCAACATAGCAAATAAACTCAAAGCCAGACACTGTTAAGCATTTTAAATGTGCAAGCTGAACATGCAAAGGAATAGTGAAATCACAATTTTGGACAGAACTATTAAAATGACAATACTACAGAGAACTACATAAAACCTCAGTGTGGTCAGTTGGGGAAACCAAGATTATCATAAATTACAGAAATGCTGCATCTGAAAACCAATGTATATGTGGTTAGTGTTCATAAAGATCAACGCGTGTCGCATAAGAGTAAAGACTTCAGTGCAGTGTTTTTTTTAGTGCCAAATAAGTTTGTGTACCAGTGGCAGCTTTTGAGTGGGGTTTTGAGCTGGTGTGTTGAGTAGCTAGCTTGATCCCTTCCCTTTGGCTGTCAAGTTTGGTTCTACTAATGTGCTTAAACACTACTTACTCTGCTGTTGGGAGGTAAAGAGGATGAGCCATTTAAAGGGCTTCCTTTAAATTTCAGCCCTTGAGTGACGGTAAGTTTGAGCGGCTGCGGGTATGCTTTTAATATCTTTGCGTATTTGCACGGTAGGCAAATAGGCTGGAAAGAACTATTACTTTAATCAGGTAAATTAACATATTCCAAGTATAGAGGCATTTTTACAAATTTGCACCAAATGGGATTAAGTAGAGTTTTTTTTTTAAATCCAGTTTTGTCAATACAGTTTTTGAAATGTTGGTGTATTGTATAGCACTAACTGATGGAATAGGCAAACTCTTGCCTCTTCGATATTTTAGATAGTGGATTTAACATGTTTTCAATGTACCATGTAGAGAATGTTTTGGGGTGGATTATGGGAAAAATCAGTATGCTTAAAATGTAGCAGCTCCTTAAAAATGTGCACTGTATTTATGATGGTAGTTTGCAGACTAATTAAAGTTAATAGTTATGGTATACAGAAAAGTTAAAATTTAATTATGAACAGTGTTCATTTGGAGGATGTAGTGACCGACCATCTACTTGATGTTCAAGTTATTTCTGAGAGTTAGTGATACGGTGGATCCTAATAGTTTCATAGGGCAGGATCCTAGTAATAACGGTGTAAACTTGGAAACTGTTCCTGTGCTGGGCACAAAGTATGTTTGACTGATGGTGAGGAGGATGCAGATGTAGATAACTGACAAATGGTTAAAAAAGTTGTAGATAACTTGAGAAAGTGGTACATTATAGATTAGGTAATTTATTCAGTGGATTACTACTGCTTCAATAAAATTATTGCTTTATAGAAGATATATCGCCATAAATAAATTAGTACTTGTGATATTTTTTTTTCTGCTTTGATGTAATCAGATATTGTTTAAAATGGCTAGACAGTATATAAAGATTGTAATGTTGAGTTTGGGACGAAATTTGTGCAAGACTAAAGATGTTTTGTCAGAATTGGACACATTTCAGTTACTAAGGAAATAAGAATAACTACGCTGATTTATCCTTTTTGAATAAAGTGAGGGAATCAAATTCTGAGTACAAATCTAACTCCAAACTGAGATGTCTCCTCTAATGCTGAATAAAATTCTTGTTAGAGTAGTGAGAGGAAACTACAATATTATCTTTAATACTGAGACTTGGTTTAATATTACTAACCTCTCAACACTTAAGGGATTCTAGAATGTAAAGACAAACGAAAAAAGAAAGCAGTGCATCAATACAGGTGGTAAACGCTATTTATCCTCAACTGGGAATGAGACAGAAAGTAATGTGAATACCGGAGCTAGTAAACTAAAATAAGTGGTCTATAAGAAAGAGTTGCACCATAATCAGGTAAGCCATAACCTGGAAGCTTTTTGCTTCACTGGACAACTGTTTTTAAACACCACCTAGGGAGAACAACATTTTGGGTTTTTGGGATACTGAATTTTGAGTTTATGGACACCTTGGTTAAGAATACAATCATAGATTGATAACCATCAGATGACTGCTGAATAGTTTGATTAATAAAGATGTGCAAAGTGAAATGGTCCATATGACTATATGGGTTGATTACTATAGGTCTCTGAATACACAAGTTGTTTAGGCAATGTAATGTTAGTCAGTCATGAATACAAGGAAAGAATTTGAGATAAAGCTGACCACTTACTGTAGAAGATATATATATTTTTAAATATCTAAGCACACAGACAATTATAGTGCGGCTATGGATAACAGACCTACTGATAAAATTGTTTGTAGAGAGGATTTCTTAGTATTCTATATTGAACAATGGGGATGTTTAAGGGTGCTTTGGTTCATGCCCCACTATCTCATTAGTTGCAGTTGAAGGTATTGGGAGCTATAAAGCCAAAAACTGTGCCTTGGCTATAATTTGAGTGCATTTTTTCTTTCAAGCATTTATAAATCTTTGGTAGATTGCATTCAGTGGCTCTTTAAAACTGACCTTGCAATCAGGTTATATTCCTCAAATAAGGAAGAATGATATTGTTGTTCCTTTAAGGTGGGGGTAATAACTATTGTGGACAATTACCACCCGATGACCAACTTGTTTCATTAGTAATGAATCTGAAATTCGGATTTGGATATTCAACGTGGGTTCAGTGTGGGAAGGTACTACATAACTGATATTTTTATCAGCATGGGAGAGGCTGTGGATAAGAGTTTGCCAGCAGATGTAGTGTACCTGGACCCAAGGCTTTTTAAGCTGTTCCACACATCATAAATCATTAAGATAGTGAGACAGCAAGGTCATTCATTATATGGATTAGTAATTGGTTGATATTAGAAACATTCAGATTTAAGGTTGAAAATGTATCAGTTTCCATGTTGGGGTCTCACGAATCAGTTTTAGGCTGGTCTTTAGTCTAGTTATGACAGATTTTCCATCAGAAGTAGTAGCTTAAGCCAGTACACTTGCTGATGGTTCCAATTCAGTAAATCAGAATTACTCCTGTGGTCCAATAGTAAATCTATGGAATTTAATTCCAAGAAAAAGTACAGTTTTATAACTAAACTCACAGTAGAGGTTTTGAATGATCACTGCTGCAGTAGCCTTAGCTATGGGTTATATCCTGCACAGGTTATAACAGCAGACCAGCTTCCAAAGCTTAAGGGAACATTTCATGCACCTAAACTGTTAAAAGCTTGAACAAAGCTGAAGTAGTGATTTGGGTGCCAAGCCCTTCAGAGCTTATATGTCAGAGGGAGGCTAGCACCCTGGAAGAGGTCAATATTATGCACTTAAAAAAATGAAAATCCTCACCCTTCCACCAAAAACACACACAAATAAAGGGGATGGCAGGAGAGGGAGGAGCTGAAATAAAATGCAGTTAACTGTCAAGATATTTTTGAACAGTCTTTGGACAGAGTAGGAACAATCCTCCCTCATTTAAGGTTCTGGAAAGATGGAGCTGAACAGCTTCTCAAAGTAAACTCACCACATACAAAAAAAAAAAAAAAAAAAAAAAAAAAAGCAGAATTTCAAGGAAACTCTATGGCTGACCCACCATAAGAGCTTGAAGCTCAAGACACTGTTGCAAAAGTCAGAGCCATCTCAAAAATGGAAAATAGAACAACCTTGGATCATCCAGATAATAGGATCATAGGTTACTAGGCTATTGGCCTTAAGGCCTTTACAAGCCTAGCCATGTTATACCCCTATTCCCTTATGGACTAAGATAAATCACTGGCTGCCCATGTCTGAGGGACATACGTGAAACCTCCCCCCATGTAAATTTTGTCTAGGTTACTTGAGGAGCTGTTTTACATGAATTGGGAGTTTGTTCCAAAAGGAGTGACAACCTCTGGAAGACAATCTGTCTCTCTAAAGATCCCTAGAGCAAGTGAATCTTGCCCAACTGGATTTCTGGATGCACAGCAGTTCAAGGCAGGGTCCGAGACTACTCTGTAGGCCAGGCACAAGTCACCTCTAAACAGTCTATATGATACCTAGTAAAATGATAGGGCCTTCAGTCTGTGTAGATTATTGCAGGACCTGAATTCTTTGCGAGAAGCCCGAGATCTCTCCAGTTTCTGCAGATGGCTGGTGGGGTACATACAGGGGGATCCACCTTGGATCCCTGGGAACTACTGTCCCATCAGTCTGACGAGCCTGATCTGCAAGGGCATGGAACGCATCTTGGAACTTAGACACTGGCAACCTTCAAACACTGGACCCCACCTGGTTTGGGTTTGAAGGGCCAATCTTGTCTCCTGAACCAGACTGACTTCAAATCTATCTCCAGAGCTGTGGACGAGGTGGTGGTGCACACAGCCTATCTGGACCTTGCCAAGGCCTCGGACACCATCCCCCACTATGGAATCATAGATACTTACCAAGCCTGGCATAAACCCAGTCACTTGCTGGACTGAGAACCCAGACTGTAAAAGTAGCAGACTCCAAATCCAGCTCCAGACATGACAAGTGGAGTACCTCAGTGTTCAGTACTGGGACCACTCTTGTTTGGCATCCACTTCTGAAGTACAGGCCAACACTAAGGAACTCAGCTAACAAAGCTTGCAGATGACTGCAAACTGGGAGCCATTATTGAATCCCCAAATGTAGATATTCTACAAAAGGGCCCAACAGAAACAAATGCCTAGTGCCAGACCCATTGGCTCAAGCTTAATACCAAGAAATGTATAATTATCTCCTCTGGAAAAAAACTTGTACCCGTACATTACCACATAGGTAGCAGTACACTAAACATCAAGTGTGATGAGATGTAGTGACAGGTGGACAGTGGTCTTTTGATAGCCACAGTCAGGAAATCCTATGTGGCACACAAGTGCTTTTCATCCAGAAAAAAGGTAATTTGTCCCACTGTACTCCTCTCAGACCCATTATAGAATATAATACCCGGTTTTGATATGTACCTCACAAGACATCTGCAACAGTTGCAAAGGCCACAGAACTAACTCACTAAAAAATCCCAGACCTAAAGCAGATGCCTTATGCTGACTAAACTCTAGCTATACTATGTGGCATATAGACGAGGGGATCTCTGCTTAACATACAAGGCCATGTCAAACCCTAACCTGTTGGACATGTTTCACTTAAAGAAATCCTAATCCCAGAGCCACACTCCAGGTATATAAACCTTCACAATGAACAAAACATGCTGGGGGGGATAGGTTCCTGACCCAGAGACTCCCATACTTTAATAGATTGCCCATACATACAAGTGCCTCCTTGGCTCTCTTCAAAAGGAACCTTTATGATTGGATGGGAGACAGTCCAGAGAAGTAAATATTGTGCGAAGAAATATCCAGGGAATTATGGCTAGGCTTGTATGGGCCCTAGGACAGATAGCCTTGTACCAACAGACTTTCAGCTCTTAAGGCCTTGGTAGAAATTTTTGCTTAAAACTATTTTCAGAGTATGCTACAAGTTTCTCATCTTAAGACAATCATGGAATGATAAATGTCTTAGTACCTCTGCATGGATGCCTATAACCCCAAATGTTTAAGCCCCCACACAATTCAGTCCAAAATTGTACATGTATACTTCGGGGACTTTTCTGCCAAGTACTTAAACAAAAGATCCTAATTGGATATTTTGGGAAATTTGTCTTCTGCTTGATACAGGGTAGCAGCATCATGCTTCTAAAAGTCACCTTATGAATATGGCCTCAAATGACCAAGTGAGAATTGCTTTAGACTTTTCCAACCAAACTAACATCCAGGCAAAAGTGTGCATTACTGCTGGAAAGGCAGGGGTGCTGGAATCATATACTTTGACCTTTAGTCTCACTATGCAAATAGCCTTTTTTCAGGACACCCAAGACTGCATTTATACTGACTAGGGGAAATTTGATTAGGTTAGCAGAGAAATTTCCCCTACCATTTGATAGGTGTCATGGGATCTTTCACATCCACCTGAGCTACCATCAACTCAGGCAGATGGGGCCTCAGTTTAACATATAGCACAGCGAGTACTCTTTTCAGGCATTAATTGTGAAAGAACCATTTTCAGCAATTGTCCTTACTTTGGAGATGACTACATCCCTTCTAGCTTTATGACCTTGTTTCAAGTTTACTCTGCATCAGACCCACCTGTCTTAGTGCTCAGTGTTTAATTCAAACCACTAATTGCCCTTTAGTCCTTCACAATATCCACCCGGAATGTGAACTGACCCTCCACCATCACCTTGATCTTTCCCTATCCTCAGACAAACCCTTCTAAATTTCTCATACTTTAGATTTCTTCATCTATGCTTTCAACACACCTTAAATGATCATGCACTACAACTGTTGAGGTAAACCTAAATTAAGTCAGGGGTCTGAGGGTTGGCAGGCCCTCAGAAGCCTTAGGGTTCTAAATATGTGCACTTTTGACCCAATTATAGCCTAAAAACACAAGTCAAACTCCCTGATGAAACAAGTTGACAAAGATCAGTTCAAAAACAAGGCAAATGCTTATGGCAATACATATATAGGAATAGCACTTTCTTCCCCAAAGTCACCTCCTGCATGCCCTCTGGTGTTAAGTCTGGGATAAATAACTATCCAGTCATATTTCAAGTTGCTGTCAAAACTACATGCATCCTCCTCCCAATCCCATTTAGTTACCTTTACCTCATACAGGGGTGCTGATTAAATGTGCTTCATACACAAGAGCTCTGCAGATATACAATGACCATTAAAACTGAACCAAGAAACAGGACCAGTGATTTTAGCCAGCCCCCCCCCCATCTCCAAGCTATTTTGTAAAAACAGGTAGCTGATGGAAGTCACCTGTAAAAGTGCTACGCATAACAAAATCAATCTCCCTCATCAAGAACTGTCATTTTGCTAACATGTTCCATTAGAAGTCTCCAAAACTTCTCTTTCCAGATTTCACATTTCCTTGTGGTGCATCCAGTCGTGGGATTACATGCTACATAATTTCATAAGTTTGGACTTTTTACATGGATGACAACTTGCCTGTATAACATTCACCATTCATTTGAATAAAAATCCTGCTATATTTTCCCCCAGACACTGCCTGAAAGTGGTCCAGGTGATCAGTCCATTTCCTCTACAGGGATCTCCCATCAGTAGTTTCCCCAACTCTTCCCCACCTCAAAAGGGTGGAGGTAAGAGCTCCCCACCTCAACAAGAGCCCTCTCCCAACAAAGATTAAAATCCCACCTCCTACAAGAGCCAGTCTCAAGTACCTGTAGATTTGAACCTTTACTTTCCTTTCAAAGCCACTTCCTTAAATCTCCACTGTGGCTGCCTGCTTATATGCTCAGCTAATTCTTAGTATTTAGAGTTAAACTCCCACTTTCCCTTTCCAATGCAATTGTAATCTACCATGTGAAACAGAGGGACCATTTGTTAAACACCATCTGCAAAACTCCACATTTTATACATAGCTCTCAACCTTCCATCTCCAAAATGAGGAACACTCTCCTTCATAATGTGGAACAAATGGCCAAAATGTGGAACACATACCAATGACTTAACTTCAATTAGGAAGGTCATAGGATGGTTGAAATATGCTGGTTTCACTTCTAGAAGATCCTTTAATGGGTTAATATGATTAATTTCTATTTATCATGGATTTCACTTAGGAATACTGAATGTGTGACAGACTTTTAATGTGGAACTTTGAGGAACATGAATCCCCAAATGAGGTACGTTCCTCGTAATGAGGTACACTAGAGGTATGATTTTATATATTAAGTGCATACACATTGCCAACAGCCCACATTCAAATCATGCTCCTACAGACTATGTAAAGGCTCCTTGCTTGACATGCCAGTGACAATTAGGACTAAAATTTGTTGACAGCAAAGAGCACAAATTAATGTTTTTGACAAAGTGATTTAAAATTGGAGCAAAACTGACTAGTTAGGGTGAGTGGATTACAGAAATAGTACTAGCTTAAGGTATTGGACTTTTCTAGCCAACAAAGGCTTAGCCAACCATGTTAGAATATGCCTACATAGCATTACTATGGGTGTAGAGACCAACACCCCAGTCAGTGGATATAAAGACTGCTTGACATTAGGCCAGCACCAATGGGGCACATGCACCACTGATGAGCACCTCAGATTTTTTGCCCTACGAAAAGGTAGGGCCTTGTTTTTGCCACCAGCCTGTCCACTTCTTGACCAGACAGGCAGATACAGGCACCCAAAGAACATACCAAGAGTAAAAAAACAGGACACCCTCTGCCTGCATTAGTTCATTTCTGCACATAGTAGCCTGGCTGCCACTAATCATTGTGGTGTTGACATTTACTCATTTGGCTTATGGCCTCAACACCCAACTCGTACTACATATGAAGCTTCAGTGGGAGCTAGGATCCAACTGGATGACACTGAACTCCTGGGACCTCTGCTTAAATGCTATATGCAAAGGGTACCACATTCATGAATGCTGCAACACCCCTCAACCCTGCACTGAGACGTTACTGAAAATGGAGCAAGTCTAATCAAGCATCTCCCAGGCAGAATCTGGAAAAAATACATTAAATCAGTACTGCACCCCAGAAAAATCCCAGCAACCATAGTAAGAATACACAAATGCAAGTACTACCTGCCAATTCTAAATTTTATAAAAAAAATTTGTCTTTTGCTACCATTTGCAAAGCCAGGTCTAAAATTTTACTCCAATGATAAGAGACGAGCATGGAGACTACTAATGCACTTAGTGAGATTTAGCTAACCACTTCCTACTAAACCAAGATAAGCACCCCACTCATGTGGGCAGTCAGCAACTTCAAAATCAGTCTCACCACATTCCAGAGTTCTTCACCCTCATGCTACATCTGCCATCTCTAGTATATACAAGGGAGGATGAATGCATGGCACAAGCTAGTATATACTCCTACAGTCTAAAACTGGCTTTGGCTGTACCCCACACAGCTTCCGGTAGAGTTGTGAGCGGACCTACTAGACTAATCTGCATTAGTATTGAGCCTTCCCAAATATCGTGAAGACAGCACAGAGTATAAACATTACCAATCCAGACCCAGTTGACAAGCTAGCAAGCTTTAGTACTTCATAACATGGGAATTAACACATTCTTAGGCTCATACAGCTAGCCACAAGTCATGCTCGAATGCTTACTTTTCAAAGCTACCATAGTGGGATTTGAGTCGATAAGGTATATGGACCATGTACGTCATCAGCAATTCAGATATCACAACTGCAAATAGCCTGCAACAGATTCCACAAAATCCCACTCAAACCAATGTCCATGGCTTTCCACACATACCACACCCCCATACCTCCTTTTCCATGCCATGAATATAGAAATTTGAAGGTTAATGGATTCAAGCCATTCATGCATAGTTTTACAGTAACCAACGAAAGCAAGGTCAATACATTCATGCCAGACAAAGATTACCCATTATACCCTCACTACTTATGCTTAGTCAGTGACTGCAGAATACCACTAACCGTTCTCACTGGAGAATGGAAACTGTCCCCCTGAAGATTGTAAATGACATGCCTGTGAAGAAGGAAGCAAAAGATGAGTGCTGTCACCACCTTTTCAGGTGGCTAGCTATGCAAGCTGATCCCATCACTTAATCAGAATGTTAACTATGGTTCCAAGCCCCATTGCTGAACAAGTAGGCTGACTTTATACAAGTAAAGAAGCTACTAAAAGCTCTTAAAACCAAGAGCCACTTAACACTTGTTCCCCCAAAACCTACCCTGGAATGGGGCACAGGCAGCATGGACAACAAGTTGTGGCAAGATTGTCCATCTTCAGTAAGAAAATGGATTTTTTTTTAACAGGAATTATCTAGGACTTATTACACAAGCCCATTAAAGAGTGCCTAGACCTGCAGCCTTGCTGTAGAAATTGTGTACTCAGCTAGACTTCCTAGCATACCAAATATAGTTTGCATATCAAATAGCATCAACCTTGTCCAGTTTACTCCCACCACAAACTAAGCCAGAGAACAGTTCAAAACATAACTGTTTAGCACAGGGATGAATGCAAAAGCTGCCCAGTACAACCACTCCTATATTTAGTTAAACAAACAAAGCTGTCCCTGCCCTACAAGAGTTCACAGAAACTATCCTAAGTCACCTCTCCCACCCCTCCCCCTCAACTACATTTGAAGACTTGTTTACCTCAAGAAATTAACAGCTGCCCATCCCCCACAGTTTACTTCAGAGCCACAGACTGACCCTCCTGCAACACACTTTGCCAACAAAGTCAGTTTAACTCAGCTCTCATGTACACTTATATTTATTAAAGTTTTAAAAAGTCATTGCAGTGATACAAACATAAAAAAACTATATACAGTTACAGCAGCAGTCCACATATTTCCACCATCAGTGTTCCATTTTGAGTCGGGCCAGCCAACCTCCTATCAGTCACATTCAAAACACCTCCAGCCATTTATCTGTTAAATTTGGCAGTCTGAAAAGAATATGTAGAGTCTATGCATAAATTAGATCCAAACATATCCTGAGAGGCATAAGTTACGTAGAGAAAGCCATCTTCATCCTTGTGGTCCCTGTACACCTCTGCCATTGTTAGAGACATACTGGCTAGGCTTTTGTTGTTTACCAGCAAATAAAATGCCTGTGTAGCTGTCAGTGCCATGCGACTTCTAGAAGATTTTGAAAGAAAAAAAAAAAAGTCACTTTCCAGATTACTAAAGCTTTAAATTTCTAAATCTTAAAAAGCCAACTCACACTTAAAAACCAGTGCAATAACAAACCCAATGAGAAGGCAGACAGGTTGCATCTACGCTCACCTACCTTCTAAGTGACTAGCAGTCTGGTGTACCACCGGTATCTTACATGCATTCCAAATGAGCTTAAAAACTGGTTCGAAAACAATGAACCCACAGACACGCAAACTCCACTCAGTTAGCACTCGATCCATCCACCGGAAAGCACATCTCACTGAGCGAAAAGATACGTTTGGACAACCAAGTTCACCCCCCAAAAAAACCTGGGTGTGGGGGCGATTAGCAACTTTCAAACATCTTCCAGGGGTTACACCCCATAACCCGTTATATTTGGGCAAAGAGAGTTCAAACCCTATCCCGAGTAGGATTAGTAAACAAGTCAAACAAATCCACAAGACTCCACTATCATGCTCAGTGTTAAGCCCAGAACAGTACTAATTATATGCTTTTATCATGCTCCTCGTAAAACTCGGAAGAATTCTAAGCCAGACAATTTTAACATTAGGGTTTTGTTGATATCCAGCATACGATCTTTCAAAATTAAAGAGACTGCAAAAGCGACATGCATCTACCGGAACAGATACCACAGTTGAAATTAAATATCAAATAAAAAAAAAACTAACCTTATTATTGTTACGAACTGACTCATTGTGAGTTCCTGGGGTACTAAAAATTTGGTTTTATCCAGTGTGGGTAAATATTTTTCATTGGGATACCGCTCCACAATTACCTAAATTAAAACAAGATAAGGATTACCATATATACCAAGAGACAACATACGACTAATAAGATTAGCTTCCAAAGTTTGTAGTAAGCTTACCGGAACCTTATTTGGAAACTGTGAGCGAATTCCGTATACTTCTTGCTTTCTAGTTGCTAAAATAAGAAAGAAACCAGAAATCCGTTTAATTACACGTTTAGCAACAAAAAGTTGCTAGAATAGGATCCCAGAAATCCATTTAAATACACATTTGGCAAAATATAAATAAACTAATAAAAATTAAAAACAAAATACCAAAACTCTTCCGCTGCTTGAACGGCTTGTAAGTTTGGCTTCTAGACAGATGGAGAGGTGGCATGTTAAAAAAAAAAAGCCCTCAATACACTAACCAACAAGCTACAGTTACAACAACCACAACATAAAACTGAAGCATACAAACAGAAGCCGTCGCTCACTTACCATTTAACTGCTCAGTGTGTGACGTCATCGTCCACAGCAAACGCAAACCTGGCGAAGACTGGATTGCTTTCAGGAGCTTGCACGTCTACGCACGTAGTTACAGCTGGTGGAAGATTCGGGAAGCTTGCCAATTATTATTAGCTTAAAGGCTATCTATATTATACAAGTGGTAAAGCAAGGTAGGCAGAAAAGTGAAACTGACAATTCCTGGTAGGTTTCCTATCTGTCTCAGGGAAGGCAGTTATTTTGGATCAAAATGAATCTACAGGAATATCGGAAATATTTTCGAGTTAAAAAAGTCGTTTCGGTGTAAAGGTGACAGAGCTAGACCTGCATATTTGCTTCTTTTTCGTCATATTTTGGGGTTGTCACTTTTTAAAATGTCTAAAGTGGGGCATTTTTGTAGAAACTTTAGATTTTGCCGGGCAAAACATATCCACGCCTAGAACAAAAGATAAGAGTTTCATTTTTTTTTTTTTTTTACAAAATATAAGTCTATTCTTGTAGCTTTTGAATTGCTTATTCTATTTCATATATTCAGGTGTCTTTTGTGCAAAATAACCGTTTTAAACAGCTATTGAGGAAAAGTTATGAATTTCTTGTTCTAAAATTTCGGGATATTTTCGTAGGACGTAAGTTCTGAAAGAAAGATTGTCCGTCACAAAAATGGTACAGGTTGCGATTGTATTGTAATACGAATTCTCTTCTTCACTTTTATGGCGATGGCAGCTTGAAACTATTATTTTTCCTACAGTGTCACTCTTCAGAGGAGGACTTTTTGACCAACGTGAGGGGGCTAGGGTTACCACCTGTCCCACTTTGCGAGGGACAGTCCCTCTTTGGGCAGTTTGTGTCCTGACAAAAAATTGTAAAAATGGCAAATGTCCTGAGATTTTAGAACAAAATAATATCCTATATTTTATGTAATAGGTGCATAAAACAATTATTCTGTATCTAAAATACCTAAATGTTATACGAAACAGAATACGCAACTAAAATGCTACAAGAATAGTCTTTTATTTAGGCAAAAAAGTTAAGTTCTAACCTTTGTACTGACCGTGGGTATGTGTCGGCCTGTAAAATCTGATGTTTGTACCAAAAATGTCCCACTTTGGCCATTTCAAAAGGTGGCAACCCTAGAGGGGGCACCTAATTAGCATAAGTTATTACCATTAATGGGCGAGATGATTAAGTAGCTCCAGTCAGCATCTTGGGTATAGTACTAAGTGATTGTGGAGGTGAAATCTTGCTACTTAACACCCTTATGTATACACTGTTTCACACACATCATGGTAGTACCATGCTTATTTTAATAGTTTTTTATATTTGACATACATTCGTTGGCCACAGAGGAACAGTACTTGCCTGGGTAGTCCATTCTAATTTGGATCTTGGAAGAGAAGCCTTTTCAAGTATCTGGGGCCAGCACTGATCTGGACTGAGAAGGGGGCAAGGAAGCAATCGGGTGACATGCTGACGTCTTTATAGGAAATTACGTTTACTATGCAGCACCTTCTTTGCAGAGCCTATATATTTGTCTTCTGTTCCTGAAAGAGGTTAGTTGAAGGGCAGAGGAAGATGGCTGTAGTCTTCCTCCAGAAGTGGAGACACTGTTTGCAGAAAATACCAGACTGGAGTTAGGAGGACTCCCTAGGCTCATCAAGAAGGAGTTGAGGCTGGCGGGGGAGCTTTAGAGGTTCACCAAGAAGGAGTTGAGGCAGGCTTCCTTCAGACTATACTTCCAGGACTTAAGAAAGTAACCATGGAGGCATGCAGGGGAGTCTATATACTTGTCAAAGGGATGTTGCACAGGGAATGGACTTCTGAAAGAGGGCTATAGAGAGAGAGATAATACAGCAGTTAGTAGTACCAGGACCCCTCAAGGGCACTTCTGGCAGTAAGCCATAATATTCTATTCGTAGGTCATAGTGGCATAATAAAAGATGGCTTATGTAGAATTTTTACTGACAAGGGTTAACAAAGGATGAAGAAGGGGTACTGCAAGATGTGTGAGCAGTGCCAAATGAATGGCTAGACTGAAGATAAAACCAAGGTTGTTTTGTTGCCTTTGCCTGTTATTGAGGAACCGTTACAGAGAGTAGCTATGGGTATTATAGGATATCTGAGTAACCCATCTTCTTCGGGTAAGAGGTATAGCCTGGTAGTGGTGGATTATGCCACTGGTTACTCAGAGATAGTGGCTATACCTTCTATTAAAGCAGAGCAGATAGCAAATGCTTTACTTGACATTTTTATCAGGAGAGTTTTTTTCTAAAGAAATACTGATAGAGGTGACAACTTTGTGTAAGTTCTGTTGACATGTTTGTGAAAGTAATGTGGGGTAAAGCACTTAAAGGTTGGGAGGATGGCTTAATGGCTAAGGCATTTGCCTTACAAGCACAAGGTGCAGGGTTTGAGTCTCACAAGGGCTAATTAGCTAGGCTTAAAATGGCTTGCAAGTGCAGTTAGCTTAGTACTAAACTATGAACCTATGAACTATAAAGACTACCACTTGCCTTCCACCACAGACCTGCTGGCACATTTGTGGGATAAGTATTTAAAGACTACCCTTACCATTCACAGGCAGATGGTCTGATGGAGACGTTTAACTCCACACTAAAGATAATATCGATGGCATTTGCAGGCCAGTTTTAGAGGGAGTGGGGGCAAACAGCTGCCCCTTCTATCTGCATAGAGGGAGGTTCCCCAGAAATGCACAGTTTTGTTCACCATTTGAACTGCTGTATGGTCACAAGGTGATGGATTCCCTGGACTCAATTTGTGATGGCTGGGAGGGTGAGTGTGATTCTCACAAGGAATCTGTTGAGGAATATGTACCGGATTGCTGAGGAGTACCTAGCATAAGCACAACAACAGCAAAAGGTCTAGTATGGTAGGATAGCCAGAGCGAGAGAGTGTTTAGTTTTGCAGTAGGTGATGTTAATTATTCCTGTTAGACACATCAAACTGTAGGAAGCCTGGGTGGGTCTAGTCACAACTGTGAAAAAGGTGAGTGATGTTAACTACATGATACTATAGATATGCAGAAGCATGGATTCTACAATATTAATATGGTAAATTATTGTGAGAGAAAGGCCCTAGTACTGTGAATCTGCAATAGGTTGCAGAATGAGACAGAGCAGCATCTGGTGGTAGATCTCCTTGGTGAGGCTCTGTCTGATACCTCATTCAATAAGGTAGCCCTCCCCCAGCAGTTCTTCCAAGGTTCAGGAAGTCTGAGCAGTATTATAGTAATTTGAGAATATGTTTACTGCTAAGCCAAGGTGTACCCATCTGGTGGAACACCATGTGGATACATGACCCCAATATTCCATCAAACAAGCCCCATACAGGTTGCCTGGAAGAGTTAGGCAACCCCTGATAGCATAATTGCAGGACATGTTAGAAGGGGGGGATGCAGGAGTTCAGCAGTCCCTAAGACTCCCTAGTGATGCTGCTAGCAAATAGAGTTTGTATCAACAGGTTCTGTGTGGATTAAACAAAAATGAACAGTTAGACAGAGGCAGTTGCTTATCCCAGACCCGGAGCAGATGAAGTCTTATAATAGTTTGGTAGGGTAAGTAACCACTACTGATTTGGCCAAGAGTTACTGACATGTGCCCTTGACACCTGCAGGCAGGAAAATATCAGCATTTGTAACCCTCTTTGGATTATATGAGTTCACAAAAACATTTTCGTATAGGTTGGTAGATTACATTCTAGCAGGAGATTATGCACTTGCTTACCTGGATGTTGTAGCTCTCTACAGCCATTTATTTGCAGAATATGTTCAACATGTCAAGGAGCTGTTTGGTAGGCTGCAAAGGGCAGGGTTGTCTATCAAGACTGACAGATATTAGGTGGGTATGGCAGCGGTAGCTTATACGAGCTATAGAATGCATAATGCAAAGATTAGGCCAGAACCATCCAAGGTCAAAGCTCTTTGTGCACAGCTCAATTCTGTAACTAAGAAATGGGTGAGGGCATTCCTAGGGACAGTGGGGTATTATAGGGAGTTTTTTCTAATAGACCAGACAAGGTTGTCTAGGTTCCAGCTTGTGAGCAGGCATTTCAAAAGCTCAAGGACGCTTTGGATGGACCCCCCCCCTCGTACCAGCCAGTTCTGATTATAGTCAAAAATTCATTGTGTTGGCAGATGCTTCTAACTGTGTGGTGGAGGCTGTACTTAGCCAGTTTGTTTAGAAGTAGAAGAGCACCCAGAGCATCCTGCTGTGTACTTGAGCTGCAGTTTTCAACCCAGGAAGGCCTGTATGACAGCAAATTCACTGTAGTTACAGACCGCAGCCTTTTTGAAGTAGTTACATAGTATACATGGACAGAATGGAAAGCTTCTTAGATGGCGTCTAGCCTTGCAGTCATATGCTGCTAGTCTATAAAAGTGTTACAGTGGTAATGTCATTGCAGCAGATCTGTCCAGGACAGGAATGGTATAGTGTGCCAGCAAAGTGCAATGTTGTGTCAAGCTCCATTTCTTGAGGCATGCCTGCAGTAGACTTGCCTGAGGTTCTTATCAGAGGGAGAATTCTGATGTTGCTGTTGAAAAACTGATTTTGTGTTATATTTTTCTTTCTTATTTCAGAATACTGGCGGATTTGTAAAACTACATTTTATCTCTGTGAACTCTGCAATAGGTGTGCTTCCTTTGGCATAAAATATGTGCAATTGTGTGACCTTTCTCTCTGAATAATAAAAGAAAGAAAAGACAAAAGTGTATTTAAATTGTAACTGAAATGTAAAGTGTAACTCTGAATTTTTTCAGGAAGGAAATATTTGATTGTAATTAAATCATTAAAGAGGGGTTGGAGTCAGGAGGTCAATTGCAATTACAGTGTTGTGCAAACAGGCAGATGAGTAGAGGTGGAGCAGCAGCCATTAGTATACATATCCATTAATTTGTGAGGGTGGAAGATCTTGTTTTCTTGGGGGGGGTGCTATAATCCTGACATTATCCTCTGGTTTTCTGTGGAAACAGAAGTGATGAGCTGATATCTAAATATTCAGCCTAGTCTAGCTTGGGGTATCTTGCTGACAATATCTATGAAGGATTTCTGTTTGACTTCTACTTTGTAAAATGTTACTAACTTAGAATAGCTAGGTCTAATATGTTCAGATATTGTTATGTAGCTGTGAAGTTTCTTCAAATATTATGTCTTGTACACTATTTTTATATTGTTTGTGCATGGCCTTGACTTTTGCATATTTAATCTGTATCAGCACTGTCTTTTGTTTAAATAAGATTTTATTTATTCACTTCTGAAATTGTGCGTCTGGTATTTATTATTTATTATCTGAGAAGGGGATGTTTTTTTAACACTGTAGGCAGTTACACTGTGGTATGTAATGCTGAAGCTAACAGATTGCTTGAGAACATTTAACAGTGAAATATTATTTGTTGTACTTTATATTTGGATATAATAAGAGTGGCAGGTAGCAGGTTATTTGATCTCCTCTAGCTGTATCTAGAGAGGTGACAGCACTGCCATGTCAGGAAGAATGTTGTAGGGAATTTGATAATTCTGGCAGCCTTCCTTGGAAATTATCTGTGTATAGTGTTTGTGTGTATTTGAAAATTGGTTGAATGGCAGTCAGTGTAGATGAAGGGAATTGGAAGACACTGGTTCACAGGGAGAGCGGTGAGAAAGGAGCCTGGAGTGCTTAGTCCAAGTATCAGCACTGTAAGTGATCAATGTTTAGTTTTAGTCTGGGTTTAGATGTTGGAAGCCAGTATCAAGGCCAGCAGTGTATATTCATTTTATGTTCTTGAGGCAGCTTGCATTTGATAAATTGGATATTGAATCAGATTTTTGTGCACTTTCTTTTTTTATATTAACCTGTTGGATACCACTGATGTGACTTGAGTGACAATCCATCCTCTAGCCTTCTGACCTGTTTGGGACAGTGGAACAGATGCAAAGACCTTAACTCATGTCCCTCACATACTGAAGTGATAGAGTGGTTGGCAGTGGTGGAGATGAAAACCCTTTGAGTGCCAGCTTTATCTTTCATATTTGGTGAAAAAGTGATACCATGCATCATGACAGGTACAGGCTTTTCCCTTCACCCATTTCAGCCCTTACAAATAGCAACTTCTGAAAATAGTTATCTTCTATCAGAGGTGCTGTCTTTTTTTTTTCCTTTCTCCTCTTCTAGGTTGATTTTATCTGCTTGCTTTCCTTTGAGTTTTATTCCGTTTCTAGCTCTCTGTTGTGGTATAGCAGGGAGAAGCTTAAAGGAAAACTCCACCTTCTCCCACAGTTTAAACTCAACCCTTAGGCTGCTTTTCTCCTTGTAGCATGATTCCAGTACTGTGTAGGTACCTGAAACTGCTTGTAATTTATAAAACTTTTATTTCCTCATTTTGGTATCAAATGAAGGGATAGACCACACACTTTTTTAAGCTTAACTTTTCACATGAGTTGCAGAGGAATTTGTCTAGACTTGCATGACATACCATAAACACAGAGAAATGTGTAGTGAGGAGCTCAGGCTGCTGTAAACAAGACAGAGAGGTGTGAAACTGTTTTGCATTGTCTTTATTGAGAGGTTGAGAACTTATGCTGATTTACAGCTGCTTATAATGTAGCCGTGCCTTTCAGAGCAAAACACAGCAATCAGATCAGTCATTGGTTCAAAGGCAGTTATCACCTCTTTTGACAAATTTACATAAGCAGCATCACGGTATTGAAATGCTAAACTTTAAATTTAAATGTTTGTTGTTTATACTACTTAACATTTTAAGATGACTTGAATGTAGTATCAAAGATGTCTGTGATGTTTAGAAAAAAGTCAGAAAATATTTTTCTTGTAAAGTATCAGAAATATTGCAAAGCGTGGGGGAGGGGATGTTTATTCATCTTGGACTACAAAAAGTTACTTTGAACAAAGGCAGTTTACTATGTGTTTTGGAAGCAGCTGTATAATTCATTAGTATACTGTAAAACAAGTCCTGAGATGCACATAAATGAGGGCTATTCAAGAAATAAAAGAAGCAGTCCTGTTACAGAAGGTATATAAGATGACAGTGACTGACACTAATCCCATTATATGTCAGTGGCATGGGAATACACCACCACTTCCTTATGTCTAACATGAGTCATATAAAGCAGGCTTGAAATGGATTATGGGAAAGAGAAATGTCTGAAGAAAAATTAAGATCACATTGATAGCCATTTTGCAGAAAACACATTAAAATTGTATAAGAAGCAGTTAGTGATTTTGAGAGGTTAAAATACCCCAGAAAACAGAGCTAGAGTGAAAAAAATAGTTTTTTTAGTTCTAAGGTGGAGTTTTCCTTTAAAGCTATTTTTATTTTCCTGTTTTTCCTTTTTCTTATTGTGAGGCCCATCTGCCTCTACCACAGTTTCTGCTCCTATTTTGTTTAGTGCATTCCTAACTAGGGGTGTTTGTCAGTCCCTGTGAAGAAATACAGTGAGCATGGGCTGTGGTCCTTGGATTTTCTGCATTGCCCTCCAGTAAATTATATTTAAAATCTAATGCCCCCAGGAGTATGGTCTGTCGAGTAATACCACTGTTTTTCTACATAGATTAAGTAATAAAAAGGCACATAAATATGAATTGGTAAACAATTCACTAAGTGCAATTTAGCGTCAAAAGCTACAGGAAATATGCATTGTTGTCCTGGGTATGGGCCTAGACCACTCTCAACAAAGATTAGACTTCATACTGAACAGTTGTGTTTGGCCTAGCTCTGTAGATCCCTTTCTCAATGCTATCTATGGGTTTCAGGTGCCTTATAGTGCACACTTGCCTGCAGGAACTGTACCTCTTGCACATGTACTGTGAATAACATCTTGTGCGCACACACACACACACACACACACACACACACACACACACACACAAAAAGATCCTAGGAAAGTTTAACAATATTCTCCCATACTACAGCCACCTGTTTGGCCCAAGGTAGTAAGCTACAAAAACTGAAAAAAAAAAACACTGTAGAGCAATCCAGGTAATAGTTAAAATGCATACACAAACCAAACAAACCACATGAAAAAGGAATAAAACACAACAGGATCACCATGTTTTTTGTCCTCCCTTAGGACTTCTTCAAATATAAAAAGGGTAGGGGCAGATGAGCTTTTTTATCATTATTGCTTCAACAATTAATTAAACAATAAAACAATAAATTAAACAATGAAGCAGTCTACCATTTAAAATAAAAGGAGCTGCTTTGTTCATAGGTAGATACTACGCTATTGGCCCTAGGGCCTATATAAGCCTAGCCAAAAATGTACCCTGGCTTTCGCCACCCAAGAACATTATTTTCCTGTGCCCCTGTCGAGCAGAGCCACAGAAGTGATCCCTGGGGTGAATTTCCTATTTCCCATCCAATCACTAAATTTAAATACTTTATATATAAAAAGCAAATCAACTTTAAAACCTTTTTTGCACATAAAAATAATTTTACAGTTGCTTACTTTACACCTTCCATTATAATGTAAGCAATTTTGTGATACTAATATCTAAAAATGTATAAAACATATTACTATGTAATAGCTATCTATCTAAAAGGAAACCAAATGTTGCCCTCCAGTGTTCTAACCAAGCCATTACATTTATCTTCCTGATCACAAATCACTAACCCAAAAGTACACATTTAAATCATAACAAATATTGCTAAAATACATAACCTCTGTTAAAAATTCATCATAAATGCAATTTTAATATGACTTCCTACAATATTCTTAATCTAAAACCTGTTTGCCCTAAATGATAAAACTAGGACAAGGGAGATATTTTCATTTAAGCCTGGGGATTTATTGGCTTCCAGGATTAATTGACAGTAAATCTCCCAATATTCTGTTCTTGTCTCCCATTGTTCCCCTCTTGGGTCTTTTCCTCCAAAACAAAAAAAGTGTACTTTGCTTCCTTACAGTTCGAAGTGTGCTTATACAGTGCATTTGTAATGTCTTTCTAATATTCTAAGTGTTCTTAGATTCTTTTTTAAAGCCTGTTCTGTCTTCCCTACATAGAACACTAAATATTTAATGCACTGAGCCAGATAAACCACTCCTTTACTGTTACAATTAGCAATTATATTAGCTTGTATATAAGCTTGTGTATATCTGTTTTGTCTCAGAACATACATGCATTCTGTATTATTAATGTGGGTGCATTGAGCACATTTTCCTCACCTGTATGCACCTTTCTTAATTCTCATGTTAGCTGGACGTTTGTGATGATCTACTTCTTAATATATTCTTTATATTACAGATCTTCGTGTATATAAATTTTAAAGGCCGTTTAAATATCCCTTCTGAATCTGAAAAGCTGGCAAACCTTTCCCAATTTTTAGTTATAATGTTCTTAATGACCTTAGCATCTCTATTAAAATTCATTATGCTTAGCATCTCTATTAAAATTCATTATGAAGGCCCCTGTATATGTAAAATTATTTCCCCTCTTCTATCTCCTGGTTATGGTTGTTATTAACATTATTTTTAGTGTGCTAGACTTCAAATTAATGTTCACTTTACCTAGAATGGGACTATGTGTCTTTTCTCCCATTCTTTACTTTTATCACCTCAGTGAGGTTTTCTGGGTACTTTCTCTAATATATATTTTTTTTCAGTTTATCACACTCCTGTTTAAAATCTTCTTCTGAGGTCATCCTCGATATCCTAATTAACCCTTGAGGATACTTCTTTTTTGCTTATAGGGTCTGGAAGGCTGCCAGCCTAGCTAGATATAATTTTATAGATAATTCTGTCATTTGTAAATATTAATGTAAACAACAGGCTTGTTGTCTTAAATGGCAAAATAGGGTTACCTGTGGGATTGGAAAATAATGGTAATGGTGCACTCTACTGACCAAGTGAAGCATGTTGTAACATTTTGATGTAAACATGGCTCCGGCCAGTCTAGATGAAGGAAGTCTTGCTATTGTTTTAAGGCCAGAGTAATACCCAGAATTTGCATGCATAAATGTCCTTAATGGCTTTGCTTCCTGACCTGGTCTAAGCTTACTAAAGAATGTAGCCTGTTAGCCTGGAAACTATAGGAAAGTGTGAAGAATGATGTAATGTGAACCAGGAATGTGATTTTTAAAACAGAGAGAGTCAGAGAGCATTAAGCATTTTTGTCTTGACCATCCAACTCATCAGCACTCTGCCTGTTTCTGTATGTAAGTTTATCTTAGATTTGTGTTTTCCCTTAGTAATAGCTAGAAACTAGAAAGATTAGACTACATGTTTTTCTGTGATGTCAGAACTGTACTACTGAATTATTTTAAGTATTTCTCTGTGATCTCTGAACTCTTGACTAGCACTAGTAGTAAAAAGTATTGTCTTGTGTTTTTAATTATTTATTGTTAAATATTTTTAAACCCTTTTAACTGTGGCTGTTTGTGCAGCGATAATTTAAGCTGTAGACTACATTGCATATTTATGGTGATTGCTGTCCAAGTCACTCCAAATAAGCCTTGCTGTTCAGTCACTTTCCATTTGGATAATAATATTGCACAGTATAATTGGACAGGCTTTGCTTTCATAAGGGTTTTTTAGTAGCTGATAAATATTAGTGGGTGGCGGTAGCTGGTACTACCGTATAGTCTGGGAAAAGGGGCACAGCTGGAGAACCTGTGCCAGCCTTCCCCAGGAGTGTCTGTGTGGTTGTATAAACTCTTCTCAGTGTGTGTGTGTGTGTGTGTGTGTGTGTGTGTGTGTCAGCTACTTGGGCAGGGACACGAAGCACTGGTTGGACAGAGAGGGTGCTGGAGGTTTTAGCTTGCCCACTAGGCTGAGATCTGGACCCTATAGCTGTGCTAGTGGGGAGTCTTGTTAGGGACCTGGAGAGCAAGGGAGTGACCAGGCCCGGACTGACTGTGATCTCTGTGTGCTCTTAAGGGAAATTGCACTTTACGGTGTGTGTTTGTTATCCTTTCCTCCTATATGAGACGCCCCTCACTGGTGTTAATGGTGAGGATTGAGGCTTCTTGATTGCTGGGCCAGGGCACAGGCATCACAGGGGTATGCACTTACAAAGTATAAATATGAATTTGAAAATGTATTATTTTCTATGGACTATATGTTCAGTAGCTTCACATTTATGAATAGTAACATCTAAAGCTTAAAATTTATGAATAATAACATCTAAGTAATTCACACATTCTTTAGTAATATAAGTAAATTTAAGGAACTGTGTAGTTATATTTATAAATTTATCTTCTGTGTCCTTCCAAAAAAATATACATGTCATCCAAGTAATGCTTATACATACTCCATCTTGCATAGGGAGAATTTCTCCCATATATGCAATACTCTGTTCATGTAACTTGGAGCATAACATGCACCCACAGCCACTCCATTTTCTTGTTTTAAAAAAAATTCTCCCTCAAAATGGATGAAGTTATTCTTAAACACTATTTCCATCAGATCCAGTAACATTCTAAAATTCTAGAATTTAAATGTGCCTTTGTCTACCATGGCCTCTTCAAACAATTCCAAGCCTACCTTATATGGTACAACAGAAATAAATATATAATGTCTATTGTGACAAATACTATATCCTTATTATATAGATTTCTCTCTGTTCCTTTTAAAAAAATCCCAGGAATCCTTTAATATTTCTTTTTGTTCTGTCCATGTTTGTCTTTTCGGCTTTTCCCGGTTAGTGGTCGCCACAGCGGAACTCCGGTCCGCTAATGATTGGCAGTAGATTTTTATGGTGCCGAGTTGCCAGCCCGACGCCCAACCTTCAGCGAAGGCACGTCCATTCACTCATGTCTTTCGGAGGCCACTCGACCGCTGGGAGGACATGCAGACACCACACAGAAGGCACTCCAGCCGAGAATCGAACAGGAGAACCTCTTGCTGTGAGACAACAATGCTACCGCTGTATCACCGTGGCTTATCCCTTCTTGTTAGCAATTGGATGCATTTTAGATCCATTTGCAGGCACAACTGGCCTAAATGGTGGATTTTTCGCATTTTTATGCACCTTAAGAATTCCGAAAATAGATGGTATATCTACAATAAATCTATCATACCTTCTAAAAGTAATTCTTTTAATGCAAAATCTGTCTTGGCATAGACAATATTAATTTCATTTTTTGAGACTCTGGCATGTTTTCCTTCATCACCAAGTAGCTCCCGCATTTTACCTATATATAATATATTGTTCATAATCACCATTCCTCCTCCTTTGCCTGGCCTCATAACCTCTTTGTTATTCCTACCCAGGTCTTCCAGTAGTTCATAGGTTCATACTAGGCTATCTGCCCTAGGGCATTTATAAGCCTAGCCAGAGTGTGTGTGTGTGGCTTCTGCCACCCCTTGGAATGATAATACTGTGCCCATTTAGGGTTTAGTATACTGTGCCTATGTCTAGTAGTGACACAGAGATAACCCCCGGGGTAAACCTACGATCTCCCATCCACTCGTCAAGATTACTCTTGAGAGTCAGTGAGGGGCTCTGCCTTACATGGACTGGGATTCTGTTCCGAGTGTAGGGAGCCTCTGGGTTATGAATCTGTCCCTCCAGCATGTCCTATTTATTTCTGTGTTGAGGTTCAAGTCTCTCGCTCTCGTGGCTCTGGTGGATTTGGATTTTTTCAGGTGGAGCATGTCCATTAATTCCGGATTGGACATGGCCTTGTATGTCAGGCATAGATCTCCTCTGAGTAGGCGGTATGCAGCTGAATAGAGCTGGAGTTTCTTTAGTCTGGCAGCATATGGCATATGTTTGAGACCCTTGATTCTCTTGGTGAGGTACTTCTGGGGTCTTTCTAACTGCTGCAGGTGCCGGGTAAGGTACATACCAAATGAGGCATTGTACTCAATCATGGGACTGATAAGGGAAGAGTATAGGGGCACAATGACCTCTCTTGATGTAGATGTGAATCCTTTCATGATAAGGTGGGCAATATAGAAGGTCTTCCTAACCACCTTTGCAATGTGGGTGTCAAATGAGAGGTCACTGTCAACTTGGGTCCCTGATTACTTCTTCCGTAATTAATGGATTACCACCTGTGTGGTAGTTTGTGGGTACTTTGTTTTTCCCAAAGGGTATGGCTATACATTTTTTGGCGTTCAGTTTAAGGCCATGGCTCTGGCACCAGTTATCCGTTTCTGTGAGGCCTTTCTGAAGGATGCTAGTGTCCGCTGGAGTATCAATTATGGTGCCCAGCTTGCAGTCATCTGCGAACTCGGCCACAATCATCCTATGTTTGCTTGTACTTCTGAAAAATAAATGCCGAGCAAGAGGGGTCCCAGGACTGAGCCCTATGGGACACCACTTGTGATTGGCTTAGAGTCTGACATGGCTGCAGCAATTCTGACCTTGTGGGTTCTGTCCTTTAGCCAGTTTGCAACCCATCTTATGACATATGGGTTTACATTTAAGCTGGTGAGCTTGTCTATGATGCCCGAGTGGGGTTGTGTCGAAGGCTTTTGCTAGGTCAAGGTAGGCTGTGTGAACTGCCTTACCCTCATCAATGGCCTTAGTGACTGTTTCAAAAAAGTCGACCAGGTTTAAAAGGCAGGATCTGCCCTTAACGAAGCCGAATTGGGTAGGATCAAGTGTCTGTAGGTCCCCAATGTCTTTGTTTATGAGTTCCATAATGATCCTCTCCATAGCTTTGCAGACCAGGCTCGTCAAGCTTATGGGGCGGTAATTTCCAGGGTCCGTAGAAGCACCTCCTTTGTGGAGTGGAACCACTGTTGCTGTATGCCATTCTTTGGGCACGTATCCTGTAGTAAGGCTAAGATTAAACAGCAGCCTTATGTGCGAGTTTAGTTCCTCTTGGAGTTCATGTAGCACACAACCCGGGACACTGTCTGGTTCCATTGATGCTGTGTTTTTAGCTTTGGAGAGGGCTGCCCTCACCTGGACATGTGAAGTCAGGGAGGCTACATTCAGCTGGGATAGATATTTCTCCTTTTGGGGGGGGGGGATTTGCACTGAATCTGTCTGCCAGTATGTTGGCAATATCTGTGGGTTCAGTGTATTTTTTGTCATTTTGAACTAACTCTGAGCATATCTGGGAGTTTCCACCCAAGTTTCTAACATAACTAAAGAAGGCCTTGTGATTATCTTTAGTGTCTTTTGCGATTTTTCTCTCAAAGATGGCCTTCGATGATTTTATGAGTGATCGTAGTTTTTTGCTAGTACTGATCAGAGATGCCTTCCCTTTTTGGGATTTTGCTCTGTCCTGTAATAGCTTCCTCCTCCTGTTGTAGAGTTTGTTTATGGCTGGGGTCCACCAGACAGGATGCCTGCCTTTGGGGGAAAGGGTCTTGGTTTTATTTGGGATTGCATGATCCATGCATTCTTGAAGGTGTCCGTAGAAGGCGTTTATAAAGGATTCAGCGGTGTGGGCTGTGGTTTCCACTGGCCCAGGGGCCTTGAAGGATGCCACTTCAGTCTTAAGAAGTGTGAAGTCAGCTTTTGAGAAGTTCCTCACTGTGGTCTTTTGTGCTGGGGGTGGGGCAGGATGTGGATTTCCAGTGAGATTAGTTTATGGTCTGATCTCACCAGTGAGGGGTATACTTCCGGTGTGGAGCATTTTTCCCCATGTTTGTGATCAGGTCTAGTATATTATCTCCTCTTGTGGGAGTGGTGACTAGTTGTTCCATCGCATTTGAGTTTATGAATTCTAGGAACCTTTGGGCTAGGGTGTTGGGGCTTGAGTAATGCTCCCAGTTTATGTTTGGGTAGTTGAAGTCTCCCAATATGATGGCATTTGGAGAGACATTCATTCTCCAGTGTCTTCAGGAAGGCTGAGTGAGGTTCCTGAGTTTGAGAGGGTGGTCTGTAGCATGCTACAAACTGTAGGGCAGTTTTGCCTATGGTTAGTTGCTCATGGATGGTCTCCGATGCTTCGTGCGTTGCCACTAACCTGGAGGTGTGGGTGTCTTTGATAAATATGGACACTCCCCCTACCTTTGTGGTTCGGTCCAAGTTATGGGGCCGAAAAGCATGATATGAGGTATAACCTGGTAGTGCTTGGGTGCTCTCAGGAGCCTTGAACCAGGTTTCAGTCACTGCACAGACGTCGATGCTCTCCATACTGAGGAGGGCTTCGAGAGCCTTCATCTTGAGGTTTAGACTTCTGGCATTGAGCAGCATTACCCTTAGTTTTTTTCCACTTGTGTTTTCTGTGGAGGTGGGTTTGTCTTTTGAGCCTTGCCTAGAAAAGGCACTATGGGGGTGGCAAGAGCCTTTGCCAGTATCTGGAAGCCTAGGGGTGACAGGTACAAGCCATCCCTTGCGAAGCAGCGTGGCTTGTCAAGCATGTCATCCCAAGCAGACACTGGATCCCCCTAGAATGACACCAGTAATTGAGCCAATTATTAAAGCTGATCATTTTGTCTTTGTACTGTGGCATCATTCTTGGTGAGGGTAAGATGCTGCTCAGGGTCAGGGTCATACCGGCCTGGGCTGCATAATCAGAGAGCTCCTCTATGTCTCTCTTTTCATGGAGTCCAGGGAGGTACGTCTCAGGTCATTCACGCCGGCATGGACAATGACTGAGTCATATTTGTACTTGCTTTGGAGTGACCTGAGTGCTTGTGTTATGTGGCAGATTCTAGCGCCCGACAGGCAGTTTACTGTAATCTTTTCCTTGTTCAGTCTGGTGAGCGGGACGTCAGTGTAGAGTCACCTATTACAAGTGTATCAGACATGTTGTTTGGCCTTAAGGGCTGTGACTGTTTGGCACACTGACTTTGAGAAATATGTGTTGTATGTGCTGTGTTTTGAGGTAGTGGTTTCTTGGATGTTTGCTTTGGAGGCCTCTGCTGTTTTGGTAGATTTTTAAAGAGCCTTCTGAGTATGTCTTTGTGGGTTTATGTGTTTGGTTTGCAGTTGTGTTTGGTCTATGTGAGACTGGGTTTGTGGTGTGTGTGGTTACCTTCTCCTCCTGACTGGTCTTGCCAGTACTGAGTTGAGAGAGCTCAGCCTCCAGTTTGGCTATATAGTTGCACCCCTCACATATATTTGTATTTGTTGGGAGGAGGAGAGGGTTGTCTGTGTACATGAGGCAGTTGTAACATTGCCTCAAGATTCCCAGATTCACCAGCTGAACTGGAGAGGATGCCAGTAATTGACCTCTCGACATGCTAGAATAGTGTAAAGGATTGCTGAGTAACTGAGTCAGAAAGGACCTAAAGGGAAATGGGTACTCAAGGGGATTGTAGGTGGATGTAGTGCTTTCTTTTGTTTGAGTGCTTTACCTGTGTAAAAATGCTTTAGGAGCAAATGCTGGGCTTTTTAGATAGAGAATAGACTGATTTTATTGAAGGTAGAGCTGTTTTAAGGGAAAAACTGAAGAGCAGACTTGGCGGAGCCAGAAATAGTTTAAACTTGTTTAACCGGCGCTGCGCTATGCACACAATCACGCAAAGCTGCGCAAATGCGGATTTTTATACAGGGAGCTTCAAAAGAGCTAGAAATGGTCCAAAATGACCAATTACTACTAGATCTTGTGCTGAGGTCACGCCTTCAGGGACAGATAGGCTGCTCAAGGCTCCCCACTCCCACTGGTGAGCAAAGAAACTTCCTTCTATCCAAGTAAGGCAATGGGCAACACAGGAACTATCCCAAAGTCCAGAATACAACAAAGCCTGTATAATGGACTAATCTAGTCAAGGAAAGGCGGGAAAACCAGGAATTTTTTTTTTTTTTTTTTTGTAAGAAAGCTACAGAAAAATGCAGAGAAACAGCAGTATATTAAATGCACAGGCTAGCGCACTTGAGTGGGCAGCCTCAACAGTAAAATTAAACAAAAACTTTATCTTTAAGTGCAGGTAATAAAACTCTAAATACTGATAAAATAGCAGTTAAAACATAGTTTACAGCAAAAAAAGGTCGGACAGGTAGAAACCGCAAAAAGTTGCATCTCTTCCAGGAGGAGGTTTGGACCTGTTCTCACTTAGGGCTTCTCTTAACTCTTTTTCTACGACTGTTTCACAATTTTTCAATTGGGGGTATAATGGTGGGTTATAGGTGCTGTTTCTCTTAAAACTCTCACTTTCCCTTTCATCTTTCATTTCCTTTGGGTATATTAACTCCATATCCTTCTTTCTAATGAACAACTTAAGATCTATCATTAGTTTACTGATGTCAGTTTTTTTACTAGGTACAAAATTCAGCCCTTTCATGAATCAGTTGAAATATGTCCTGTTTAACTCAATATTACTATAATCAAATATATTAAAACTCTTGTAAGAAAGCATATAATATTTTTGTATTATTTGATCTTCATTTAGTACAGTCCTTTTGTGCACAGTTCCCTATTTTGTCTTGATCCTCATCATATATCTGTCTTCTACCTGTCCCCTTCCCCTGTTGTAGCTGTAGTGGTCATTATTCTTTCTGACCTTCTTAGGGGTTGGAATTCTAAAGGGTAATTTACATCAAAATAATCTAAATTTCCTCCTCATAATTCTGAAGCTGTTCATATTGTCTTCTTACTGATGTGCAATATTCTCCTCTATAACTATCCTCCCTTTTATTATGCATATCCTTTTCTGTTTAGTTGTATCCTGTATATGGTTTTGAGCATAACTGTAATGGTTTCTTATAGGTTTGGGATACCTTCTATTTTCTTTGTATTATGACCCTTTCTAACTGTTTTTGCTTTTCCTTCTCACTAGAAAGGCATATTTCTAATCTGTTTTTCTCCTAATGTTAACATTTACTTTTTTCTTCCTCCATAGTAAATAAATCATTAATAATTTTATTGACTCTCTCAATCTGTTTATATAGTACATCCATTTCTTGTTCATTTTGCTTTATTATAGCTCTCAGTACTGAAAAAACGCAATTGTCAAATATTTTAAGCAGCTCCTTGTGAAATTCTTACTCTTCCATCACATTATTCGGCTATTTATATACCCTTGGGCATTTAGGTACCATTTCTTTTTGTAAACATTCCTTCAAATATTTGTTATCTAAACTTAACATTTTCTGTTTTTGCATTATATCCTATAACAAATTCACATTTGATTCATATGTATTAACATTCTTGGTCTTATATTATTCAGCTTGTGTAAAAGAAAATTAATTTTCTACTAGCCATTTACCCCAGTCAAATCCATTAACATCAGATTACTATTGTTAGTAACTCATTGGGGTACAATAGTATTAAGTCATCTTTTTTTAAAAATTCTTTGTTCTTTTGGTCTCGCACCTTTGACTCTTCTCTTTTCCATTTTTGTTTCTGTTTAGGCTTCTTCCTGTGATCGAAATATACCTGGTATTCCACTCAGTGAAAGCTGAATACATCCATCTGAATCCAAACCTTGTCTACTGTTAAGAACGACTTTTACTTCCTGTCCACACTCTTGTACTCTCATCATCATTTCCTGGTTGTCAGGCACTATAGTGTCACCTGCTTCGCAAGGAGTAAAAAATATTGTTGTTGAGCAGTTTAGTCAAATGAGGAAGCTCACCCATTGCATTATACAGATCATTGTATCCAGTACCCTGGGTAGTTCCCCCAACTGGGAAACTTTCCTGCAACTCTATGACCTCTATACATACCTCTCCACCTCTTGGAGCAAATAAAATCTGGACAAAGCCGCAAATAATGGTGGGACAAAGTCCCCCAAAATAGGTACACTTTCCAAATATTGCTTTTACAAACTTAAAGTTGATAGAATAACAGGTTTTGCATTAGCATGAATTTTCTGAAGGATATGACGTCTGAAACTCAAATGTCTGCCATAATTTTCTTACTTCAATCCTCAATGATTTGCCAGAAACCCAGTTTTATGACAGATGAAAAATATGAGGAAAAAAACTGGATAGTCTGTGAAAATCTGTACAGTTAAGAGTCATGCCTCCATAACGTAACACACCAATACCATATTAATTTGAAGTCCAGCAGACTATTTTTAATGTTGTTTTTTTTTTTTATTTAAATTTATTTTTAACCATAACCAGAAGATGGAAGAGATAAATAATTTTACATATACAGGACCATTCAAAATGAATTTTAACAGAGATACTAAGGTCATTAAAACATTATAACTAAAAATAGGGAAAAGTTTGCCAACTTTTCAGATTTAAAAGGGATATTTAAACAGCATTTAACATTTACATACCGGAAGAGTTGTAATATAAAGACTATATTAACGGTAGATCATCAAAAAGGTATAGGTAACCTGAGAATTAAGAAAGGTACATGTAGGTGTAGAAAATGTGCCCAATGCCCCCACATTAGTAATACTGAATGCATTTACGTTCATGGCCAAACAGATAACAAATTAGTAGGTATACAAATTATGACAGTAAAGTGATTTATCTGGCTCAGTGCATTAAATGTTTAGCATTCTATGTGGATAAGATAGAATGGATCTATGAACATTTTTATGATGGTAGAAAGAAATACATTACAAATGCACTGTATAAGCACACTTTGATTTGTAAGGAACAGAAGTATACTTTTTTGTTTTGGAAGACGTTTTACAAGACCCAAGAGGGGGACAATGGGAGACCAAAGTAGAATATCGGGAGATTTACTGTCTGTTAATCCTGGAAGCTAATAAACCCCTGGGCTTAAATAAAATTTCTCCCTTGTCCCAATTGTAAAACTTAGGGCAGCTAGGCTTTAGATTAAGAATATTTTAGGAAGTCTTATATTAAAATTGTTTTTATGATGTTTTTTTACAGAAGTATTTGTTTTGATAGGTTAAATGTGTACTTTTGAGTTAATGATTTGTGATCAAGAAGATTTAAATGATATTTTTATTGCATAAAAGTAATGGCTTGTTGGGTCACTGGAGGGCAGCAGTTGGTTTCCTTTTAGATAGCTATTATAACTTGGTATGTTTTATACATGAATTTTTTAATGTGCAAAAAAGGTTTTGAAATTGAATGAATTATTTATTTGATTTTATGTATAGAAGTATTTAAATTTAGCAGCTCCTTGTATTTTAAGTGGTAGATTGTTTAATTGTTGAAGCAATAATGATATAAAAGGTTAGGGGCAGATGAGCTTTTTTTATATTGAGTCCTAAGGGAGGACGAAAAAGAAGGTGATCCTGTTAAAGCATTTAATTCATTTTTCTTGTGGTTTGTTTGGTTCGTGTATGCATTTATATTTTTACTATTAAAGAATTCCTATGTTTCATAGGTTCATAGATTGGTACTAGGCTATATAGGGCCTATACAAGCCTAGCCATAACAGTTCTCTGACTGTTTTTTCCCACAATATTTGCTTCCCTGCACCCCTGTCTAGCAAGGCAACTGACGTGATATTTTTACTATTAAAGAATTCCTATGTTTCATAGGTTCATAGATTGGTACTAGGCTATATAGGGCCTATACAAGCCTAGCCATAACAGTTCTCTGACTATTTTTTCCCACAATATTTACTTCCCTGCACCCCTGTCTAGCAAGGCAACTGACGTGATCCCCGAGGTGAATTTCCTATCTCCCATCCAATCGTCAAGGTTCCTTTTGAAGAGGTCCAAAGAGGCACTCTGCTTGACATGTATGGGCAGTCTATTCCAGAGTCTGGGGAGTCTCTGGGTCAGGAACCTATCCCTCCAGCATGTTTTGCTCATTGTGATGATAAGGTTTAGATCTCTGGAGCTTGTGGCTCTGAAGGATTGGGATTTCTTTAAGTGTAGCATGTCCAACAGCTCAGGGTTTGATATGGCCTTGCATGTTAAGCAGACATTGCCTCTGTAGACGATATGCGACGAGTACAGCTGGAGTTTTTTTAGATGGTGATCATAAGGCATCTGCTTTAGGCCTGTGATTCTTTTAGTGAAGTATTTCTGCATTCTTTCCAGTTGTTGCAGATGTCTTGAGAGGTACATACCAAATGGGGCGTTGTATTCTATAATGGGTCTGATGAGGGATGAGTACAGTGGGACAATGACCTCCTTTTTTTTCTGGATGAAAAGCCCTTCGTGATGAGGGTGTGCCACATGGAAGGATTTCCTAACTGTTGTGGCGATGTGGTTATTGAAAGTGAGGCCACTGTCCACCTGTATCCCTAAGTCTATCACACTTCGGTGTTTAGTGTACTGCCACCTATGTGGTAATTCATAGGTACATGTTTTTTTCCTAAAGGGGATAACTATACATTTCTTGGCATTGAGCTTGAGCCCATGACTCTGGCACCAAGCATCTGTTTCTGTAAAGCCCTTTTGTAGAATGTCCACATCATTTGGGGATTCAGTAATGGCTCCCAGTTTGCAGTCATCTGCAAACATTGTTAGCCAGAGTCCCTTAGTGTTGGTCTGTACTTCAGAGAAGTAGATGCCAAACAAGAGCTGTCCCAGGACTGAACCCCGAGGTACTCCACTTGTCTGGAGCTGGATTTGGGAGTCAGCTACTTTTACAGTGTGGGTTCTGTCAGTAAGCCAGTTGGCAACCCATCAAATGATGTAGGGATTACTGCCCAGCTTAGTAAGTTTATCTATGATTCCAGAGTGGGGGGTGGTGTCTAAGGCCTTGACGAGGTCCACATAGGCTGTGTGGACTGCCTTACCCTCATCCCCAGGTCTGGAGACTGATACGTCAATCAGGTTCAGGAGACAAGATCGGCCCTTTATGGATCCAAACTGGGTGGGGTCCAGTGTTTGAAAGTTGCCAGTGTCTTTGTTTATAAGTTCCATGATAATATATTCCATGGCCGTGCAGATCCTGGGGTGCTCTGCAGTTTTTTATCCTGTTTACTTCTGCAATGCCTTTTTGTTTTGTTTGGAAGAAGTCTAGGCACTGATGATCTCTTGTGGTGTTGACTGGGGACCCAGTTACTGCACCATGCCTATTAATAAGCCAAATAGATGTAAACAGCACCTTGTCACCCTTTAGTAAAGTAGATCATCAGCTGCAAGACCTTTAACTCCTTGTTACTTAAATAAATATTTATGCTTATTCATTTGTAATCGGTACTAAATATGAATTACCCAGAGAAAATGGAAACTAATCACTTTGAGCAAATAAATTGCAAGAAAGAAAAGGGATCTGCCTGCACCTATATGTTTTCTTAGCCATCTTTTAACTAAAACCTTAATCCTCATGGTAAATTGTCTGAATTTTCAGAACATGTCGTAGGAAGAAACACACATGCAGGAAAACAGTTGCAGGTAAGCAGAGTTTCACATTTATCTGCTTATGAGTTTGTTTCCGGTTCTTGGGTAATGCTTCCCTTAAAGAATGTTCTAATTGCAGTTTTACAGCTTTTTATCCCTTTGGCCACGAGATAATCACAAGCAATTGCAGGGCAAAATAATTAAAATGTGCGTTTCTCATGTTTGCTATACATTTCGCATTTTATCTAACATTGCTTATTTTCCAGCATAATGCAGTTACAAACATTGTGTACTAAAACACATTGTATAAAAAAGTCAGTTTCACACACTTTTTCATGCCACTGAAATACACATATTACAAATTAAATAGCACATTTTAGCTCACTTGCTGCATATATATATATGCATACACATATTGTGATCAGGGAGCCTGAATCCTCACCACTGGGACTGGAGAGGGACATTCACTGGGAACAAAAATGGTTACAGCCAGTATTCCCAGATGCAGCTGTCTGCATCATGCACAGTTTCCTTTAAGAGAACACAGGGAACATACACAGTCTGGGTTTCTCTATCCATCTCCCTCTCTAAGCTTCCCCACTGGCAAAGCTAAAGAGTTGAGACCTCAGCTGAGTGTCCAAGCCAGGTCCTCTAGCACCCTCTCTCTGAAACCAGTGCTTTAACCTTGTTGCTTTAACCTTGTTGCACGTAGCTGACACACACATATCACAACAGTGGATGTTCTTGCTAGGTCCAAGACCATACAAAATGCCCAGTCTCTCTCTCTCGGAGAGTTCTTAAATTAATATCACATTTTCCTGCTGCGTTAGTTTGGATGACATAACTTTTTGTCACCTGGCTTCAGTTCCCAGGCTAAACAGAAACTAACAGAACTTAACATATCTGTATTAAAAATACATACCTCTCAGATGTTTGCAGATCTTGGAAGTCATAAAGCAATAAAACACTTACATTTGAAACCTACTAATTGTTAGTTTTTCAAGACATTTCAAAAACGTCTAGCTCTAGATATTGTGTCTGCTACTGAACTGAAACTGAGAGATGACATCTTTTGTTTATGGCCCAGCTATAATGTAACTTAACCTCAACTATTCTTAAGTTTTACAGGTTAATCTTCTATGTTCCAGCAGGGTACACTGGATACGTTTTAACATACAGTTCTGTATAAATCATATCAGTAGTCACAAATGACGTAGAATTATTTACAAATTTACAAATAGCTGGGTTGGCAATATTTCCCTATATCACAATATATATGTTATTTATTTTTATTTTATTTTACATTTTGTTTACCAGTGAAGTACGACTGTGTTTTTGGCCCTTTTTTGTCAGAATCCGCAGCATTCTGACAAATAAAAATGTAGCGATTATAAACAGTGGTAAAGACTTATAAGCATACTAATGAAATCAATTACAGGCAGTAGTAGTGGTGATATAAAGAAAGTACTTTGCAAAAATACTCTGGTAGAGGTGTTATCGAATAGACAAGTTAGGTAACCAGAGGAAAGTTTACCAGTGTGAAACATAACACGTTGTAAAGAAGAAAGAAAAAAAGGAGAGATAAAATAGGGCAGTTAATAAAAAAAAAAAAAAGTAAAGATATATAACAGGAAAAAGAGACATTGTAGTTGCAGAGAAACATTTTGAAGAGCTAGAAAGTGAGGGAGTCTAGCCTGGTTTAGTGCAGGAGCAGAGCCAGGTATTGTCTAGGCAGTATCTTGAATTTGGATGAGTTTGTTATATTGAGTATGTTTTTGAGGCATACTATTCTAGGATTTTGATGGTAGCGTTGTTGCCTCACAGTAAGACGCTGTCCGGTTCGATTCTCAGCTAGAGCGTCTTCTGCGTGGAGACATGCGTGAATGGGCGTACCTTTGTTGAAGGTTGTGCATCAGGGCTGGTAACTCGGCACGTAAAAATCAACTAGCAATCATTAGCAGACCGGAGTTCCGCTGTGGCGACCCCTAACCGGGAAAAGACGAAAGACACAACTACAACAACAACACAACAATTGGAGTATAGGGAGTCACCATGGCTATTTGATTTAGTTGCTTTCAAAAGGAGTTCCAGGGTGGATCTTAGTGGTCTATGGTTGATATGGGGTTGAACAAGGTCTGTAAAAGCTGGACAGTTGTCTGGGTAGTGCAGGGTAGAGTGTGCCAGGGCTGGCTGGTTAAAGTAGAGTGTGCCAGGGCTGGCTGGTTAAAGGTTAGTAGATTAGGAAGTTCCAGCCATTTAAGCTGGTGTAGTTCTGAGCAATGGTGTGATCTGGATGGATGGTTAGCAGCTAATCTGGCTATTTTATTATAGCAGGACCTCCAGTTTATATAAGTAAGATTTTCTTAGGTTTGTAAATACTGGTGAGTCATATAAGAGGGTGGACAGTAAGTGTGTTCTAGAAATGGAATGCCTGGTGGTGTCAGTTAGGAATGGCTTAATTCATATAGTGAGCCTAACTTAAAGTGGACCTTTTTGATTACTATTGCCAGGTGTTTGTGAAATTTTAGGTCATTGTCTCTGTTAACTCCAAGGAGCTTAGTGTGATTTACTGGTTCTATTAGAGTACTGTTTGATGAGTGGATAGTAAAGGGGGGATAGTGGTCTGTTTTTTTTTGAAACTGGTGAAGAGCATAAGCTTTATTGTGTTAGGGGTTCAGCATCTAGGAAGGATTGTTGTGTTTTTGCTGGAGTTTTATAAGAGAGGGAGCTGCACATATGAGGGTGGAATCATCAGCATATTGGATTATGGTTGCTCGTTGAGTAGCTGTATAGAGTTTGTAAAAATGGAGAAAAGGAGTGGACCAATGATTGAACCTTGAGGTGCACCCACAGATTGATGTTGATAATTTATTTTACCACTTGACTGCCTGTTAACGGTCTGTTAGATAACTGGTGAACCAGGAAGTGCAGATTGGGAAAGGTTTAAAGTAGCTATCTCATGGATAGTTTCACACCAATAAACTATCCGTTTACTAAAGGGCAGGAATTAAATAAGTTATGTAATGTTGCTTAGGTTATATGATATAGAGCAATAT